>NC_142105.1:19957500-20260000 GCF_056152115.1 Neolamprologus brichardi
ACCCTGCGCCAGAGCCGGGCCCCCATACACCCACCCGCCCACAACCCCAGCAACATACCAACCAGGACCCAAGCCCCCGAGGCCCAGCCAGGGCCCCAGCCCAGAGATGGAGCGCCCCCAGAACCTCACGCCCGTCCCGGACCCACCCAGGGGCAGCCAGGCTACCAGGTCAGTAACCCACGTCCGTCAGCACAGACCCTCCCCTAGCCCCGCTGCACGCAGCCACAAGGAAACCGTCACCTAAGAGCCAACTGAGCCCCTAATAGGCCATGACCGCTACCCCGGGTTGAGCCCCCCAAGGAAGATGCTCCTGAGGAACCCCCCGACGCCCTAAGCCTGTCCCTACCCCCACACCAATCACAACAGCGAAGGTGGGACCAAACTATGACCCACCACCCCCACGAGCTAATCAAAGGAGCCCAGAGCAATTGATCTGATGTGGTGGCAGAGGCTGTATCGAGACTAATGTAATCTAATAGATAATTTCTATATTGGTTAGAATTAAGATTATTTTTATTTTTCCAGTTCATGAGGACTGTTTTCTTGGCTATGCATAGGGCAGTGAAAACCATATGGGCTATATTCTTTTCTGAAGTGACATTATCTAAGCTGCCCAACAAACACACTAAAGGGGAAGTTGGAATGTTACATTTCAGACACTTTGATAAGTCTTCACATATATCGCGCCAAAACTTCTGAACTGGTGGACAGAACCAAAGAGCGTGGATATAATTGTCCGGTGTATTGGTTTGACAGTGTGAGCAGTTGTTGGTAGACGTAAAGCCCATCTTGAACATCCGATGACCTGTATAGTGCACTCTATGTAGTATTTTGTATTGAATTAATTGAAGACTGGGATTTCTAATTAGATGAAAGGTTTTTAAGCAAATCTGAGACCAGAAGTTTTGGTCTAAGTTAACTGATAAATCCGCTTCCCATTTTGCAATAGGAAGTGATATTGATTCATCTGTTTTAGAAGGCATTCTGTATATTTTGGATAGTAATTTGGGGGTGTCCATGACACACTTACCATCAGGGTCATGCTTCACATGAAAACCAAGATAGTTCCAAACGCCAGATCTGAATGAGGGTGGGGGAGGTTCATTTTCGGGTAGCGCTGAGGTAGTTGCCATGTTGCAACGAGCTTAGCTTCTGTCTTGCTAGCTTGCGCTGTGCTCAGTGGATCTGCACTCGACAGTGCAGCCTAGGCAGAGTAGTCGAACGCAGATCCACTGAGCGCTCAACACAGACAGCATCATCAGAAGAAAAGTTGATAAAATAAATAAAAAATGTTGTATTGTTCGATACATATATGTACCGAACCGAAAGCACTGTATCGAACGGTTCAATATCGATACGAGTATCGTTGCACCCCTAATATATATACACACATATACACACACACACACACACACACAGATATATATATCATAATAATATAATAATAATTATTATCATATGGATATTGATCAATTGGAAGGAAACACACTATATATGTATATGTGTCTGTGTACATTGTTTATATGTATGTTAACAATTTTCAGCGCAGTGGCACTTTGGGATCTGTAAATAAGTGTTCATCAAACAGTGATGTTAATAGTGCGAGTATTTAATTTTTCTTTAGTTTTGGGATTCTTACGTTTCTCTAGTTTTGCAGTTTTGGTCAATCTTGATATTCTGTGTAATTGTTTGTTTCTGTTTATAGTGGTTGTTTTGCTTTTCCTGACCCTTATTAGTCAGTTATCTGTGCCTTGGCTATTTTAGTTGTTAGTTTGTGTATTTTCAGGCTCTCTGTGGTTCCCTGTGTGGCTCACTCTTGTCCCCGTCTCTGTTTGTTTACCTTTTTGTCTCAGTGTCAAGCCCACATTTGTTTCAGGGTGGGATACACCCCGGACAGGTCGTCAGTCTGTCGCAGGGCTAACACATAGAGACTGACTGAACCATTTGCACTCACATTCATACCTATGGGCAGAATAAGTAACCTAACCCGACTAACTGCATATTTGCTATATTAAATAAAAATATATATTTTTTAAACTAACTGAAAAAAACTGTTTACTCACAAAACTAAATAAAATAAATCAATATACCAACTAAAAGGCTTTCATCTGAATTCTGTCAAATCTGACAATACAGTTAAGAAAAGGAGGCATCTTAGTTTGACTCTGGATGTCTACCTGTTCTGAAATTTCAAATATTTTGTCCCTACAACACTGAACTAAGACTGAAACTAATAAAAACCAAACTAAAATGAAACATTTTTCAAAAAATGTAAGTAACTCTGAGTTCTGCCAACAATTTTCTATGTGTATACTAAAGACTCATTCCTCAGGGCCATGGAACAATATCGTCCAAAACCACTAAAAACACATAAATGAGTTAGACGATTGCACTGCATGCCTGGTTTATTATTTAGATAATACAGAGTCTCTTGAATTAAGTTTAGTTAATTACGCATACTAGTACAATATGCAGTGCTATAAATATTCTACACTACACTGTGGCTATCTGTAAGTAGGGGCAAAAGGGCCATTGGCCTTCCCACTTAAAGCCCCTTGTGATGCCTGACCTAGAAATAATGTGGGACAGCATAAGGTTAAAAAAACAAGTAATCATAAAATAGGGTAGCCTATTCTATTAATCATAAGTTTGGTCATTTTCATCTAAAATAATTTTATTGTAAACTGACACAACATGGGAAAATGTAAAGACAAGAAATGCCGCATTTTTTATTTACAATAGTGTATTTGGTTAAAACGATATGTTTGTTCAAATATGTTATTTTCTTCAGTTGTTTTAAAATAATGTGTGCCCGAGTCACCGATGAGACAGTACAGGAAGAGTAGCTATTCCTCCGTTACACCACAAGAGGGAGTATCTCCTAAAATGAGCAGCTCTAGTGGGAGTAAAGTCTATATATATTTGTAGGAAAGCAGATACAAAATAGTAAATAACTTGAGAATAAGAATAAGTCCACAGGGTTGCAGAGAATGTGAGAAAGCTGGCCGTCAATTACCTTTATTTGTGTTTAGTGTACATTTATTGGTAGGAATATAGATTAGCCATGAAGCTAACGATTAGCAGCTAGAGCTAATTCGCTAGGTGTGGAAACCCTGTGGCGCTGTGGTGGATTTACACCTGTACCTGGCTGTTTATGTTTATTTCATTTATTGTACTGTAAGAAGTATTGGTGTTTTGAGTTTAAATCAGGCCAGACCACTCAGGGTAAGCAAGTGCGCCTAATGAGCTGAGTGACACAAATATACAGTAAAGGCAGACTCACAAAGCCACACTGATTTCATATCCTTTTAATCTAAGTGTGCAACAGAAATAGCAAGAAGAAGAAAAATCTTGACTCACAGTTACAAATCTACAGTGTTTCATACACCGTGCAGCTATAGGATTACTGTTTTAAATATACTGTCGGTAAATCACGTGTTCAGCCTCAGCCACAGTGGCCTCCTGCTAAGTAAGCTTCTAAGCTTAACTCTTTTCTAAACCTCAAAAAGGACAGAAATAACATTAAATACAACATAGCAGCAGAAGCAATAGCAGTAATGCTAACTTATGATGTGGAGCAAGAGTTTTAACAGTCCCATGAGTCTTTGCTCTGCCCATGGCCAAAGCACCGTCCTCTGGTCACTACAGGATGTTAGCTGAATCTTTTTCTTTCTTCCTCTTTCTCTTCTTAATGAGACAAAACCGCTGACCACCTAATACCCCCCTACAGTTCAGTGATCACAACGCATTTTAAGTTTCACACATCATCTGACCTCACACTGTTTTGTCTGTACTGGATGTCTGAATATCTGCGCTTTCACTATTGGTCCAGACCTGGGTGGATAGAAACATTGTGCCTTAGAGAAAAGTAAGAAAGAAAACACAGAGGATTATTTTTTTATATATGAGAAGAATGGAACAGAACAGAAGTTTAGGAAAGTAAAATGGCTTTGTTAGAGAAAGGTCATGGTGACAGTTAAAGTTACCGAAGATAAAAAGAATCTTTTGTTGAAGAAACAGGATATGAACACATTTTCCTATGGGGTGAAGCCGCACACTTTGTGCCCCCCAAAAAAGCGTGACCTCCTCCTGAAAAGCTTTTGTAGTTTTAAAACAATATCACACAATGTCCGCCTTTGCTGCGAGAGGACAATCTTATTCACGAAACAGCAAGGGGCCGCTTGTCTGTGGGAAACATAAACAGACTTTTTTTTCAAAGGTTTGAACAAGAAATTTCATTGTTTTTCTGGTGAGGACAGTGGCTGTGGATGAAAAAAAATAGCACATCTCTTTTCAGCGGTTTACAACATGCAACAAAAAATACTTCAGAGAAAAACAGTCCTCCTTCTGCCACCTCTGTAGCTGATTACTCGCTTAATGCAGTTTCACACTACATCATGCTGTTCTGGTCTAGCTTGGCCCTCAGCTTCTGACAACGGAGCGAAGGCTGTAGCAGGTGAGAGAGTTCATTAGAGCAGCAAGCTGGGGTCCACAACAAGCAGCCTCTTCACATGGAATAGCAGAGCTTAGCCTCCAGCTGTGACCTCTCCCATCCAACATGCAGAGATAATACAGCAGCAACACAAACTCAAGGCAAAAAGTCTTCACATGGAGGCGCACACTTAAACCAAGGCGGAGAGTTTAACAAACGTGGAGCAGCACAACCTTGCCTTTCAGCGCTCTGCCCCCAAACTTGCCACCAACCCAACCTCCGCGGTAACTCTCACTAGCTTTCAGATATATATTTTTTTTCTTCATATGAATATTTACAAAGGTCAAAGCTTCAAAAGTTTGGAAATTGTTAAAACAAATATGGAGAGTTAAGGTCAAGGTTAGGAGTGTAATGAAGGCAGAAAGCAAATTTTTGGCGCCCGGATTTTTCCACCGTGCATGCTGATGAAGTTTGCCCTCCACTAACCCTTCAAGCAGAGCTGATTGTGTAAGGCTCTCTGTTTCGTGAGCACACAAAACGCATGTGTAACAGGTGCAGGGCAGAGAACGCCATCATACCCCAAATCTTATTCGATAAAGTATTTATTCTAGAAACGGAATAAGCACACACACACACACACATATATATATAGCAGCCTATTAAAAATTAACCTAAATTGATAAGTTTCCTGACGCAACCTAGAAACAGCCTCCTGGCTGCCATCTGCTCTGCATGGGGATAACTTAGATCATTTATGTATTGTGTGCTATTTTGCCAAAAGAATGAATTGCATCAGATAAAAACATTATGGGGGGAGATTAAGCTCTAAGAAACTGTGCTTCACACTTTTGAATGAGGTTAAAAAGAATACCAGTATAAATTTAATCTTTAACCACCAACAGATGGTTGTTGTAAGTATATTCTCGATGTTTTGAAACAAACAAACACATGGTACTGCCGAGCCTCTAATGAACCTTGTAATTTACGAGTGAAAAGCGTGTGTCACTTTTAGAGCAATTTTTTTTCTCTAAAATGTTCTGACAGGATCTTCAGTTCTGGTGTAAAAAGCAAAAACAAATCAACAAACCCTTAAGAGCTTCTTCTCAAAGCTGGGAGGTCAACTTGCACTCACTAAGTACATAGCTTTTGGTGTTGTATAGTTCAGTGAGAACGCAAGGGTTTGTGTCCCAGTGGGACCGACGTGCTATAAATGCTTGCATTCATATTGAATTTTGGGATAAGTGTCCATTAAATGAAATGTGTGTTAGCACTTCTGTCAGATTATGCGTTTTGCCACAAACAGCTGAGCACATTTTAACTAGGCAAATGCCTTGGGTACTTGAGTGACTCACTCATCCTTCCCTCCTGCTCTTGTTCTACTTGTCTGCCTCCACCACTCCACTCTGGATTTTGAACAAAATACTTGCCAAAACCAGTCAACCAGTCAAAATTTGAGTACATCCACCATCTCCACTGACAACAGCTGAAGCGGTGAGTGAAGTATGAAAAGATCAAGCTGGATAACATTTCTTTTAACTTATATATGTTGGAAATAAGTCACTAAAAATACTTAGGGATTTTAACCTAAACAAAAGTGTACTTTTCCTCGTTTAACCTATCTGTAATGTTCATACAAATAAATATATAATTTGTAACCATACATACAAATTTACTAGGACATCTACACTGTTTGGACAAAAGTACTCAAAAAACCTGAAGTCAGTGATAAAGAAGTCTGGACCAAATGCTTTTCTCCTACTAGGTTTCTGTTTATAATTCATATTATTAATTTCCAGCTCTCTTTCAAGATGTTTCATTTGTCCTGCCTACTTCACCTCGGCCCCAACTGGTTGCAGCCCCTCCTGAGCCTGGCTCTGCCGGAGGTTTCTTCCTTTTTCCATTCAATTCAATTCAATTTTATTTCTTTAGGGCCAAATCACAACAATAGCCTCAAGACGCTTTATATTGTAATGTAGACCCTGCAATAATGCATACAGAGAAAAACCCAACTATCATATAACCCCCTATGAGCAAGCACTTTGGTGACAGTGGGAAGGAAAAACTCCCT
Organism: Neolamprologus brichardi; assembly: GCF_056152115.1. Lineage (NCBI taxonomy): Eukaryota > Metazoa > Chordata > Actinopteri > Cichliformes > Cichlidae > Neolamprologus > Neolamprologus brichardi. The sequence goes on from NC_142105.1 coordinate 19,964,001, forward strand.
TTTAACAGGAAGAAACTTCCGGCAGAACCAGGCTCAGGGAGGGGCGGGGCCATCTGCTGCGACCGGTTGGGGTGAGAGAAGAAGGACAGGATAAAAGACATGCAAGGAAGACAGGATAAAAGAAAGTAAAAACTCCCTCTTAAAAGGGAGTTTTTCCATCCCGTTGTCACCAAGTGTTTGGGTCATCTGATTGTTGGGGTTTTCATTCATTATTGTATAGTCTTTGCCTTACAATATAAAGTGCATTGATGTGACTGTTGTTGTTATTTGGTTCTATATAAATAAATTGAATTCAACTGATAAACTGTAATAATCTTTTTTTATTACTCCAATAGATTGTCTTCAAAAGATGAGCTTTACTGCTGTGGTGTTGTTTTCTTATATTGTGGAGCCTCAAATTCAGCTTTTTGTTCATTACCATCTTGGTTTATTTAAACCAGATTAGAAAGAATATAAGTTTGAAGCATTTCTACATTGGTTTGTGGCTATGCCCATGTTTTATATAAAGTCTACTGAGCGAGCCAGTTGTGTGGTGAGGCCAAGAAAGTGTCTCAAACTCCCAACCTTTGGAAAATGAAAATGCATTACAGCCTAAACCACTGAAGCCAGAAGCTTAAGGTTAAAGCTCAAAATGTCACTGTATTGTGGTTTAAAAATCCAGTTTTGTGTCAGTTATTGTTACAGAAATAACTGTCGGCCAAAAATCACGAAACAGCATTTCAACCATCCTCTTTCATAAGACAGCGATAACGAAACAAACTGAGGAGTTCAAGGGTGGTCTCTCACACCATGGACAGTTTTGCACTTGAGAAAGCAAACACTCAATGGATTATTAGTGTTCTTGTTCAGTCTTACTCATGTTATTTTTGGTTCTTGATTGTTGTTGCACTGTTGTGAAAGTGCAGTGTCTTTCTGGTAAGTTTAGCTAGCAATGTGCCAACACATGATCATGCTCTGTTGATATGTAAAGGTTAAATGCAGTGATGCTCCTGTATCTGCTCAGGAGAGCTTGCATTGTATCTAATCCAAAATCTTATTTTCTAAAATAAAGGTAAAATCCAAATACTTGACCAAAGATCTTTCAGTAGACAGGAACATTTTAGACACCTTGTCCCTTCCTAATAACAAGTCCTACGTTTTATGGAAAGATGCTGGAGGCTTTGTTGGTCTCGGGATCTCGTCTCTGCTTTTTGCAGATGATATGATTCTGTCAGTTCTACCCTCCAGCTTGCACTGGGTTGGTTTTCTGCCAACTGAAAAGTGTGGCGTGCCCACTATGGGTTGAGAAGTTGGGGCCCCCAGTTTAAGGATTTTGTTCATGAGTTAAAGAAGAAGGTAGGAAGAGACTGACAGGTGGATTGAAACAGCTCCTGCAGTAATACAGAGGCTGTACTCGTCTGATATGGGGGCTGACTGTGAAAGCCAAGCTGTAGATTTAACGGTTGACCTATGTTTCTACCCTCACCAGTGGCCACATACTGTGAGCAGTGACCGAAAAAGTCAGATCTCTGCAAATGGTGGAAATTAGCTTGTTTGGAAACGTGTCTCTGACTGAGGCAGACACAGGACACTACAGAGATTATGTCTCTTAGTTAACTTGCCAACCTGGACCTGAAGAAGAAAATGGATGGACCGATGGATGGAAGCACTATTTCTGTCTAAGTCTATCAATATTTCTTACAAACTTTTTGCCAAAACTAGAAGTAGGATGTAGGACACTGAACCGTAATTAAATGGGCTTGGTAGCTTTTAGATAACCTTGAAAACAGGCAGATAAACAAACAAAGAGCACTGAAAATTCTCCACCAAGCTCTCAGCTTGAGCAATTTCATGTAGAACATGTAAGTACAATAAGTAACAACAATAAGTAGTGAAAATACTAAATGTCATTGTTGCACATAATTGCTGTGAGAAAAACAGTGGGAATGCTTTTTCCTACAAGTGTAAATATCTTACTGCAACTACTAGCCTAGCTGTGTTTATTGATTTATTTTTTACATAAGCAGCCAGTGTGTTACTTGAGGTTCAGTTCGAGAGGGTTAACCAATCAGGTTTTTAGATGATCAGATTTCTAGGTTGGTATCTCTGTGGTTTAATTTTTGGACATGGCTGCTGTCAAAAGAAATGTAGTGATCTTGTAAAAGATTACTTAGATAATATTAAAAACTATTACAGCTATAACTGAAGTCTTGATTGTGTTGGCATATAAAGGTGAACTTCACTGAAGGACAGAATTACCATTGCCTCCATCTTCAAGCCATCTGGGGCTGCACATTTTTATTTTAAACCCAATTGCTTTTCCCCTCACTTAGTTTACATTCATAGTAGAATTCCACTGAAAAGCTGCAAGGAAATATATCTTTATCTCTTTTTGCAATTTTGTGGACACTCCTGTCTTGTTAGATTAACCTTTATTTGAATAAACCAGCAATGGATTTGGTGTTTATGTCAGCGTGAGAGGCTCCATTGATCTGTACGTTACAAGCAGCATGTCCAGCATGCAGAAAGGAGCATAACACCCGCATTAAAAACATTACATCAAAAATATATAAATGCACACCAATGACTAAACACCCACACAGGTAGAGAAAGGAAAATGTGAACTTTGGACAAAATAGCCCCAGGACAGTGCATGTTTAAAACCAAGATAATTCCTTCTGTAAGGCCACGGTTCTATCCACTTCACTGCCATCAGAGCATAGTCTGTAGATTTTAAAATGCTCCTAATATATAACACTGTTCCCACACAGCCACCTTGAAAATTTCCAGACAAGCTTTCGACAGTGTTGCACAAAACTGAAAGAAACAGTCTGCCCTTGATGAGAAGGTGAGTGCTCATAAAGGCGGTGCGGGGTCTTTGGAGAGCAGTGCACAAATAACAGCCATGAGACGTGCTTTGTAATCGCACAACAGAAATCTTTACATTACCATAGCTTTTATTCAATTTTATTATTACAGGGTGAAGAGGTGATGGCCTTTACTTTCTCCCCAGCATGGACAGAGGCTTATATTTTTGTCAGCACATCACAGATATCCTTTTATTTGCTATCATGGGAAGGGCACATGTCAGTACTTCTGCTATGATGCACTGATGAAAGGAACCCACAAGGTCACATATGAACTGACTCTGTGGAAATCACGCCACCTAAAGAACTGAGACTTTCTAGCAGAAGCTTCATGACAAGTAAGGTCAAACCAGCTATTGTGCACAAAAGGTAAGAGTAACTGCTAAAGGTGCAGAAGTGCAGAAAACTTTAATTTTCTACTTAGAGACTGCTGCTCAGTTTTTATCCAAGTTTTAAAACTTGGACAAATCTTCTAAAAATGAATCTGAAAGCCATACTAGCTGCTGAGTGCAGCTGCAGATGCAGCAGTGCTTTGAGCCAAATGTTAATGTCAACATGCTCATGCATAGAGAGTAAAAAGAAAGATGGGGGTAGCCACAGTGACATCACCCATTTCTTTGCAGCTTCCATTTGGAAGCCCGAGCTTTAGTGTTATTGTTCTTGCCAGGATTGTTTCTTGGAGCCAGAAGTGTTGAAATCTGAAATGAGGGTGAAGTCATCAGTTTAGACTAGCAAGCTTGGTTAGCAAAGTCGACCCACAGAATGTATGTGCAATATACAGATACCGATAGCTGCTCATCTGTGCTAAGTACTGTGCAAATAAAGTAGCCTATTAGTGTTTTTCTCATTAAAAGTGGAGTTTGCACCGAGCAGGGTATATTTTTGTCATGTTATGGTATTTGAATTGTTCTTGTTTATTTCCGTTGTCAAATGTAAATCACGATTTACGGAACCACAAGTTTTAGAACTATCATCACCTTTTAATAAAATTTGAGCACCAATAATTCCATAATTTGAATTTAAAAGCATATAATTTCAACAAAGCTGATATGATTGATCAAATGTCACATACATACAAATATCAGGTAAATATGTATCTTTTTGCACTATAGATTACAAGTTTTATAGATTTCAAGTAATGACAGAACTATATTTAAAATCTACCTGAAGTCTACTGTAACATGTCAACTCACCAGCCACATTAGTATGTACACTGGTTCATCTGCTCATGCAAATATCCAATCATCCAATCACATGGCAGCATCTCAGTGTATTTAGGCATGTAGACAAGATTAAGACTGTGTGCTGAAGCTCAAACTGAGCATCAGAATAGGAAAAACTGAGATTTAAGTGACTTTGAACATGACGTGGTTGTTGGTGTTAGACAGGCTGGTCTGAATATTTCAGAAATTGCTGATCTACAGGGGTTTTCACTTACAACCATCTCTGTGGTTTACAGAGAATGGTCAGTGAAACGGAAAATATCCAATAAGCGGCAGTTCTCTGGGCAAAAATACAATTTTAATACAAGAGGTTAGAGAAGAATGCCCAGATTGCTTTGAGCTGATAGGAAGCAACAGTAATTCAAATGGTCACTCATTACAAGCAAAGTATCCAAAAAAGCTGAATGAACAACACACAGATGGGTTCCAGCACCAGACGATCACGCCGGGTGTCAGCTAAGAACATGAAACTGAGACCGAGTTTGAAAGGGCTCCCCAAAATCGAACAAAGACTGGAAAATTCTTGCCTGGTCTAATGAGTCTCAATATCTGCTATGACATTTGGATGGCAGGGAAATGCCACAGCCTGGGGATTATTGCCCACCATGTCCATCTTGTTATGACCAGTATAAAATTACCTGATAGATGCTTACAGCAGGATAACACGCCATGTCACAAAGCTCAAATCATCTCAAACTGATTTCTTCAACATGCCAGTCAGAACACTGCCAGTGTAGTCAAATGGCCTTTGCAGTCACCAGATCTCAATCCAATAGAGAGCCTTTGGGATGCGGTGGAACAGGATCTGACAAATCTGCAGCAACTGTGTGATGCTATCATATCATTATGGGCCAACATCTCGACAAAATCTCTTTTTGAATCTGTGCCATGAAGAATTAAGGCAGTTCTGACAGCAAAAGACTGCCCAATCCGGTAATAACATGTCAGGTGAGTGTGTATTATTGATTAAGGATGAAGGTCTTCTGGCATTAGAGGACAAATGCAACCATCTATGAGTGCATATGTGAATGAATCAAGGAATCAATTAATGAGCATTTTAGCAGACTATTTTATGGGGCCACAAAGTGCTTAAAAATCATAGCATTGCATTTGTAATGCAGAGTGTAAGCTATATTTAGCAGCCATTTAACATTACGCAAGTATGTGGCTATTTGAGATATAAGGGCGCACATTTGTTATCGCTTGTAAGGCGGAGCTTTTTCTCTCATGATACTTTCTTGAAACTGTGACAAGACCGCCCTTCATCACTAATATTCCTCGCTTCTCCAAACTATATTCCTGTGTGATGATAGCTTCGCAGGTTGTCATTAAAAGCAGTAAAGGTAGTGGTGTGTTACATTAGCACTGGAACAGTTGTAGGTCTTGCTCAACAGCCCTTCTCTTCATTAAAAGTTGGTTAATTGACGGTGAACTCTATCTACTTGTGAAGGAGTAATGAGCTAGGAGGGAAGGTCAGGTTCAGTGAATCAGCACTGATTTCACTAATTAATATAAAGGAAAATCCAAGTCGACTATAAAGAATGAGAAAAAATAGCCTCATAACGTGCTCGTCTCCAAGTTTATTGCGCTGTATTAGTCCACGCTGTAATCATACAATCGTACAAAGGGGAAAACACAGGAGTTTCAGTGAGTTGGTAGTAGCACCAGCTCTGTGTCTTCCTTTTATCCTCTCATCTTCTGTCCATTTGACTGATCGTGTGCATATATGTGACTGCCTGTCCCTCCACCCTGCGGTGAGCGTGTTAGCCTGTTTAAGTGAACACTTTATCATCCTCTTCTCTGTCAGGGTCTGCTCTTCCACTCGCTTTGTTTCTCTGCTTCTGTGCTTTGCCTTTTTCATCTTCTTCTCCTTTTTTTTTTTAAAATGCTGGCCAGTCTCCATGCTTCTGTTCTACATCTCTCCCTCCTCTTTCCTATCTCTGCATTATCTTCTCCATCTCTCCAGCTGTCCCTTTCAGTTCCTCTCCCCCTGCCCTCCCATCTGCTGATCATGCCCTGATTATTCTGCAGAGGGAGGCTCTTCCCCGTCAAACCGTCCTTCTCCCCGGATGTTCCCCACTCTGTCCCCTATCCATCAAGACTTTCTCTACACACATTCGCTCCATCTGTCAGCCCCCCCTCGGAATATTCTTTCCATTCCTTCAACCTTACTTCTCGACTTTCATTCATCGCCTTCTTCCCGCATCAGTATATTCATAAAACTATTTCTTCATCATTCTGATCCGTCCGTCCATTCACACAGCTAACTACACTTCTTCTGTTCCTCCTAACCAGTCCACACCCTGCAGCAGTCGGATCAAAATGTAGAGAGACAGAGCATGAGCCAAGATAAGCTCTCCCTGCAGGTCACTGTCTATGTACCAGCTGATAGGAATCAATCTGCACCGCGGGATACTACTCCTTTTGTTGTGTTTCTCCTCTCTGTTACAGGCCCTGTACTTTTATGTCTCTTTCTCTTTAATCCTCCCCATTTTTCTGAAGCGGTGCCAAAAATCATTAAAGTGCGATACCTTCAATCCTTTCTTCCTCCTCACTGTCATTACAGAATTTGAATTGTATTTTGTTCTGATTTTTGATTTCGTTTATACCGGTGGATGTTCGCCACATAGCGTCTGTAATGCGGTGCAATCTGTCATTTAGGGTTTCTTTCATCTGCCACTTCAGAGGTATTCCAGTGGTTTATTGTACAAGATAAATGACTATAGGTTCTTTAGTTTGGTAGATTGAGGGGTCAGGATGGAAGTCTAATAAAGCTAATACTTGCTATTAGCCACAGATGTAACACACAGAGGAGACCGAAAGAGTTTGCATCAGCTTGGAACGGAATAGGCAAAGTCGGAACAGGGTTATCCCGTCCGGAATAAGTGCTATCAACATCAGCCTAAAAAGCCCCGGCAGTGCATGGGCCAGAGTAAGATTGGCAGAAGGTAAGTCATACTTTCAGCAGTTGTTTTCAAACAGTTAGAATTTGAGTTTATTTTTTGCTTATTTAGTTCAAATTAAGTTTTACTAGAAAGGGAAGCATGCAGTGCAAAATCTGAAATTCGCAATTATCCTGAAATAAACAGCAATTACAAAGATAAAGAGTCATTGAGCCTTAAAAATGTAAGGCTTAATGACTCCCATTTCAGCATTTCATTTCTGTTCCTCAGCTGGGAATTACTGAGCAAAACACCTTGAATTTCAGCTGTTATGTGCTGGAAAATCTATAACAACGTGGAGCAAAAAGTAGTTTGGTAAGTTTCTTATTGTTCACCCATATTATTCGTAAATGGCCTGTATTTGTATAGCGCTTTACTTAGTCCATATGGACCCCAAAGCGCTTTACACTACATTCAGTCATCCACCCATTCACACACACATTCACACACTGGTGATGGCAAGCTACATTGTAGCCACAGCCACCCTGGGCTACAATGTAGCCCAGGGTGGCTGATAGAGGCGAGGCTGCCAGACACTGGCGCCACCGGGCCCTCTGACCACCACCAGTAGGCAATGGGTGAAGTGTCTTGCCCAAGGACGCAATGACCGAGACTGTCGGAGCTGTGGCTCGAACCAGCAACCTTCCGATTACAAGACGAACTGCCAACTCTTGAGCCACGATCTTGAGTAAGATGTATATTTTGGTAATAGCTTGGGATTTTGGATTATTATGGATAAACTAAAGAAAATTGCCAATTTTTAATTCAATTTTTAATGTTTTATGGTTAAATTAGTATTTCTCCACTTTTGTTTAATTTCTGCACACCACAGCTTTATTACACTGTAATAACTATCTAGTGCTATTTGAGTCCACGTGAGAGAACCAGGTCCATATGTATAAAAATGGGCCATTACTTATTTACACTATTAATTAACACCCCTCCCCCAACCATAGAAAACAATTGCATGTATCCAAAAGTTTTTATTTTTAAAACAATCACAGATTTTTTTCTTTAGCACAAGTGGTTTAAAATGCCTCCAAACATTCATTTACTTATAGAAGTTATAAAAATTCAACCGATTTGACATTTTTTATTACTGCTGCACAGCCTTACTTATAATATTTGGCACCAATTTTTTTTTCTATTTACATATTTTTTCTTCTTTGAAATAATTCACTGAATTACATGTCCCCCATTACTCTTATAGAAATCATTTTGAGACTTGTTATGATTAATTTAAAAAGTAATAATAGTGAAAAAGATGTTTCCTCCTATTTCATATTTCATCATCCAGGCATAAGGACCACATCATGGAGTCCTTATGGCTGGAGGAAAAGTTTTGTAGTGCTGGAACACTTCCCATCTCATGTGGTACAAGCAATGCAAAATAAAAGATTTTTATTTCATTTAAGTTTATATGTTATTTTATTACACACAGGAACCAATGTGTAAAAATGTAAAAGTCTGCTTAAATTGAAAATAATAGTACAAGTAAGGTGGTCCTGTTGCAAGAAATTATTAAATGTCTTATTAAAAGCAAGGATTATAAATTAAATCCCTAAAATCATTATTACTACTTAATGTGACTTATTATTACGGTTACTGTTTTCATTTAATAGGTGTTAGAGAGTTTTAAACCTTTGTAGGATTATGATTTTCTTAAACAGGGTGAAATAAGGATGATTGGGAATGAGGTTGAAGAAGGGGCGTTTCATCTAATGAATGTAAATTAAAACTTTTTTTGCTAAGCCCTAGCTGTGAAATCAAGTCAAAATTGCATGTTCCCACTGGTTTATTATAGCGTGAGGCAAGCTTTCACTGGTGTGAGGCCAGCCCCATCCTGTTAACTGTTGTTGTTGTTTTTTCTTTGTTTTGCTTTCAAAAAATTAACTAAATTAAAGAAATCAGTATTATATGTAGTTTTGTGGTTAATTAAAGGTAATAAATTAACAAAATTTAATAATTTAAAAAACTGACAAAATTTCATAATAAATAAATTCAATAAAAGAATTCAACAAATTCTACTTCAAAAAAGATTATCAAAGAGGTTGGCGTGATACTTGTTTATTAACACCCTCTTAAAATATATTTGCAAAGTAAAGACAAGGACATTTTAGCTCTTAGAAAATGCGAGTGTGTAAGTGACTGTACATTCAAAACACTTATTAGATATTGTCTCGTAACAGGAGGGACATTTAGGGACACATCATGCGAGGAGACAAAATTGTTATAGCGTGATATCTCAGTTTGAGGAATATATTTTCTGATAATTTAACAAGTTCTCCATCAGAGAGAATCATAGAAAATTTGACAATGGTGCTATCATGAAATGGCCCCAAATTTAAGGCATAGCATGGCCCAAGTGTACAGCAATCAATGGATGCTCGCTCAGTTTTTGTACTGTCTTGCAGCGTGTACTACTTTGCAACTAGAGACTCTTACGGATTTAAACCTGTGACACAATTAGAAGAAACGCTTTGTGTTATTTCAATTTGCAAATCAGACTAATGTGGAGGATTTCAGCAGTACAAGGGACGCGTATAAGGCCTGACTACCAGCAAGGACTTTCTGATGTAACATTTTCCTATATTTATTAACACAGCATAATTATGTTTGATTGGCATTTCAAGCTTATTTAGTTTCATTTTCAGAATCTGAAAGTCAGTTGATTGGACCATCTAATTTTTTTTTTCCAAAATAAAAAACAGTTCGATTAATGTAGTTTTTATGCATCTTTTCATACATGTGTCTTAGATTAGTGTTCTTGGATCTAATTGGATTGCAAGCACAAAAGCGAAATCAGTCATGAAGGACAAAGTTTGAAATAGTAAATGCCAAAGTACATACAAAAAAAGCAATCTACGCTTGCCAAGAGTTGCGAGAATAAGTTTACTGAAGTTAATTAAAAGCTCACAGCCTTACTTATGTTTGTTTCCTTGATCTTTTGCTATGGTCTTCACCACCTCCTGAGAGAAATATTCAGCTCTTTAGGAGCTAAAAGTGAAATCCACAACATGTCAGACTAAGTTGCTTTGCATACCTGCTGTTTGAGGTTTTTTATCTGAACGTTTTGCCTTAAATGAGGTTGCTCGGGGTGGACTAGAGCAAACATTAAAGTTATGTGACATAGAACTAAAACCATTAACTAAGTTATTCATAATTCATCACTATGAATAGGACCCTTTTCCAAAAACTGGACAGTCAAAAGCTGAATTCATTTGTGTTACTTCAAAGACATTAATTTAATTTTTTAAAAAAAGTTGAACTCTCGGTGCATGAATAGATAGAAACAGATTTTAGATGCTGGAAAGTTGGGTGACTTTATGTCCAATCTTCTATGGACATGTTGGATTAACTGTGACTAACCTCAGTGGAGGATATCCCCCCCACTAGAGGAAGGTCAGTCTAGAGGTGGATGGGAGTGGACCACACACACCTCCTGCCACGGAGAGATTTATCAAGCCAGCTTTGCTCCCCGAAACACATGGTTAATTTAGCAGCCATTACAGGTGACATTTTGATGAATAGAGAAGGCTGTTCACGCATACATAGGCAATAGGCATAAACACACACAAACACACGCACACAGACGCGGTCATAGAAAGAATAATGGTCATTTTACTGCAGTCTGCAGGAGGACGGGAGATAAAAGTTAGTGTTGGGAGAATGATGTGTCAGGATGGTTTCATTAACTCAGAGATAGAAGACTCCTGTCTGTGGCATCAGCGATCATTCTAGGGGAAGAAATTATTCTTCACGGCTGGAGATGGACATGTGCACTAACATAGTGACAAACTACTCAGTTACTCACAGTTAATCCCAGCTGCTTACAGACCCAGATAATCCTGTCTGTGTAATTAGCACTCCTGCTAATCAGGATTTAGCTGAGATGCTAAAATGTACCTGTGTGCGCAGTCCGAGAGGAAAGTTGCACGCAGCCAGGAGACGAGAGGCCATTGCTCATTGATCCCCCCCTAACCCATTTATCATCATTTTCATCCCTTTAAACTGATATCTATTGATTTGTCGGAGCTGCCCTTCACTGCTTTGAGTAGGAGGTTCCACACATACCACAAACATTTGATCACTGTCAAACATGTGTTGGCTGGGGCTGTGACAAACACACACTAAGCTGCTCCACAAAGAGCTGTCTATTCAAACCAACAGATGATATAGAGTTGTTCTACCCACACATGCAGGATGCAGTCTGCCTACGGTTGAACAGCAGCCCAGAGCCAGGAGCGGATAGAAAATGTCCTTTATGAAGCAGCGACTCTGCTCGGGCTTCTATGTCTTGGCGGCGATTTGGCAGGGAGCAGAACAGACGTGCAGACAGACAATAGAGAAGTCTCTATGGAGATCAGCCTGCACCGCTACACGGCCACCGCTTCTTTTTTTCCCCTCCCCAAGTCCCGGTGCCTGCAGGGACACTGTATAACCCTTTAAAATACAGTTTCAAAACCCGGACAAATCAATTTCCTTCGCTTTGTTGAATATCAAACCTCTCCCAAGGACTAGCATCAGATTCAGAAAAGATTATTTTGGGAAAATGAAATGAGAGACTCGAGAGTATGTAGCACTGAAGCATAACTCTTAATAATAATGATAATAAAAAGCCAATACTTTGTCAGTCTGTATCATCGCAGTAACAATCAGATCAGATCAAACAATCACATCAGATGCAAACTTGATTTGGTTATGGTCTTTTCACCACTGTGGGTATTTTCCCTCTACGGGAGCCGGGGAGTAGAGTGGTGTCATTACCTTCGGCTCTGATCACGATGCATCCTGAAGGTCAGACCTGATGAATTGGAGAGACAGCACTGTTATAGAGAACAGCCATTATCCATGATAGTGAAAGAGATCATTCACTCTCCTGAGAGAGGAGAGAAAAGGAAATACTGAGCAGAGTAGATAAAGATTAAAGGAAGAGAAATCAAAAGGAAAGGAAAGGAAGGAAGGAAAGGAAAGGATCCACATTCAGAGGGCTCAGACAAACACCTCAGTGAGGAGTCACTGTGAAATGCTGATAGCTGATGGGTGACAAAACTCCCCTACCCACTTAAAGCTGACACCTCGGTGCAACTGTTTCTTTCCACAGCATGCAGTCAGGGATGATATCATTGTACCTGAGAGAAGCTAGAATACTCCCAGCCCAGTTAGAGCTGACACCAGGAAACAGTCTCCCTCCTGCGCTCCCCTCTGTTTCAACTCAACATTTTCTCTCAGCGGAGATGTCCTCTGACAGAATTCAGCACTGTAACCACTACACAAGGCTGTTAGCTGAAGATATCCCCTCAGGCTGGAGTTTAAGGGCAGAAACGCCTGCTGGTTCGACTGAATTAAAATAATGTGGATTCCTAACCTCATCGCCGAATAATTTGCAAGCAATCTAAAAACACGAGGACATCTTTTTTTACCGTAACCCCTTGAATTATGTTTAAAACCGAGGCAAGAAATATGCAGCTTGTAATCTATGGGATATCCCATCCAAATAGGGGACTTCTTGAACCCTAAGCCTATCTTCTAGTCTGTCTCTGCTTCTCTCTGCAGGCTGTGGTGATGAAGTGCTTTGTGCCTGCAGTAGTCCAGCGGTGTGCCGTGCATGTTAAAAAGCCAGTGATGGCGGGGGGAAGCCTGGGGAAGGCTGTGCAACCAACAAAGCTGCAGGCCAGAAGCCACGCTGTAGGCCGGGAGGTGAATAAATGATTTGAATGGCAGTAAAAGGCGGATGCAAATGGGCTCGGTCTGGTAAGTAAACATACAGCCACATGCATGAAATGACACGAATAAACAAAGCCGTGTGTCTGGTTTTATCTACAGATACAAACGTAATGGCGATGCATGAGCACAGCCGCAGATGCGCGCGTTCACTCACACAAACACCAGTGTGAGTCTGCATATTGTACATCAGTCAACCCCATTATCATCTGCAGGAGATGAATACTGACAAGAGCAAGATGCTAAGAGAAAACAGCCTGTTTTTCTTCTTCTGCAGCACGTCCTCCACGTTCACACAGCTATTACATTCATGAGACATGATTATACAACTAACTACAGGGAACCTTTTCAGTTATGGAGATATTTGAGTTTTTGGAAATAAAAGGAACATTTAAAAAGCTGCCAAATTCATCTTGAATCTAAATTGCAAGAAAATAGTTCATTTAATGCCACAAAAAGATTTGAAGAAAGTTCCTACTGCATGCACACACGCGTGCGTATATGTGTGTTGTGCGTGCATGTGTTCGTGTGTGTCTGTATACACCTGAATCTGAAAGCTCTGAGGACTAAATTAGAGAAAGAGTAGGTGCTCTGTTTCTGAAGAGAGGAAGGCTAGACCACTTCATGGGTCACACCTCTAGACTCCATCAGCACTCCGGGCCTCATTGAGAAGAAGATCTCTGGGGTGCAGGGCGGAGAGGATGACCTGAGGTTGGCCTGGGGAAGTCATGCTCAGAGAGGCAGACATCACTGCACAGGTCAACTGTGCTTCTCAAGGGGGTGATTAAAAAGTTAGAGGTGTGATTTTCTGCTGTTGCTGCAAAATACAGCACAGTACCTGGGGCAAAAATGTATTCAGTTTTTCTCCTGTGAGTATTTTACATTTTGGCATTTAAATGACTGTAATATTAACATAAAATTAATCATAATGTGAAATTATCTGAAGTTGACTTGACTTCCGCCTACCTTAAAACTGCTACAGAATACCAAGACAATACATTTACATTTTCTCCACATGGTCCACCTTCTTGGTTTTATCTCTGGGATATTATCAGTTTAAGACAGTGAGACTGAAACTCAAAGTCTCTGCTTGTGACTCATCATCACCAGCTGTACAATGCTGAGTACATTCTGGTTAGATGAAGAATAGTGTTTTCCCTATAGCTTTTCTATATCAAACAAGTTATCTCAGCAGGATTTATTGACTAGTGACTAATATTGTGTTATATTGCTACCCTGTGCCGAGAATTGGCTCAAGGTTTGTGAGAAGAAGGGAGTCACTTACTTTGATCCACTAGAAATAATTTACTGCAAAACTAACAAAATGCAAACATCAAAGAGGGCTGATGCCAGGTGGAGTAGAGCTAAATGAATTGAAGCTGCTAAAGTTCCAGCAACTAAACAAAAAACTGGAATTGAAGAGTGAGCACGAGCAAAATTAGCATAGCCAAAGGCTCCTCCAAACAAAGGCTCTCTGACAAGCCCAAACTTCCCAAGACACCAACAGTTAACCAAGCAACGACAAAGCTTAAACCAACTCAAAGCACAATTAGTTGTGTACACCAAAGCTACCAGGCCAAGCTTCTAAGTTACAGATATCACAACACCATTTAACATTAAGGTCACTTAAAGACTTATTAGTTATACCATACTGAGCCATGTTAGCCAAATATCATAAGCATTTTGGATACACAGTGGTCCCTCGCTATAACGCGGTTCACCTTTTGCAAATTTTTTGTGCATTTTTGCATGCTTTTTTGTGGGGTTTTTTACAGCACATTGTGTTCTGCATCCTGATTGCCTGTAAACCACTGTCAATCAATCTCCTCCGTGCCATGTCTCCTGTACAGTACAGAATGTGTTCAGCTTGTCAAATACACATAAATCTTCGATCGCTAGCAGTTTGATGCTGAAGTGCTGTACTGTATATTTGTAAGTTTCTCCCCAATAAACACAACAATGTCGACGAAACGTTTTGCACCGCCAAAAGCACCCAAAAGGCAGAGGAAGATGCTAACCATCGCACAAAAAGTTGGACATCTGGACAGGCTAAAGGAAGGTAGAAGTTACCGTATTTTTTGGATTATACCCTTATATTATATTATACCCTGAAAACAGGGTTTCATTCTATAATACTGGACTTATTTTTCTACGAAGGTTTGAACTTTGAAAACGTTCATGCCTGTCTGAGAACAGTGTATAAAGTGTGTAGTGAGGGGTTTTACAGCCTTAAAACATCTATCTAAAAAATAAAGTTTCCCCTATTGTGGGTTATTTGTAGAACGTAACTCCCGTGATAAACAAGGGACCACTTTATTGGCCATATATTTTGTCTTTAAATTATATGGCAAACCCAGAAACACATGTACCAGAACAAATGCAGTGTTGCAGTAACAGCCAGAAATCCCAAGCTCCCTAGTTCTTGCCAGTGCATTTAAAATTAATCTCAACCCTAGTCTTTGGACAGATACGTGTGCTGGGTACTTACGCACTGATTCCACTGGCACCAAAAACTGGGAACCATCTGTAAACCAGGGAAATGCTCCCAAGACATTATCTTCAGCCACAAACTTCCCCATATATGATCAACCACTAAAGAGATGCATGGCTCATGGAAGTTGAACAACATGTAAAATCTTAAAATTAAATTCTTTGGTTTGAAAGCCAAACAGAATAGCGACTGGTGCTGCCTTCCTCCAACACTAACCAAAATTAACTCAACTAAAGTTATTAAAATACCCAGTACAAACAAAACAACATCTTTTGCAGAGCTCTCAAGCATCTTTGTCACAATGGTGAATTCCAAAATTTAATTCATTGATTTTTTTTTTTTTTTAATATCCCGGATGAGCCCCTATTTGTCACGGGCTAGCTCAAAGGTGGAAGTCCACATGAGAAGGTAACTCAAATAAATAGAATTTATTGTAAACTATCAAAATGCAAACATCAAAGAGGGTTGTTGCCAGGAACATTTCTATACTCTGAAATGTTTCTATATATCTACATGGACAGGGCATACTGGTATTCCTCAGACTTCCTCAGATACTGTATGGAAAAATGTGTCATGTCCCTCCATAAGTAAATCTAATAGTTTCTTTGCTTTGTGAGTTACGTTTGGTTCTCTTTCTCTATAGGGCCTCTGTATAAATCTGAGCCAATGCAGAAAAATTTCCAACAGGTTCACAAACCTTTTCCTGCAGCTATACGCTGATTATGCGTTAGTTAATCCTATTAATCCTGGTTACATTAAAAGTTAACCACCTTTGCTTCTAGCTTGAAATTGGAATAATAAACCACTGAAAGGTCCCTTCAAATTATTTGTGGTACACTGAATAAATAATATTAATCCAGTAATACAGCTTACCCCTCTGAAACATTCATATATGCCATTGCAACTCGATATGGTTTACCATTATGCATTTAAATTGCACTGGCAAAATTGCCTCAGTCATTGCAGCACCTTTGTAGGCAAAACTCGTACCTGTCTTTGTCTTGATGTTGGAACTACTGCTGCTTCGCTGACATGCTGCACTTGCTACACAGAAGTGTTTCAGGCATGTTTTTTAAGTAGTCCGTCTAAGATATTCAATCCAGCTGTCGCAAAGGCTTGCTTTTTACCTGTGATATATGCATGAGTGGAAGCGTAGCCTTTGAATTTCAAGTCTATTTTCCTGCATTTTACACAGTGCACAGTAATTGTGTGCCGGGCTCTGAGTGCTTCCAAAACACAGGTGACCTAAAACTCAATGCACTGCCTGAGCGCCTCTTGTGTAGACCCACATAGAGCACCAAAGCTGCTGCTGTTTTTCTGCTAAGCCCTGAGGGTTAGATTTGGGCATTTAGATTTATTTTTAACCATAAGCATATCTAGTCTTAGAATGGACTCTCCCTTGAATATAATTATTTTGACAGTAGTGGCAGGATCACCTTCTGGTTAAGGAACACCATAAATATTTTTAGAGAATGGGTAGAGAATGCAAGGCAGAGAATGTGGGGTGTGCATGTCAAGGTATCCATACCTCCTGCAGAGATTCTGCAAAAGCTGTCTGACTGCCCCTACTAGAAGGTGACACGGTTAGAGGTGAACAGCACCTATATACTATGTTGAATAGTTCCTATCTTCCAGCCATCTAACTTAGCAAATATTCCAAGCAATAGCAACTGAAAGAAATGTACTTTTAGCTAACAGTGTTCTTTTACACAGAAAAGTGCACTGATTGAGAGCAGCCAAGATCTAATATTACACTTAGTTATCATGTTCTAAAGGCAGATCTAATCCTTAGGAGAACATCTGCTATGGTACAAAAAAGCCTTGGGCAGCTGTTGATAAACTATAAGCTGTCAATCATGTCTTATGCCCCCCCCTTACATCCCTGAGGGACACAGAGAAAGGGGGGGAAAGACAGAGTTAATCAAAGGAGTAGTTTTCCAATTAAGTGACAGCGAAAGTTACAGGATTGTATCTTGAATCCATTTGGCTTACTTCATGCCTAAGATGAGAGCTCTAAATAGACTCTGTTGATTCTCAGGTTTAGTGATTAAGCTTGTCATGGCATATAAGAGTTCCACAGAGTGCTGTTTTTACACTGCATTGTCTTGATCCTGTGTGTCTTTATGCCGTCCCAGGGAAAGCTTTTAGAAGCACAATCAGTGCTGTGTTTGAAAAATGTCACCCTGCGTCATGTGTGTTGAGATTAAATTCAAATGTTTTCTGATGCTCATCAGCTTACCCTATGAATTATTCCAAGAAGCTCCTTTCCCGCTAAAGCAATTTGTTCTGATGGGACTGTAGGTCATCCACGTGGATCCGGAGTGTGGCCTTAGTGTACGATTACATGTTTAGCTCCAATATTGATGTAATCCACAATGGGTATTACCCTCTAGCAGATATGCATCAGGGGACTTTAAATCTGCACCCAATCTCTCCCTATCTTGCCCCTGCAGCTTTTTCCATCAAACGGCAGCGATTTGGCGCACTTCTCCTGATGGGGTGCTCCTCTATTCTCCTGCGGCTGTTGGACGGCTGACCCTCTATCCAAGGCGCCTCTTCGAACACGTCTGAATGTTTTATTCATGACACCTGTAGAACACAGTAAACCGTTAAACCGCAACCAAAACAAAACGCCTCAGTTACCTCAGGAGAACCACTTTCCCTGTTGAAATAAGACACTTCATGTCTCTGTTGCAGGGGTGTTTAGATGCTCATACTATGAAACAACCACACTGGGACAACTGAATCCATTTCTCCGGTTGCAAAAAGATATGCTTATGCACATCAACCCCTCTGTTTGACTAAAAATATATTCTTATTTCTTGGAAGATGTCAAGGATGGATAATTACACCACTGACACGTCCCAAAAATAGCCATGCTAGTCTGTTGTTTCTAAGCAACTCATTGTATTTAAATCTATTTCTCTTTTTTTTGTTCATTTGCTGTCTCACCGAGAATAGATATAAATAATCACAGCACTCATATAGCTGCACCCACCCAGTACCATTTAGCTCAGCTTAGCATAAAATCAAAAACAAGAGACTACCAGCCAAGAAATTGTCTGCTACAAAACCACTTTTTGTTTTTACAAGAGTTTTTGTATGAATTATGTAAATGTGGCATAACATAAAATATCAAGCATGGTTCTCTTCAGATGGTGGCAGCTAGGCTAGGAGTTTTTAGGCTATTTTTACATTTCCCCCCAACAAACGTACTGTTTTTCAGCTAGCTGCTAGCATAGAGATTGGTTAGCTTAACTTAGCATATCAAATATACGACATACGAAAACAGAGGCTTGTAGAACATTACACAACCTCGATGTTTTTTCTTTGCTTTTGTTCCACTTTGGGTTTAAAAAGAGGACCTAATATGCTTTCTTCTTCTTCTTTTTTAAGCACTTAAGGATGAGATAATGCTTAATGGGTTATAACACTGGGTGAGAAATATAAGTCCAGACATGTGTGGTATCCACAGAAACCTCTGAATCCCAGCTAAAATGTCATATAAACCATTTCTACAAGCACCAAACACACTGAAAACAAGCCGTGATTAAACGAGCAGTTATGTAAATGCGCCAAAGACCGCTAAACAAACAAAACCAAACCGGAAAACCATAGAAACAACAGGTAGATTGGTCAGGTAGGATGGATTCCCAGAACACCTGTTAAAGATAGGCTGGTTAGCTTCCAGAGCTATCACTGACTCCACACACCAAGTTTCACCACGATCAGACCAAAATTCACTGAATGCCTGCAAAAGAAGATCACAAAAACACATAGCAGCGCAAATGCGCTAAGACAGAAATTGGCTTACCGTCCTGATTTCCTCCAATATTTTCGCTGGTAGCCGGTAGCCACGTGATTATCAGAAGTTACCACGCCTGCCTAGCTGCATCAGAGCCGTTTTCCATCAACAACCTCCATTTTAGACCCACCTACAGACAGGTGACCGGACAGACGCCACATGCAGAAAATTTGGGCCCACAATTGTGGCATTGCAACGTCTGATTGGTTGAAATGCCATGAACGTGGCATCGTTACTTTGATTCTATTGGCTAAAATGATTAAAAAGAGGTGTCAATCATGCAAATTGACCAAAAGAAACCAAAGTTACAGCCCCTCGGAGTTTAAAGGGCCAGAGACCAATTAAATGCTTCATGCGCACTGCAGAAATTACACATTACCATGTAAATGTGTGGTTGTTGCATATAATTTAATTTTTGCTTGATGCATAAACTTAAAAGATTAAAACTAATAAAACAAGTTTTAAAAAGAGACCTTTCCATTTGATTACATCTTTTATGATGGATTATGCAGAAAAAGTAGAATTGGGCTGAAAGATCTGTTGCTTTATTACCTATTCAGGTTGTAAATCGTGTTTTTAAAAAGTAACTAAGTAATTAAGTAATTAATTACTTTGGAAAATAAGTGATCAGTAAAGTAACGGGATTACCTTTTGGTGGAAGTAATCAGTAATTAGTTACTGATAACTTTTTTCAAGTAACTTGACCAACACTTGTTTTAAACATGTTATTTCATATATATACATATTTTTTCCGCTTTTGGTAGAGATATATATGCTGATTCAAGGTACACAGGTCTGGCTGTGAGCACAGAATCCCTACACACCTTTTGTTCAAGTGTTTTGTTTGCAACAGGCAGCCAATCAGAAGAAAGATGGCTTAAAGTGAGGAACAAGGAAGCTAAAATACATCAAGGCCCAGTATATGAAAAATAAGCATTATGTTGAACTTGAAATCATGCAAAGCTATGAATATGGAGCGGGGTCTCTTTGAATAAATTTTGTCTACTCTAAGCATGAAACACTGAACATTTTTAATTGATCAGTGCATTTTTTTCAGAATGCTTATAAAATGATTTTTGTATAATCCTATTGGTCTTTGTTATTGTGGTTAGCTTTGATAGTAAATTAGAGTCAGTTGTGATGTTATTATCATCGTATTATTTACAGCAGACTTTTCTTTGACTGGTGAATTACTGGAGTTGTAGCTAGGTTGTATTTTTTGTATATTTTTATATATGCCTGCTCTTTTAGAGACCAACATTATTTGCAGATTTTCTTAAAAGTCACAATTATACAGGAAATCATGCATAACAAGCATTCACTTTATAGCACATATCATTTATACATTCTTTGTCTATATGGGTGCTAAGCATGCTATCCAACTCATATAGGGTCATCCTCACAGCACCCCACACTTGAAACATGTTGCCATCCACACTCACAAAAGCGACAGTAACTGAACTCCAGTCATTTGCTTTACTACAAATAGACCTCTGATAGGTTAACCTCTTTTATGAGAGCTTTATATGCACAGAGGAAGAAACAGAGTAATAGATGGATTGGGACAAGAATGGAGAAGCAGGCCTCGGCCAGACATGCAATTAGACGCATGTGGAGACACTGAGGTGGAGTCAAGGGTGATATTGCTAGTGGACAAATGCTAAGAAAAAACAAAATCCATAAACATGTCCTCTGGATCCCTTCAGTCCATAAAGTTTTTTGTTTGTTTGTTTTGTTCTCCATTGCACTATAAATTTGATGCTTTTTTACTTATTTCAATAAGTGTACTCCAGGGGTGTCAAACTTATGGCCCAAGGGCCACATCCAGCCTGCAATGCAATTGTATCTGGCCCGTGAGATAATTTCATAGATCAATTATTAATGGCCTGTTGGTATGTGGTAGCCAGATCTTCAGCCCTGCTGAGAATCCTTGCAGGCAGGGGTGGGACTTTATTTTGATGGGCACACTATGCAGCCAATCACATGCAAAGACAGACTGGGATCATACCGAAGGATGCTACGCAGATGTTCCTAAGAAAGCAAGTGCAGCGGTACAAGCCATGCAATGCAAAAGTGTCAGGAAATGTAAAGAAATGAGTGACAACGTAAAATAAACAGTATGGCTGCATCTGAATGATATTGGAAACTGCAAAGCTGAGTGCAGAATGTATAAAATTAGCACCACAAACCCATGGCTCAATGTCTAAGTGTCTAAATGAGCCTCACAGGCCTGAATGTGCACTTGAGGCAATTTATAATTCTTAACTTGTTTGATCTGCAGCTCACCACAAACAAGTACAAGCAGAAATTTTGGACTTTTAAATGTAATTTCATAAGTTTTACAGCTTTTCCTGCTGATAAAAACCTCCCATATGGCCATTCATACTGCACAAAGTAACTCAAAGTGACGTTGGATTGATGTCTTTTATGTGTCATTTTTGGATTTTCAGTTTTAGTCCACTCAAGGGGTTGTTTTGTAATGCCAGGCAACATCTTTTTTTCGACATCTACTGAACCTCTACTGTTGACGTCTGTAGGACCTCAGTGTACAAGCTATTTGTAGTTCAAGTGTGGTCGTAATGGACATATTTTCAATGTCAAACTTAGACTCATTTTATACTTTTTCTACAGGCTCTGTAATCCCATGTTTCCAGGGGGTGGAGGACATGTTTTCTATAGTCCACCAGTTAATTTTTCTGTAGGTTTATTTACGCTTTCATAAATAAATAAATAGAATAAATAAACCACTTAAAGAAAAAAAAAACTGCCATTCATAGCATGTTGATAACAGAGAACCAGGGTTACACTAGTAACCAAGCATTTTAATGTACTTCCTTTTTTCTTTTCTTTGCATTTGTGAAACTACGGAATGGCAAAAAAGGAAAAACCCAAAACCTTCCCATATTTTTATCTAATCCAAATGTAAGTAAGTATACAAGACAAACAATCCTAACCTTAACCCTAAACTACTCTACTATGTTGTTGTTGGCTTGAAAGAGTTATTCAGAGGGTCTGTCTGTTTACAATTACACAGCTCTTTCAAAAGTAACTGTTTAGCTTCGGTTCTTTTTGTTAGACATGCGAGATGTTTATCTCCTGGTGTGCTATCTTATACTTGTATCTTTCGGAACAAGTGTCTAAAGCTCTACCTAATGAGTTTCAGAAAAGCTAAATGTAGCCTCATACACACTGTATATGTCAGTCTTATTGTGGTATCACAAAACTTTGAGCAAAAAAACCCCAACAAACCACTGTGGCTGAAGCTGTTGTGAGTGAGCAAACGAGCATGCCTTTTTCACTTTTCAAACCCTAATCTTCCCGGCAATCAGTGGATTTGAGCCAGTGGCACTTTTGATCACAAAATTTCTTCTCCCTCATGAAAAATGCTAGAATGTCCCTTATGATCAATAAAAGCCTGTACTACTGGATCCCAGGTGATCAGACACAGTGCATAATACACCCTGTGTGTGACAGCCACGTATTGTAGAATGATTGAAATTGATGCAATGTCAATGTTCAGTAATCACAGAGCTCCCTGTCTCTACTCCTTGATCATTCAGAGTGAATCAGACCCAGTCTTTGATCAGTCTCTGGCGCTGTACCCGGGGACCAAGAAAAAGAGACAGCCAGTACAGAGGAGAGGACAGACACAGCCATGTATTTACCCCTGCATTTCAATTTCACTAATGATTATGCACGTCCAGTCACTGTATAACAGCTTGGAGGAAGCCAAGTGCTGAGCCAAAGCCTTTATTATAGGAGATCTGAGTGAACATTATTGCTTTTGCTGCATGAAACAAACGCTTCAAGCAATTATAATGATTATCATTATCTGCTGAGAGACATGCTCGACGCAAATTGGCTCTATGTCAGTAATTAAGTGATGCACCCCTTTTTTGAGGGAGGTGAGTGAAGTTTTCACAGTGCTTTTAAAATAAAAAGCTTCAGTAATGCTGTGCAGAATTTTAATATCCACTCTATGGGGGATAATTTGACCCATTCTCTCAAAAGGTTCTGCATTTGAATGTTATCACCTTTCAGAATGGCTAATTACATGTAAGAAAAAGCAAGAGGAAGAAAAAAAGTGCGGCTAATTTGAATATTTCTAATCTAAGTGGCCAACCGACACAATAAATGTAGTGTCCAAGTCAGTTCTGAGTTCTATAATTTTACTTACAGAAGTTCTTTTTTTTCTAATTTCCTAATTCTTTCACTGGAACTTGGCCAAAATTTTGCGTGACAGTGTGTAACAGTCTAATTTCCTCTCCATGTCAGGAAAAGAGAAAGTGGCTGCATTAAAGCAACCTGCAGTTGGGGGGACAAAAAAGCAAAACCAACATAAAGTCTCCCTGTCACGTTTTAGATCCACTATGTGCCGCCTGAACAGCTTCAGTGCAATTTGGCATTCAGTCCCATAATCTCCAATGTCTTATTTGGTGTGACCGCAGATATGCCATAACACATGATTCACAACTTTTATAGTAATTAAACAATTCATTGACTACTCACACTATCTTGAAGGAAACACACACAACAAGATGATATTTGATCATTAGGTAATGGCGATTTGTGAGAACAGTTGATTGATTTGCAGTGACTCTTACATCTGGAAGGGCAAGTAAACACAAATCAAGGCTGCAAAATTTTCCCCACAGCACCCCTCACCCTGTATGGTCCAAGTATCCAGGTGTTTCCTTTAATCCTTCACACACTTAGTCCACAGTTATAGTAGCAGCCTTCCAGCTACAGTATCCCTACCAGCTAGTCCAGGTGTGAGTTTATGTATACAATAAATTGGATATTAATTCTGATTTTTATCACCTTCCTATACTTCCACTAGGGTGCTGTTGTGACAGAATGAGGTTAGGCGAAACATGACTAAAAGGGTGACTACAGTAAAACACCAGCGACTGAAAAGCCAAGAACCAGATGCTGTCACAGAAGAGTATTAATTGTTTACATCTGACAGGCAATTCTTTTTGCACAAAAAAAAAAAAACTCTACAAAGTTTTCCTCACTTCACACGTAATGAAAACTTTGGAGAGGACTGTTTCAATTTAGAGTATTTTGGAGTTTTTTGGCAGGCAGAAATGCAAACTGAGTGCAATTTGCTTACAAGGGCAGAATTAGCGTTGAGGATGCCATTCTTTTCATGCTTCAAGTATGAACACTTAAAAAATGCAGATAGCTCTGTCAGGGTGTTGATTTGATTTTTCAAGTGCTTTTAACACAGTCCAGCGCTTGCTTCTCTTCTTCGACCTCAAAGACATGCTGTTTCCATCTTCCATAATAAGCTGTGATTATCAGCCAGCCTAAAATTGTATATGCAGTACTATACTACACACCCCATCGTGATTACTCTCTGTTTCGATTTCCTTTGTGCACCACTAACTTCCTATCCAGCGGCATGTGTCTGATGAGTAGTGCATGAGTAAATCAGTTGCTCATTATATTTATAGTATTAATTTGACATGTTTTATAACACACAGAGACAATGAGACAATATGTTTTACACAGCACCAGGCTGCTAACTGAACATAAAAGATACTCAAAGGCACTCATTTTGAAACATTTATTGTTCTCAGATTGGCATTTTAAAACTGGGTGTGACTGTATTTGGACACAAAAGTATATTCAGAGCTTTATCAGCTAGCACTGGCTAGCTAGCTTAAACAGGTGCTTGTAATTCACTATGATTTTAAAATTGGAAATTTGGTGGCTACCTTTTCACACAACCTGAACAAGACAAAACAACATACACCTTTCACCAAAAGTGGCCACAGCCTTAATAAATTTACAAGTTTAGGCCTTAAAATAATTTTAAAAGTATTTGGGTTTTTTTTGTTTAAAGTTCCTTTAAATTACTGCCATCTTGAGGCCACAGTCGGCTGTTGTCTCTGGAAGCAGGCATAACTCTGCTTGACTAAAATCCAATGCAGTCTACTTCTGTCTGTCCAATTTGGAGATGTGTGCGTGTCTCATTGATAAAAGCTTGTCCAGCTGCTGAGGCCAGCACCATTATCTGATTGTAAACCTGTGATCATTGTCTCTAGTGATGTGACGTTCTGTATTGAGGCTTCGAAGCTTGTGTCGAGTAATTGAGGGGGCGTTTCCGCGATGCGCGTATCGAGGCTTGCTTCATTTATGGGAGGAGCTGAAAATGATGACGTCCGAAGCCTCGCTGCCCGGCTGTACCACGTGACTGGTTCATGACGCGGTTTGAACTTTGCCACGAGCTATGACAGCGATATAAACCCCTCAGACTTCATTCAAAAATGTGGGTGTTTGATGGAGAGTTGCGGTTAGTGAGAGTTTGGAGACAGTTTGGAGGTTTATGAGAGTGAGGAGAGAAAGTCAGGAGAGAATGGAGCCAGCTAAGAAGAGGAGGATGTCCTCCCATGTGTGGGAACATTTTGATTTTATTCCTCCCAAAAAGGTATGTAAATTTCTACAGAAGATGTATTTTCATAATACTGATGGTGCAATACAATTTATGTTAAGCTGTCTTTACTTTTGTACAAGGTGAAGTGTTTGCTATGTGCCAGGGAGCTGGGATATAACAACAACACTTCATCCATGCTTAGGCACTACAGAGCTTTGCATGAGAATAAGGGGAACACCAATTGTGGAGCAAGACCAGGTGAGCCATCAAATGCCATGATAATATAGCATGCTGTAATGTAACTAAAAGATATAACAATGTTATACAGCTGTTATAAGTTACGTGTGTGATATTTATATTTGTGCTTTGTTTTAGTTGTCTTTCCTCAGGAGAACAATCTCAAATTGATGAAGACCTGGTTAGCATGGTGATTGAGGACTCCCAGCCATTTAGCACTGTGGAGGACAAAGAATTTAAAAGATTTGTTAAATCATTAAATCCTAGCTATGTTCTCCCCACTAAAAAGGTCATAAAAGCAGTGAAAATTTAGTTTTTACAGAATAAAATGTGGGCAGGACTGAGGCTCAAAGCCTCAGTGTGTAGCTGTCCATACCTCAACGTTACAAAAGCACAACCACTGTCCACACCCCAACCACACCTCACAGTAAATGATCATTTCCATTTTAAGCATTTCCAAATGATCATTTTCCATACTTCCAGTATAAATATACACACTATACTGCCATCACTACAATATAGATGTTTTACACACTCCTTTTGTTGTTGACATTTACAGCCTTTGTGCAAAAGGCCACACTCTTCAAATTCATGCCAACTAATATTTTTACGTCCAGTAGGTGTCCTACTAGAGCAAATGAAGCTTCAAGACGCTTTGTGCTGGGGTGAACCAATTGGATGAAAAGCTTCAGTGTTTCATGAAGCTTCATCTGCCCATCACTAATTGTCTCTCCTTGTCTTTTTGTACAAGTCACTTCCTGGGACTGGTATATAATCTCAGTTTAATATATTTACTACCTGTCATGGCTGTGTGCAGGCAGGCAGGGATGGAGCCAAAAGCAGGACTTGGAGGCAAAAAGTGCACTTCAAACTGCTTTACTGCAGTTTGAAGTGCAGTAAAGCAGTTTGTACTGGAACATATAACAAAACTGAAACTGAAAATACAAATAACCTAAACAGGCAGGCAGGCCCGCACACAGAGAGTGGTATGATGGTACGACACAACACTGGGCAAGGGACGACAGGGGACTAAAATACATGACGGAGTAATCAGGAAACAGGAGACAGAAGGGAAACACAGCTGGTACTAATTACACAGAGAAGATGGGGAAGAGAGGCTGAACATAGAGCAGGACTGTCAAAATAAAACAGGAAGTACACAACAGACACAGAGACCCATGCTGTGTCCCAATTAAGAGACTGCACGCTTGAAGTACGTGCACTAGCGTACTACGTACGTGCGTACTATAAGTATGAGAAGTGCGGAAGTGAGAGGCTTCTGAAATGGGACGGTCTAGCCTTCGTCGCTGTTCAGGTTGCCTAGCAACCATGATTAAGGTCGACTATATATATATTTTGAAGTAGAGGCTTTAAAACCAAGTTAACGCTGAAAGTACAAACGTCACTAATGTCACACAACTTTGCCGACATGTGGCCAACAGTAATGTTTTAATGTTCTTCATTATTAAACGTTCGCACATAAATAAGTGACATCATATTCAGTACTTACTTTTGACAGTTCACTCTTCGGCTGCTCCCTTCTGCCGTATTTTGCGGCAAAATTATCCACGCCCACCGCCGCGCTATGGATTGTGGGATATATGGGACCACGAAGCGTGCACCGGACCACGCTTGATATTTGGGGAAATCGACGGCGCATTTGGAGTATGCATTTGAAGTACACTTCGAATTGGGACAGAGGGGTGGCGCAAGATGGCGTGTTGAGCAGTCGCACGAATTAGGAGCTCGTTAAACTTGTCCCAGAATTTACTTTGTGTTCATATCGTTTCCACTCGAAAGTAGTAAAATGACTGCCCCAAGTATAGTTAAACCTGCTAAATTCAAACTCGACCTCAAAAAACAAGAAACAACATCGCCATGTGATGAAAAGGAAGACAGCAGAGAAGGAACGGATCATGACTACGTAGCAATGGACGTAGCAGTGATGAGCATAAGGGAACGGGCAACGATTTGGTTCCATCTACACCTAGTAAGAAGCCTGCAGAAAAGAAAGCTAAGTCAGCAGAGATAAGCGAAAGTGACGAAGTCTCCAATGCTACTATATTGAAAGCGATTCTAAACCTTGAAAAAAGAGTGGACGAGCAGCTAGCTGACCTGAGTGTGCAATGCAAGCAAGCTAGTACGGTGCTAGCCAGTCTAGCCAAAGCGGTTCAGTTCAACTCGGAGGAGGTGAAAGAATGTAAACAAAAGGTTAAAGAGTTGGAGAGGCGAAACGAGCAGTTGACCAAAGATAACTACGATCTCAAGGAGAGAGTGAGAGAGCAAGAAAGGTACAAAATGAGGTGGTGCCTCCGGATTAAAGGATTAGAAGAGAAAAAAGATGAAGATGTTAGATCGCTGGTTATTGGAATTCTTGGCAAGATCGCACCTGTTATGATATCAAAGCTTGAAGAATCTGTGGATGATTGAACAAGCCAGACGGGCTGGGAAACGGGCCTTTTTCCGGGGTCCTCATGGATACATCGAAGGACGGAGGATCGGTGACGTTGAATGAAAGACTTGATGTAAGACTGTATACAGTGGAATATTATCAATGGGACAAAAGAGTTCTACTTAAAGTTAAAGATTAGTGACACAATTTAAACTCATATTTATATATTTTCTTTTCTTTTTTTTTCTAACCCTAACCCTAAAAAAATATTATTAGTTATTTTCTTAGCATATTCTTGTTATGGTTCACTCAAAAAATTATTTTGGTTCATTAAACGTTCGGGGTTTGAAGGAAATTGTTAAGAGAAAGTCACTTTTTTTATTTTGCAAGGGGCAAAAATGTCACTGTCTGTTTTTACAAGAAACTCACTCTGTGGATGGCGATGTTACCTTTTGGGCTAATCAGTGGGGAGACAAGATTCTTTTCAGTCATGGATCTAACAGATCTGGAGGTGTGGCGATTTGTTTTAATAAGTTCCCAGGGGAGATTATAACATATAAAGCTGATAGTGAGGGTCATTGGTTAACTGCAGTTTTGAAGAGCGAAGGTATATTTCTAATTGTTACAAATCTTTATGGACATAATAATGAGGGTCAAAATAAAAGTCTATTGGAAAATCTAACAAATGTTATTTCAGAGTTTAAAGTTATGTACCCCACAGATTACATCCTAGTAGGAGGAGACTGGAACATGACACCAGATGAATGGCTGGACAGATGGCCTCCTCGCTTAGGAAGGAGGCAACAGAATAACATTATTGAGAACTTTTCTAGTGATAATAATTTCACAGACATTTGGAGAAGTTTGAATCCTGGAGTTAAGAATTATTCATGGTTTAAACCTAATGGAGAAAGCAGGTCAAGAATTGATTATTGGTTAGTGAGCGATGACATTATGAGGTGTACTTCACAATCTAAAATCTCCAAAGCACCCCTATCTGATCACTGTTTCATTGATCTTGTCTTAGAACCAACAAGGATGAAACGTAGTAGCAGGGGATATTGGAAATTTAATGCCAGCCTTTTAAATAAGGACAAGTATTGTGATAAAATTAGACATATAATTACAGATATAAATAATGATGACTCAGTAGTGGGTAATATACAGAAATGGGAATTTGTTAAATTCAAAATCAGAGAATTCACTATAAAATTCTGCAAAGAACTGAACAGGGAAAAACGGGAATATGAAAGTAATTTACTTCGTGAAATAACTCTGTGCTGTAGTAAAGAAAAACTAAATGTGCAAGAGAAGAATAAATTGATGGAGTTACAAACTAAATTAGACGATCTTTACCTAGAGAAAGCCCAGGGTGCCTTTATAAGATCGAGAGCCAAATGGATTGAGGCAGGTGAAAAGAACTCATCATATTTTAGTAAGCTGGAAAAGTGTAGACAGCAGAGAAATCTAATCTCAAGCTTGTTGATAAATGGGACTGAATGTAAAGATTTCAGAAAGATTGAAAAGGAAGTCTTCACTTTTTATTCCAAATTGTACTCCCCAGAATATTCAGCAGCTGATTCTGATAGTTTCTTTGATAAGATTCATAATCTCATCCCATGTATTGACAAGCCGTTCAAAGATATGTGTGATTCAGAGTTTAAAATTGAGGAACTGGATTTGGTGGTTATGAAAATGGCATTAAACAAGTCCCCAGGGACAGATGGACTCACTACTAATTTTTATCAATTCTTCTGGAAGGACCTAAGAACTTTATTGTTTGATGCATTAAAGGAATCGATAGAGAAAAAAGAACTGATGCCGAACATGAAACAAGAGTTGATAACCCTGATCCCTAAATCGGGTAAGAATAAAAGAATTTTAGACAATTTAAGACCCTTCACCTTACTAAACACTGACTATAAGATCCTGTCTGGAGCTGTAGCTGAGAGGCTAAAGAAAGGCATCTCAAACATTATCAGTGAAACACAATCAGGTTTTTTGAAAGGAAGACTAATTCATAATAATATTAGGCTGGTTTTGGACCTCCTTGAGTACATTGAAATAATCCAAGAGAGAGGGTACATCCTGTTCTTGGATTTTTACAAAGCATTTGACTCAGTTGAACATACGTTCATATTAAAAACTCTGCAGTCTTTTGGTTTTGGAGAGGAATTTATCAATGTTATAGAGATGCTATATAATGACATTAACAGCTCTGTTTTGCTAGAACATGGTACATGTTCAAGATTTGAGGTTAATAGAGGGATAAGGCAGGGATGTAGCAGCTCACCACTTCTGTTCATCATGGTTGCTGAGCTGTTATCTATTTTGATTAAAAACAGTCACATTGAAGGTTTAACTGTGATGGGTGAACAGATAATAATCAGTCAGCTGGCAGATGATACCACCCTGTTTTTAAAAAATGAGGACCAGATTCCTTTAGCCTTACAAGTGATCAACCACTTCTCCAAAGCTTCTGGCCTACAGCTGAATATTAATAAATGCGAAATTCTAGCTCTGCATGAGTGTCCCCTGCAAGCAATAAATAATATACAGATAAAAAAAAAGAGGTGAAGTATCTGGGCATTGTAATTTGCAAGGATAAGACATCAACAGAAAAAAAGAATATAGAAAAGTGTAAGTCAATTTTAAACAGGTGGCTGCAAAGGGACATAACTCTGTTTGGGAGAATCTTGCTAACCAAAATGGACAGTCTGTCCAGACTAATCTATCCAGCCTTTTCTCTGCCCATATCTCCAAAACTAATTAAATCTATAATTAATTAATTAATCTTAATTTTAGGTTCATATGGAGGAACAAATGTCATTATATAAAGAAAAATGATATGATTAAGAATTATGAAGAGGGTGGGGCTAATGCCATTGACTTTGATGTTATGAATGGTGTACTAAAATTGAAATGGTTAAGATCTTTCATTAGGAACAAAAATTCCTTTTGGAACACTATTCCCAATGTGATTTTTGGCAAAATGGGTGGAATAGACTTTTTGTTACGTTGTGACTTTGATTGCAGTTCGTTACCTGTTAAACTCTCAGCTTTCCATCAGCAGGTCCTTCTCTACTGGAAATGAATCTATAAACATAACTTTACTCCTCACAATACCCCTATATGGAACAACAGGTATATCCGTTTGTGTAGGAAATCTGTGTACATGGATGAATGGAGATCTAAAGGGATTTGGGCTGTAGCTCATTTTATGGATGAGAATGGGGTCTTATTAAAACATGAGACGTTTTGTGAGAAATTTGATGTAAGATGTACTGCTAAGAGGTATAAATCCCTAGTGAAAGCCATCCCAGTCCCTTTGAGATCAATGATAAAAGAAGATATTGTGCACTCTAAAATTTCTCCTGGACTGAGGAAGCTCTGCATAGCTGGAGTTGAATTTGGTGACAGCAGGTTTACAAACAAAGTGATCAGGAATATTTTGATAAATGAAATTTGCCCTAATCCGGTTAAAAGAAATTATATCCTTAAAGAATTTGAGACCATGGAGGTTAAGGCGATAAGAAAAAAGTATATTTCACTTCCTCTTTCCCCTAAAGTAAAAGAGGTTCACTTTAAAATCATTAATGAGGTTTATCCAACCAATGAATTCTTAAGATGGAAATTTAACTTAGATGTGAACACCTGCACATTATGTGAAAATGATATTGAAAGTCTGGATCACTTGTTTTTCTACTGTGAATCAGTGCACTCCTTCTGGACTGACATGTGGAGCTGGCTACATTCCAGGAGAATTCAGTTACCACATTTGACGGTGACAGTAATAAAATTTGGAATACTTGCTGAGAATGCAGATTTTGACCTGTTGATTAGGACATTTTTCTTAATGGGAAAATTTTTTATTCACAAATGCAGATACTTTAAAGCTAAACTCTGGGCTAAATCGCTGAAACTTGTGAATAACAAGAAAGATCATAAACTTGTTGTTTTATTTAACGAGTTTAATCTATGTTAAAAAAAAAAAAAAAGAAACCTCCCTATTTTATAATCATGACTGCCCTTTTTTTGCTCATGGTATTTTTTGCCTTTGGTTCAAATCCTTCAATGACTGTTCCTTCTTTTTGTACCAACTCTTTTAGCTTTGTGTTTATTTTATTTTTTATTTTTTTGCTATAATGCTCAACCGAGGATGTTACATATTCGGATTAATGATGGTGCCTTGTATGTTATACTGTTGTTTGTAAATAAAGTTTAAAAAAAAAAGAAGATCCGTACCGGAAACCCAATCCGTACCCTGCATGCGCGAAAGGTGTCTACTTCCGATCGAAGCGTTTTAAGATAGTTACGGGTCAGAGAATCTGTTAAGAATAATAAGTATCTCTTAAAATGTTTCCAATAATGAAACATTTCAATATAATGTAGACAAAAACGAAAAATAAAAATAGTTAGGGATCAGGACTCACCGATCCTTACTGCGCATGTGCAAAGTCGGACCGTACAAATAGGGTCTACCTGATCCGTACCGCGCATGTAAACACTTAATCTGGCTGATGAATCTTCACATGACATATTACAAAGTCTGTATTATTAACTCTGTAATTAGGCGCCATTCTTCTTATTTTACGGCGCTGTTGTTCAATCGGGAACGCTCTCTGTTGAGGAGAAAAGCATGAATATGTTTGTATACGGATTATCCATTGTTTAAATGTCCCGGTAGTCGAAAAGGAGGCAGAGCTGTTGAGAAATGCTAGGAGCTAACTGGGCGCTAACCGCATCATTCAAATATATCCGGTCGTTCAGTCTGACGTCACTAGCCGTGCCTGGGACTAAACTCCGCTGCAGGTCCATTTATCAAACAATCACTATGGCATTACTGAGAGTTGAAAAACTGTCTAAAGTTTTTCATCTTTAATAAAATGATCAGCGTTCTGCTCTACCAGGTGTAACAATTGAATTTAACATCCAGGCATCCATGAAAACGGAATTTATGACATTTAATGGAGTTAGAAGTTAGCAGGAAGTTAGCTCGCTAGCTTCTATCTAAATACAATATAGCATGTCCTGACTGCGGGGTTTTGGAAACAAATTAAAACGTAGAGCTCTGTTATCACTTCCAGCATAAATGAAGACAGAAAACTAAACAGCAGTAACGTTTGTAGGGTTACTGAAGTTTGGCTAGCTGGTATATAATGATGTGCTACGTGACCGCTAGCGACACAGCTATGTTAGCATAATATAAACAAGCTAACTTTTTTTCCACTGGATAAAAGTTAACGTGAGTGTTCAGTGTTTGTCAGGAAGAAATGTAATCGCATGGCAGGATACTGTAAAAGGACCAAACTTCAGCCAGGAGAACAACTGAGATAATCCTCCACAATACGAGGTTAGTCATTCATATACTGCTGCATGGGCTGGGCTGTAGTTACATCCTAAGGTTTTAAAAACTGAGCTTAAATAAATGATTAGCGGTAATAAAAGCCGAGGGAGGTCAACAGTGATCACTGACTGTTTTAGGAGCTTTTTGAGATTAAATAGAAGAAAATACATAACATTAAACATGTTAACAACACAAAAGCCATATTAAACGCAGACTACTTTAGGCCCGGAAGTAGGATTCGTGACGTCATCACTTAACAACCGGATTGAATGTCGCAATGTTGGCAAAGAGAGGAAGTGACGTAAGATTTGCGCATGCAGGGTACCGATTGGGTTTCCGGTACGGATCGGGTAGCGACACGGACCACGCTTGATATTTGGGGAAATTGACGGCGCATTTGGAGTATGCATTTGAAGTACACTTCGAATTGGGACAGCCGTCGTTGTGTGGCGGTGACGTAATCGCACTCAAAATGCGTACTTCAAGCGTGCGGTCTCTGTTTACTGTGAAATGGGAAAATGTTGTATCTTGTTTCTTTTGAAGGCAAAAAAAATGTTGTTTACTTTATAATAAACTTGTTAGTTATCTTAGCTAAATTTTATTTTCACAAATGCAAATACAGTAACAAAAAGCCTAATTTTAAAGATTACTATAATGATGTTTTACATTACATAAAATTGATTAGTGGATCACTTAACAAAAAGGCTATGAAAACTATTACTATTTGTAGTAATTACAAATTATTTGAATGTTTGTAATTCTTTGTATTACACCCCCTGGCATATGTTAATTTTCTTCTGGTTGTATACATGTTCTGTATACTATTTCTTAATAAAGTTTAATATTAAAAAAGAAAAGCGTGCGGTCTCTGAATTGGGACACAGCCCCAGACTAGACGTTGAACAGAAGGAACACTGAGTACGGAGACAGGAGCGACATGAGACACCACTGACTGGGGAATGAGAAGACAAACATGAGGACAGAAGTAAACCTGCAGTGAACATGGGGCACAGGGACCAAAACCGAAGTACCAGAAATCTCAAACCAAGAAGAACATGAGAGCTAGAAGTACAAACCGAAACTCAAAACACAACCATCCTAAGAGAACAAAAGTACAAACTCAAAACACTAGGACCGACCCAGGACCGTCACACTACCTTATTGTAGAGTAAGTCAATCAGTGTTAACCTTTGCTCTCATCAGTAGTTGCTTTAATTTTCCTCTTAGAAGTTGAGAAAAGTTTAACTTGGGACTCACCCATTCTGCATCTCCAGCAGTTAATTCACACTTTGCCACTTTTAGTTTCTAAATTTTATCATGTACCCTTATGCTGCTATGAGACAAAGGCCAGGGTGTTATTGCCAACGTCATAGACATAAAACAAAAATTATGTACAAGATGCTGACTTTAAATTATTTGAATACATGTAAATTTTATTTAGTACAATGGAAAATGTTACATTTAATGGAATCTGGTTAAATGAAATTGACACTGATATAGATTCTGTTTATCCCATGCTTAGTTTTCTTAATGGTTAAATATTTGAATAAATAAAAATGTCATTCTATATATTTTAGTTACATTTTACTCAAAATTATTGCCAGAAACATAAAAATGTAGCAAGATATAAGTTGGTGGATTACTCTACCTTTGGTAACTAGTCAAGTGTCGGTGCCAGGTTAACACGTAGTGGACCGACAAACTGATACTAACCCTACATCGAATATCCTGAACTAACCCTGTTGTTTTATATTGTGGTTATAAAGAATGACTGAATGAACGAATCCATGCATAATAATAACTAAAAAGAGTCACATTGCTGTAACACAGATGTATTATGTGAGTGCTAAAAGCTGCAAAACTGCATCTATGCTTCAGATAAGTATAGGGTTTTTTTTTTAATCTTTTTTGAAGCAAAAGCTATATATGTGACAGAAAATGATGGAAAACAAAGCTCTTCTGATTATTCAGACAAAGTGGAGGTCACAAATGGAAGTGGGTGGGAGACTCATTATGTGATCCTCTGCCAGCAGGTAAGTATTCCTCATGCGTTTAGAGGAGAAAAGGGAACAGCGATGTAGAAATGCAAAAGGGCACAAAACGAAATGCACGACAAACATTTCACAGCAGATTGAGAGAAAGGGTAAAAAAGGTGAAAGGATAGACTGAGTATTCTAAGACTGATGTGAGGCTGAAGGAGAGGAAAGACTGAGTGGAGGAGTGGGTGGGTTGCTGGGTAAGTTTCTCGAGTGCAGGCGACTGGGGAGGGAGCGAAAGTGTGAATCCATGGGATATTGGATGTCCTGACCTGGCCAGTGGAGGGCGTGAGGATGGATTGGCCACCACGGACCATCTGAGAAAGCATGAAGAGAGAGAGAGAGAAAGATGGGGTGATGGAGATGTGGAGAAAAAGAAGGGAGTAAGGAGAATATCAATGGCCAGACGGAGACACGTATGGATTTCTCTTTCGTCTCTTCAGAGCCTAACTTTACAGCAGCACAGGAGCGGATCGAATTGGGAAAGAGAGAAAAAGTGCCTGCTGATCCTCCCCAGAGAAATCAACACTTATGCATGAAAAGCTTCTTTGACTGTTAACTTTGTTTGCCTGCTCGTCGTTCAATAGGATGCACTTGTTTTTTTCATGTCCTTCTGTTTACAAGTCGATACAAGAACAGCAACATAAGGTGGCGACAGGAAATAATGAATGCCACGTAAATGATAAAAAGTCCATGCCTCAGAGTGAACTAATAATAAAAAAGGAAATTTCTGAATAAGTGTGGTTATTACAGAGTCCTGCCTTGCAACTATTTGCATAATTCCAATTACAGCACAATGACACAGTTCCTTCCTGATGTGATTTGTGCTGACTGTTAATACCATCAGCCTAAACAAAAGAATATTATGTTGATTCTGAAGCTTTGTCTGTCAGTGTATGCATCAACAGTCATATAATGTAGAACGTGAAAAGATAGCCAGAGGTTATCTGCTTTAAAGAAAGAATAGAAATCTGTCACTCGTAACTGTGCCTTTTGTAACACTAGCAGCAATTCAGTCAACAGTGAGAACAGGATAGAGATTTCAGACGGTTAATTATTGTCATTTTACGTCAACGCCACCAGCTGTCCGGTCCTAAAAAGCCAGTTTGGCATCAGTAAATGTGGCACATCACGATGTGGGATTGTTGACAAAAAGTACATACTGTGAACACGGCATTTTTCTAGCCATTGTCGAATTTTTTGAGTGAACTTTTCAGTGGATAACTGCACATACTCAGAGTCTGGACACTCAAAAGGATTAGTGAACAATTTCCAGCCAAGTCAATGTCACCTCATGGTCCATTAGCTGCCTTCCCTGTGCGTTCTCAAAGATCTGAAAAATGTCATTAGGAAGCTTGGTCTTTCAGGTTCATCTGAGTAATCGACAAAGCTCGGCGTCAGCTTTTTCTATTGAGAATATTTCACTGGTGCAAAGTGGTTCTCATTGTTGAATTTCTTCTCCCCCCCCCCCCCCCCTTTTTTTTTTTGAGTAAAACCAAAATAGCCTGCATCCCACCGACGCTTGGAATATCCATACTGTTGGTGAACTGACGCTTTAAGCTTTATCTATTCAGGGAGTGTCGTGATATCACATCCCATTTGCAGCACAATAGAGCTGAATAGAAGCGAGTAGAGTGCTGGCCGTTGATCCCCTACAGGGGGATCGCCTGTGAAGAAGATAATGAGGAAATCAATAAGGCTAGTTGTAAAACTCGGGCTAAGTCATGCCTGCTCAGCTGGGGGTAAGCTGTGTCTTACCGTCAGCCTTCCAGCATCAGCTGAAACATAATTGCGTTACATGTGCACGTGTGGGAGTCGGCGTCTCAGCTTGTGTCCAAATATATACGTACGTGTTTCCTGATATCACATGTGAAAGGCACTGAGGTTATAGTTATAGATTCATGCAGTTTCACTTGCCACATCTCTGCTTAAATTCATGGCATCTCATCTGACAGGAGCCAAGCCGGAGAGAGGGGGGGGTTCCAAAATAGCCTCAGTGCTGCACTGTATTAGTCTTGCATGCTAAGACAAGCATCCTTTCTCACTGTGGGGAAGTGTGAGTGAAGAGGCAATGGTAAATTGTGATTCCGGCAATATTTCGACATTCTGGAAAATGCACGTGTTCCCTTGAAAAGGTCAATACCGCTCAGATATACTTGGTGGTAAATACGAAGCTACGGCCAAAAGTCAACTAACTCAGGATAAACACTGGAAACAGAGGGAAACACCCAGCCTGCTTGTCTCTATCCAAAGGTGAAAAAAGATCAGTAAAAAGCAACCCAGCTATATCTTGTTGTATAAAACGCCCTAGAGGTGTCTGAATTGAGTTAAGCTAGTTCTTTACCACATCTTCAGTCTTCATACTAAGCTAAGGTAAAACAAAAAGAACAAACAAAACAAAAAGATATACATGTGAAATCCACATAATGTTGAATTTTATCTCTCTTGTTTGTGTGCCTTTGATTAGCAGTCTGACTCACCCGATAAGAAACCGAGAATAACCCTGCTAGAAACACATTTTATCTGTGTCCAGTAACTTTCGTCGTCAAGCCTAAATATTTTCAAAGCCAGCATGCTGCAAATTGAACACAATCATTTCCTCACACTTATCAGCGAGAGGTTAGCAGGAGGGAACATGCTGACTCTTTTTATATTGCACAAACAATGCTTTCGTTATAGCTGCTGGATATTAGGCCAATTTACAAGAGAAGAATCTGACATGACTGGCCATGTTCCTTATTACTCATGTATCTGCGTGCTCTACACAGGCAACACATACATTTACTGTATTTAGCCCCTAATTGCTGTCAGATAGGAGGACCATGCAGATTGAAATGCATGCCACAGAAATACTTCAGGTGTTTAAGAGACTGATGCTGCCACAGGGAGATGGTATACATCTTATGAAATGAATTTCACACTATGACGGATAACAATAGAACCTAACCTCAGCTTGGGGAGCAATGTGAGGCAGCTACATGAATGATCGCTTGCGCATTTAATATTTGTTGCTGTTTGATCAGTCAGTCCGTTTGATATTTCACTCGTATAAAGTTCAGTTTAGTGAAACAGTGTTGCAGTGTTCCGGGGGGAAATGTACTTTATCGTAGTTTCATACAGAAGAAAATAAATTAATAAATAAAATAAAGGATTTTGTTTTCACGTTATGGTGCACATTTACCTCATTTTCTGCATTTTTATTTGGAGCATTTTATATCTTGTATCAAAATGTGTCTTAACATACACTGCTCTTTCCCATCCATGCTTATAAGCAAGTCATAAAAAATGCAGCCCTAAACATGATTTCTACTTTTGACCCATTTTACATCAGGAAAGCGACGGGAGTGAACTGCACAAGCTTGCGTGCTTGTCATGTGCTATTCTCATTATCTAGTTGACATCAAAAAGGTGTCCAGTAAGAATTTCAAAAAAAAAAAAGAAAAAAAGATGTTAATATTTTACAGTCGCACAACTCTGTAATGGCAATTGTGCAGAAGGAGAGGAGAGGAGAGCAGAGGAGACCTTGGGCTGGTTATATATTCAGGAAGGAGCCTCGCTCTAATCCAGATACACTCCTGCTCTGTCCCCCATGTGTGCCCTGCCCTTAAGAAGACAAACAATGGATATCTTTCACTCTTCTCCAAATCACCTCTTTCAACACATTATTCTTCATCTACTCATTCTTGATCCTTTTCATGTACACCTGCATCTGTATATCTGCATGTACAGCAGAACCCAAAAAGAGCATGCTCACATGAAAAAGATTTTATTTTTTTAAAAAGGGTGAAGAAGGAGGAGAAAGGGCCTGGCTCACTTTCTGTTTGTGTAAGAGGGATTTTTAGTTAAGCCCAATTTAACAGTCAGTGAGTTTAAGCAAAGGTGCTCCACACTTTCTATTCTGCAGCATAAACACTCAATATATGCTAAGCCTCATTCTCTTGGTGTGCATAATGCTGCCTGGATCTCACCGAGCTCCTGTGGACCTGCACACACGGCCCCATCCTCCTCACTCCTTCTGCCAATAGCTGCCAAGGAAAATCAATATGTCAATACACATTGCAAATGTTGGGTCTTGACTTTGCAAGGTAATGTCCGCTTGTCTCTTCAATTTTGCTCTGTGCGCAAAAGGTAAAAAAAAAAAAGTTCCTTCACTCTCCCACAGACATCGAGTGATGAAAAACACAAACACCGTGGGTATTCACTTCTTAGCCTCAAATATGACAGCGACCTTCTTTCTGTTCATCCTTCGCATACTCAGAGGTTGCAGTGCACAAAACTTGAGTTTTACTTAGCTTTTTTCTTTTCTTTTTTCCAAAGCCTGACACCCACAAAGCTGGTGATCAGAAAGAGTAGGGAGCACATATTATCTATGCTTCTAGCTATCCATTAGCAGATTCCTCTCCCCTTCACTGCTCTTAGAAAAATATATATATAAAAAGACAAAGATTCAGGCTAATTTCAAATGGAAACCATAACCTTGAGCCTACAGTACTGTATCCAGGTTTCATCCCAAGGCCCAACAGTGTTTAAGCATGGTGCTGAAAGGAGTGGGAGGGAAATGCAGAGGAGGAGAACTGGGGCTCAGCACTGAGAGCCCAGAGACCCCCGTGTCTCAGAGAGATCGGTTCTACTCTGAAAACTCTATCTACACTTAATCCTGTCTCAGAGGGACACACACCCACGCGGTGCCCATACAAATGTAAGCACAGAAACACACGTGCAGCTGAATAATTCATACACAGTCAACACACAATGAGTGCATATTGCACATTATCACAGCTGCAGCTGCACGAGCACCCCATCCTCAGTGGTAGAGCTTGCACTGATGAGTTTAGAACAACTAAATGAGAAATAATGGTATTTTTTTTTCAGGCTTAAGACTACTTTCTTATTATGCACTAGTTCGAACACGCATATCACAGCCGAGCTGGCTAGGGGGCTGATGGCTTGCCAAAAGCACATGTTGAAAGGAGTCTTTTGCAAAACATACGAACCTTCTCCCAGTAGAGCTTTGCACAGTACAAAGTGTGTGACAGATGAGTAAAGCTGGAACACTTTGAAACATCTTCAAGAGTCAGGCTGCCCTACCTTAACATGTGAATATGCATGAGATTTCAAATTAGCACCCCCCCCTTCTCCATTTCAAATAACATCCATGCTGGCTCTTCAGCTGTCACGTACTGTGCATGTATCTGACAATAAACAGCAAACTTGTTTTCTTTTTAAATGTTCTATTATCAAGCACACAGAGCACTGATTTTACTTGCTTTTTTGTTTTTTTTTTAAGGACAGTTTCATAAATAAGGTCACTAGGGAGAGACCAAACAACCCTGTCAGACACAAGCAGTTTCTGAAGCCCATCAAGGTTGTGTTCTCTCCAGGGATGGTAAATCGCACTCATTCTCACTGTCTTGTTGTGTTTTGATCCAGGCTTAGCTTTTTGGACGATCGCTGATTTTTGCTGTTAAAGGTGACTCATGAATAATAATATGTTTTCAAGTGAGGTAAATTAATTCTTTGGCATGATGTCAATAACAACACTCTGAATAAATACAGCATTGACACATCTCCAATTTTTTCAGCAAATTGCCAGAAAGGAAACAGCTGTTGCTTTTAAAATGATTTCCAGCCACTCTGGAATGCACACAACAAATTGTAAGCACAGAAAGTATTCACACGGTGTAAGATGACAGCATGTGGAGTCATATATTATTAGCCATTGGAGAGCAGAATAGTAGAAAAGAAAGTAGACAGAGCCATAATAAAGTGCAGTGCAAAAGTCTTTAGCCACCTCTCATTTCTTTGTGTTTTGCTTCCAAGGAGCCAGACTTTGATCTTGAGCAATAGTTGCCAAGAATTTCTGAACATATTTCAAAGTTTGTCTTTGGACACTGGCTGTTTTTCCACTCAGTTTAATTCCAGTTCTTGCGCTTGACCATTTTCTGACGAACATTTTTATTTTTTGCTATGACTTACAGATCGTTTTCTCTCCGTTTTGGCCTCCAGTCCACACTGAGATGGCGTTTCCTCTCGAGGAAAACGCTCTCGAAAACGCATACATTTGAAAATGGTGCTTTCGCGTCGC
This sequence comes from Neolamprologus brichardi, assembly GCF_056152115.1. Lineage (NCBI taxonomy): Eukaryota > Metazoa > Chordata > Actinopteri > Cichliformes > Cichlidae > Neolamprologus > Neolamprologus brichardi. Next base: position 20,005,511 of record NC_142105.1, read on the forward strand.
AATGTGAACAGCAAAAACTGAGACTTTTTAAAAACGATGACACATTTTAGTCATGTGATACAGTCAAGTGACCAATTAAACTAAGATAGCGGAGGGCGTTATACAGCAGTTGTTTTGTTTGCTCTCAATTGTGAGATTAAAGATTAATATCAGTATGTACATGCTCCAAACAGCTGTTCTTCAAATTCTTTAATTCTTACTTGCTTTTGCAACTTTGTACTTTTGTGTTACTCGCAGCAACAACTCCACCTCATTAATAGTCCATTTAAAAACTCGGTGCTTTTCCTCCACATTTTGTTGCGACATTTCAAAGAGCTGGAAAGTAAATAAACTGCAGATAGAAATGAGGCAGGTTGAATCGTCTTACGTTTCATGCATGCGCAGGACTGGAATGTAAGCGTTTTTGGCCGTTTCAATGTGGACGCACAACTCTGTGAAAACAACTGAAAACGATAGTGTGGAGGCGAAGCGTTTTCAGACGAAAATGCCGTTTTCAAATCTATCCGGGCTTGTGTGGATGTAGCCTAGCTCAAGGGATCTACGAGAAATGCCAAGATAACCAACACGTTCTCACTCCCAAAGCGTAACATTTTACGCTAGGTGACAAATCATCTGTATATTACGCTTCCGGGCACCCAACACGTCCCTGTATTACAAGATCGAAAAAAATGAGGAAACATGAGAACCATTTGGAATGAATCTACACATGTACATTCATTTACTTAAATTCCTTTGGAAAACAGTAACTCTAACGTCATTAAAGTGCTGGTTAAGGTTAGGGATAAGGTTATGGTTTGGGATGGAATAAATGGGTGGAAGGTGTATTACCGCTGGAGCGTCATTCTACTGGATTTCATCCATAACCCGCCGCGTAGCATAAGAACGCGGAACGTCACCTTTCGCGTTCCTCAGGAAACCCTCGAGACTTGACAAATCGTCACTATATTACGCCTCGAGAGTGAGAATGAGCTGAGATAACACAGTAAAAACAGTAAAGTAAAAGTACAATGTTTGTTCACCAACAAGGTGATTCCCAGCGAGCTATTAGCTGAAAGCTTGGCATAAAGCTTGGTATGTGTGCAACGTGTTCTTAAAAGAGCTGAGGAAACTGGACAAGTGGAGGACAAAAGAACAAGTGGCAGGCGTGAAAAATTACCTTTAGCACGTGAAGAGTATCCGAAAGTCTTGTTCTTAAGAAAAAATCCAGCAAAGACCTGACGTCTTTTGCTGGGGCAAAGACCTGTGTTGGAGATCTTGTCAAACCTTGATGGAATTGTGAATGCAGAAATTTATCATCAGATTTTGATCCACCATGCAATCTAAAAACTGTCTGGTAATGACTTAACTTTTCAGCATGACAATGGTCCCAAACACACTGCCAATGCAGTAAAAGCATACCTAGATAGAAAAACACACAATGCACACACAATAATTTATGGATTGGTTTCACAAACCCTGGGCCACAGTGATAGAGAAGCGGTGTGGGATCATCTTGATAGAGAACAGAACAAAGAGAAGAGCTTCAAACGTCCTTCACGAAGCCAAGAGATCTATTCCTGAAGACTACTTAAAGAAATGACAAGAAAGCCTGTATAAGAGAGTTTAGACAGTGTTGAAGAATAAAGGTGGACAAATATTGACTTTCAAGCTCATTAGAATTGTGTAAACTCTGTTTTTACCTCATATTCTGTTTTTCCATGTATGTTTGCACACATTTCAGTAAATCATTGCACCTTTTCCTGACTGACTCGAAACTTTTGCACAGCATTGAATTGTCTTGTGGTGTTTTTGTTGTCATTATCAGCGAATGACTGATTTCTGTGACCCTGATTAGTTTTTAGCTCTTGAGTGTAAAATGATTGTCCTAGCTAGCAGCTACATCTTACTGAAAAACAACAGAGAACTGCAAATCAGAAAAGATATATAAGAGTTGATGAAATACCGCCTGACACAAGGCTTGCGGGAGACACTAAAGAATATGGTAATGTGTGTTCATACCACAACAATAACAATATAGAGGCTAAAAACCACTGGCTGAAAATTGGATGAATGCACTGTGGGTTGGGGTTTGATGGCATTTCATAAATTCCAAATTCAGTATCAAATCCACTCATCACATCCAAATTGAATCTCCGAGTTCATCCTTTTTAAATAACTATATAAATATAATAAAAGCTCTCAGGATGTTCCATTCCCCAACATAAGCAATATTTATAATATGCATTTGTCAGAAATATTGAAACAAACTTCAGCTACATTGTAGCATCCCCAGGGGTTGTTCTGGCAGGGGGCATTTTGCCTGCTGGTTTTATGTGCTGACTAAGAGTTCAGAAAGTATAGTGTATGGGATTTGTGATGTCGAAAGAGACAAACGCTCATGGCTTGTCCTGGGTGTTTTTTAAATGGCATATCTCTTCCTATAAAGCCATTGATTTGTCAATGACTTGTATTGTGGCAGAGGTACGTGCACTACTTCTACTGCAGTTTCTCAGTAAAAGAAACCTTTATATGGCTTCATTCTTGGCACTGCAGTCACAATCAGGCAGGAGCAAGACTGCATCCAAACATATTGAAAGGATTCTTGTTATGTATGGTACACATTTTCCCGCATTCATGTATTTGGTCACGAGGGCTTTCTGCCGAGAGGGGTCTAGAGCACATTAAAAGTTGCTGTAGGGTGTGTTTTAATCAAAAGCATTTTCCCCCCAGTCAAAATTGAACCATTTTGTTTTGTTGTCTAAATTAACCATAATTAAAAGAAACTTCATATGTTCATAATAATAATAACTTCATAATCACTTCTGAACTAGAATCCATATCTCCTGGGTGTAAATCCTGTGTTTAACCCAGTCATCCTGTGCAGCCTGCTGCCTCTGCGGCCCTTCTGCCTCTGGTACACTTTTTCTACTAGGTCACCTGACTTCCTGAAGGCTTTCTGGCAGGAAGCCTTGAAGACAAGTTTCTCCCACCAGTGGCATATCTTGGAAGAAAAGTTTGTCAGCACAAATGGTATTTTCCTTTCATTTTAAGTCTAATTCATGTTATTCATTCACATTACGCAGAACTGCTTTCCAAGTCAGACTTAATGATGCACCCCAGTAAGTAAAAATCCACAATTTCCTATTGGCTCATATTTCTAAAAAGTAATTTTACACTATTTAATCAGAGATGTGTAAAATTGGTCTTTTCTTCACTGGATTCCACTCACTGCTCTCAGGTAAAGACAAACTAATTAATCTGTAATCCATGACAGGCTGTATTTTATTGAGATGAAGTCACACACAGTGATTCTTCTCCACTCTGCCAATATCCACACCTTGAGTAAAGTATAATCTGCAAGGAAACCGTGCTACAACAAAGATGCAGATTCTGGAGAAACCAGCAAATATACAGTCGGCTTCCTGCCCTCTTCAGTTAAATGTGCTTGGTAATTCATCTTGTTGAATGTTGCTCATCTTTTATGTATATAGCTTTGCTGCGTTGTGTATTTTTGCTTTTTCTTCAGTGGCTCAGGGGATATCAGTGTTGCCTCTCAATAACAACACCCCTGTTCTGATTCACATGGTGATTTGTTGTTGTAGTTTTCTCTGAGTTCAGACTTCTATTTGATGGATTGCTGTGAAATCTGCTACAGATAAATTAGCAAAATTAGCATGCTAGCATGCTAAGCTAAAGCTAGTTCCAGGCTCAATCAACAGTATCCTGCATCAATCATGCACTCGTAGTCACTTCAATCTATTTGCTTGAAGTTTGTCTCCATTAGTCATAATTAATCTGTGGCTCCCTCCCAACACGTTCCCTGTGGTTAGTGGCTCCACAGGGCGCTAATGCGCTAATGCATCTGCCACAGCCCCATGAACTCAGGCTCGGCCACCAAATGCTTACCTGCTCCAGGAGAGGGCCCAGTCTCTCATTTTCAGGCAAGCTTACCAAGCCTCAAACTTTTAGCTTTATTGGAAATTTCTGAAAAATGTCACACAGTGTTTGGTCCAAGCTTCTAAAAATGTGAGACTCTCCTCAGGGACAGTGTTTTGTGGACCAAACAAGACATGAAGCAGCTTCATTGTGGACTGGCAATGTGAAATGCACTACACACAGTCACACACACGCCCAGGTCTTTGTCTTCAGATGCCAAGTTTATTTATTGTTGTTTGTTATGACCGACCACAGTCTAACAGCTGTCGGTCTCAGCTGATCTCCAGCCCTCCTCCGCTCCTCTCCCGACTCACTATAAAGGGGAAGGAAACCATCATCAGTCCAAAACGCCATCAGCTGTTCTCACCTGCGTCTCCAGCACCGCCCCGTTGAGCTCACCGCACCACTCCTCCCCTGCAGCCGCGCCCGGGACCACACCTCCGCCACAGGCAGAAATTCTCTAAATAATCAGTCAATTAACAGGCGTTTCACCCATCAATTGAAAATAGTTATTCGTTTTTCACTAGCTTCTCAAGAGAAAACAGCATACAGACAATCAATGAATCTTCTGTATTTCACTTAAGTATTTAAATTCTGAACAATCGTCTGATTTAACTTATTTATTCACCCATTATTTATTCAGCGAGTTACTGAACTAGCGGCAGCTCATCACTCACAAGAACACCTGGTTTTCATGAAACACTTGATTCTATCCAACTCACATCCAGCAAATTAAGTTTGTTTGAAGTTCAAACAAGGAAAATGAAGTGATGATTTAGGTGTTTCAGTTGCTATTTGTCGGCTGACACGAAAAAAAAAAAAAACCAAGACCATTAATGCCGCGTCAACAGACAGTGCAGATGGGAAATACATTAGATTGTGCTCCTGTATATCCAATGGAAACATAAAAGGAACAACTGAGTGCCCTTCATAACAATAGACAGTTTACAATGGCCCAGGGGGATGGTGACACAACAGGGGAGAGGAGACACAAGTGTCTTGATTAGTAATACTAATTATCATCAGACCGTTAGCAAAGACGAGAGAGCATTAAGTTAAATGGCCTGCTCCAAATTCTCTTTGTCTCAGCAACATAAATAGCTCGACGACAAATCAGATCTTCATCTTTTTCTCATTCTCTCTCTCCCACTCCCCACTTTCGCTCCCTTTGAGGAGAACAAAATGAGTCAAAATCTTGTTCGTTACAATCAAATCAGACAACATTAAATTGTTCGCCTATTAAATCAGCCCTTTATCAGACGAGATATTTTCAGTACATAATTCACAAAATGAAAACCAAGTTCACACGAACGCAGGTCTCTGCAGACCAGGGAATGGACTCCAGCTCTGCTGCCACACTTAGATGATAATTATAGTATATATTGTCACAGTGGATGCATCCTGACAAAACACAAACACACCATATGCAGATTGGCCAGTTTAACAGGCTGAGGATAAATCAACATTTAGTGTGCAGCAACGCTGGAGAAATATTTATCCTGGAGGACAAATGATGTGTGTGACAAAGCAGCCATATTGGGCGAAGTAAATAAGGCAGATTAACCGTTCTGTTGTTCTGGTGATGTTATGTTCCCAGACATGTTCTAGTAGGACAGATGGAGGCAGTGAGACATACAACCCTCATTGTTATCACAGACTGGGCAAAGCTGCATTAGAATTAATTAAACAAAAATAAACTCAGCATGAGGAGGGCTTCATTACTTATCATGCAAGGACCTAAAATGAGAATTAAAAGATCAAAGTTATTACAGTTAAGATGCAGAGAGAGTAGAGTATTCACAAATAATAGTTTTTTTTGCTACTGCTGTATATTTGACCTTATGTGTCAATACAAGATAGCCTGTACAGCTGTCACCACCTTGGTATTTTGGAGCCAGAATAAGAGATGCATTTGGATGAGAGGGAGAACCCAGCCATGGAGGGGCCACAAGCCAGTCCTTCTAGTGCCCAAACCACCAGATAAATGGGCAGGGTTGTGTTCAAAAAGCGCATCCGGCATAAAACCTTTGCCAAATCAAACATGCGGATCATCAAGAATGAGATTTCCATACCAGGTCGGTTAGGGCTTGGGTTAACAACGACTGCCTCCGGTGCTGTTGGCCAACAGGGTGGCAGTGGAGACTGTTGGCTGAAGACAAAGGAGGAGGACAGGGGGAAGGCATGTCCAGAGGCAGCAAGAAAGAAGGAAAGGAAGAAGTTCTTTGACTAGTAAAGGGAGAGAGCTGCCTGATAAGACAGAGAGAAAGAAGGAAGATAGATATATTGCGTGGTCAGGGGACCTTGTGGAAGGGAAGCAAGGCCAGGAGTACTGGAGGTGGACTCAAGCTGTTCTACCATGGTGTAGCTAGTGTGGTGATTGGATTGCACGTCAATGGATGTGTAGGTAAAGGGACCAGAGATGATGAGGTGTTGGGTAGGTGTGGAGTTAAGGAGAAAAATGCAGACGGGCAGGTGATGGTTGATTGTGGATGAGAATATCAAAGGGAGACATCACGTTGAGCGTTTTGGAGACCTTTAGAGAGGCAAGGTGGGGATGGCTGTGACATGGTGGCCAACGGATGTTGATGATAGAGCTGCCAGGAAGACCCCAGGGCAGACACATGGATGTGATAAAGGAGGACATGCGTAGGGTTGGTGTGACAGAAGAGGATGCCAGAGATAGGGTGAGATGCCGAAAGAGCCGAAAGAAAAAGGAGATTTGGATGAGAGGGTGGATACAAAGTTGCAGTTATGCTAGCATGACACATTCACAGACTGCAAGGATGTATCACACAGCAAGAGATCTTCTAATTACCGCTAAATAATATATCATTGAAATACTAGAATTTGACTCATAAACGGTGGAGCAGGCTTATTAGACGGGGTGTTAATTAACCAAACGAGCCATATTACTTGCTTGATTATCACCTTAAAAATGATGCATCATCACTAGCAACACAAACATGGTGAAGAGGTCCATTTCAGTTCATTCAGTGAGCCTAGATGAAAGCTAGAAGACTGCTACCTGTTTGTCAAAGCAGAGACGCCTGTAATGGTAACATTAAACATTCCCAAGATTTAAACAGGTGTGTGTAAAACTATTCAACCCTATAGATTATATAAATCACCCCAGATTATTTAATGCAAGTATTGTTATAAATTAAATTACTAATGACTAATTGGCTCTTTTCTCCTTTCTCCTGTTTTTTTTAGAGCTCTACCACTGTTTGCTTTAATTCCACAATCCTACTGTGTCACAAAAAGGGTGCGAGTTGTTTTTTTCTCTCGCTCTTTTATTTCTGTCAGACAAGTCCGTCTCATATTGATGTCAATCCATTGGTAAGGTCTAGCCAGTCGAATGAAAGGTCAGAAGACAGACTCTGTATTCCTTTTCGGTAGCAACCAAAGCCACCCACATGTAATACTGTGCGCTGCATTATCAATCCTGATGAAAAGACACGAGGCAATCTTTCATCTCACCTGGGAAATGTCATCTCTTTCAGCGGGACCTTGCCTGTGCTGAAGTTTGTTTGTTATTTCTGTTTACTGATCGTCCGCTGAAAAGATATGTGTTTCCTTGAGGGATTATTCAAATTAACAGAGTTGAAAATGATCAAGTGGTATTTGCTTCTTTTTTTTAAAATTCATGCTACATACCTTTGATTGGCTTGGGCTGAGCACACTGTGACATAAAACATAATGCCTTTTCTAAGTGAATATCATATATTTCCCATATGAAATAATGCACACGCGAGCTTTAGCAGCATTTACCTTCAAGCAAAGATCAGGCTGAGAGCCTGAGACACAGATCAGTGGAGGAGTCTCTGGGGAAAAGTAAGTCTCCCTCCTGCTCCCAATGATAATAACATCCATGGTTACAGAGTCGAGAATGCAAAGATATCACTTTCTTTCTTCTTTTAGGGTCTCTTACACACACACACACATGCATGCACGTGTATATATATATATATATATATATATATATATATATATATAAACATTGCAATTACATTCATTATTACCATAAAAACAATCTCTGTGTATATTCACACACCAGAGGGACCTATCTAATCGAATCTATTTCCTTTGCAGATGATGGATTCACCTTCTGTCATGGTGGATGTTGTCACATTTCCATGCTGGTGGAAATATGGTTTTATTTCCCGGCTTATCTCGACTGCCTCTACCTCATCTGCTCCCTGTTCTCTCAGCATCTCACACCCGTCTCTGCCTCTCTCTCTCTCTCTCTCTCTCTCTCTCTCTCTCTGAATCTCACTAACATTACCACCAGCAGCAAAAAATGATGGTAATTGGCCATTTTGGACTTGGACAGCTGCTAACATGAAAGCAAAAGTGGCTTCAGCTTGGAGTGCTGGGCTCTATAACCTCTTCAACAGTTTTCCCCCTAATAACCAGGATATCTCTTTCCTCTCACATAACCTCAATAAGAATGCATGAAAAGATGAATGTGGAACCCAGGTAATACATACAGGACACACAAACACACATGTGAGAACCATCTCTACTGGTTTTGCTCCGTCTTGGCTGATTGGAACTGAGAGCTGAAACAGAGGTATGTCTCCCCATATACAGATTAAAAAGCCTCTTATCTTGCTTCTTAAAGCCTTTAAGCAAGGACGATGTGCTTCACTGAATTATAAACGAGAAAGTTCCACTTGACTTGTAGTTTTTAATTTAAACCAAGCCATTACCTAACTTGCATCAATTAGGCATCCTTGGATTCTATGGAACTGACCAGGAAAAAAGTGGCAGATCATGTTACTGTTATTTTTCTCAACATTTTTGCAAACGTGCAAAGCAAATAAAATGATTTCACAGTGTTACATGGGAAAATCATGATATTGAATGGAGGGATTCCACTGTTTTGAAGAACATCCCGAGGCTCGGTACCTTGTAACAGAGATCCAATCAATGCCTGTGGCTTTAATCACATCTAAGTTTAATGCTAGCCACATCTCTGAGGTCTAATGCTTTACTTTCACACCAAATTACTTTTTAGCCCAGGGCACATTTTCTGAAAAAAAAAAAATGTATCTGTGGTCACAGCTTGAACAGTACGGCCATGATCCATTGATTGACACACGGCTAAAGGCTGAATCCCACTGGAGAGGATTCCTTGTAAAGCACATACAGTATGTGTGAAACAGTGTGTCTGTTTCTGTGGAATTACTGCACATATTTATTACAGAGTACGGTGCCCAAAGCCTTACGACAACTTTTTTTCATTTACAGCGAGCCTAGATTCAGGTGCAGACTGGTGCTGAACACAATCACAACCCCTTTATCAGGTTTGGTAGCAGTTTCTTATTGAACCTCCAACAATTGCCAATAATCCGATGAGAGAGTGAAATAAACCTTGGAACTCTGGTAGTTAATTAAAATCCTCATTGGAAATTTGGTTCATTTCATTTCATCATTTTAGATCCATTCCTCCAGTTTCACTTTATCATTCTGATTCCCCTGAAAACTGGATTTGCCTGTATGGTATTACTCCTGAAATAGACAATATTCTCAAATGCATTGTATATCTGATTTTTAATAATAAAGGATTGTCTTGTAATCCAAAGCAACTCACGAGATGAAGCGCCATGCTTTAAAAGAACCAGAGTGCCATCATGTGGAGGACATATTTAACTGCAGGGTGCTGTGTGGACTGCATTATATAAAACTGTTACACTATTACAAGTATTTACAGGAATGACAGCATATTTCAGTGACCTAAGTTATTGTTTTTTGAAACTGTGTATTTTCTGTTTAGAGACTTGATTTAGTAGAAGAAGAAAAAAACATCCCTCATGTCCCTGGTGTAAAAAGAGGACAGTTTCAGTTGGTTCCTCCAGATGTCTCTCTTTACCCAAGTGTATTTGCATATTTGGGAAATCACACAATTCCAAACAGTGAGGATCTAGGGGATGGACAGTTGTTCAGATGGCACTGAGTGTACACAAATACATGCAAAGTCCAGAATATACAATGTCTGTCCATTTTCCATATATTGTAAATACTGGTATGTTGGCATTTGCACATTTATGCACTCTTCTCAGTGCCAAGAGCTGAACCATGTTCTGCTATTGTAATCTAAGGGTCTGCTGTGGTTATAGAAATAGCACACAGAGCTGGGTTGGCCCATAGACATAAAAACTGCAACTAAGTGAATAAAAATACAATTTTTAGTTTAAAGAAATGAGGCGGGTGTTAGAATTCCAGACAATACTTAGTAAGTGACTACCAGATAAGCAGCATTTGTTTTTGGATCAGTTTTGTGGGATTACAAAAGAATAATTTTGTTATGCTACTTATAGAGGCATCCTTTTACCACCTTCCTTTATACAGAGTATCTGATGATTGGAAGATCACTTCCATGTATTTCCCTTTGCCAGGAGACAGTTCACAGAAAGCTGAGAGGACACAGGGAGAAGAAAGGGAGATAAATGATAGGCCTCATTATAGAGCTATTGTTTCATATCTGTTAAAAACACAGTTGGTTAAACTTGATTTCAACAGCTAAACCAGCACAGCGGACACTGACCAGAAACAATGACGTGGTCAGAGGTCAACATTCATCACGGAGATAAAACAGACAAGTCTAAAAGGACTTTTCCAGTGATGACTCAGTGCGAGGAATGCCGGTTTACTATCAATCATGCTACTGATCGTGTAGGAGATCTCGCCTAAGATCTCAGGCCTTGACTCAGCTCAGCTGTACTGACACATTGTGCTGAGAAGATGCAGAATGATCTTCAAAGTTTTTATATCCTTTTGTTCTCCTCAGCCCTCCTCTGATGACTCTAATCCCACCCTTCTTTTCCAAAGTCCCCTGGGTTTTCCCAGTCAGAAACACTGCTCTCTGAAGAATTTGGAAGCACCCAGATGAGTGGAAATGGTGCCAGGGTGCTTTTCTGTCACTTTTACTGACCCAAAAACACAGCCAAGTTCAGTTCACCCCGAGGGCCCGTATAGAAAGTTACAAATAAACAACGCACTGATAAAGAACTGGGGTGAATATCTGCATCATCGAAGTTTAGATTTTTGACAGCCACAAAACACAGAGATGCAGGAACCTACTGAGCCACATGCAAAACTAGGCCGGACAAATGCTGAATGCTAAAAATGCCGAAAATGCCAAAAAACATTTAATGTTTTATGAAGAAAGTCCATCCAGAGTGCACTTATGACTTAAATTCCTAAAAAATCTGCTGTTTCCTCCCTTGCTCTAAAACAGGAAGTAGAACTGTGCTTGCCTTCCGCTCGTCTTGTTTATTGGAACCCGCCTTCCTGTTTTCAGATTCATCCTGATAATGGCTGAAAGTCCCCAGCTGAAAGCCTCCCTCTCTCTCTCTCTCTCTCTCTCTCTCTCACACACACACACACACACACACACACACACACACACACACACACACACACACACACACACACACACACACACACACACACACACTGTCAAATCCCCCTCATTCCTTTTTTTCCCTCCCTCCCTGCACCTCTTTCTCCCTCTTGCTGTCTCTCAGATCACTGCTAGATAAGTCATTTTGTGAGACCTTCCAATCACCAGCAACATTCAGACCTTTCAGCACATTCCAGCTGTCCGTATGCGTGTGCCAACTGAGGTGGTATTTATGTGTGTGTGTAAGTGTGCAAAAAAAAAAGTCCCATGATTGATTAACCCAAAGTGATTGGAAGGTTCAAAGAGTCAAATGTCAAAGCGTTAGCTTGTAGGATGAGCTCAGATGTGTGTGTGTGTGAGTGAGATCTGGGGATTGTGCCATGTGCACCCAAGCCAAGGAAATATGCAGGTCAGTGCAGAGGGAATGTCAGGAATGTCAGTGTAATTCAAACTCTTGTCTGCCACCGGAGGCGAGTGCTACCTGGAAATACTTTTTACACCAAAAGTGGGCAAATATGGGTGTGTGACTTTACATCAGAGCATGGTCATGCATAAGGAGTGTTATACACGGTCGTGACAGCCCACTGGCTTCTCCTGCCAGCAATCGGCGCCATCTAGGGACATGTGCTAAAGTTCCACAGTGTTTTCCAAACACCTGCACCGAAAAACAAGATTTCCCCGACTTCCCAGCTGTTCTCACATGACCTACACCTCCCAAATCCAGTTCCCAAGCTTTTAGTAAGCCTTTCATTTGATATCACAACATATCGGCCAACCCCTCCCTCCCTCCCTCCTTCCCTTCCCTGTCTGTCTGGCTTTTTCACGGCAGCCTGTTTTCACTCAGCGGCTTTGACAAACACTGGCGAAATAATTACAGCTGGGCCTAAACTGGGTTTGTCTCCAGTAATCTCCACCAAAAACCAATGAGTGCGGACCGTGTCATAGGAAGAGGAGGAAGAGGCTGATTGTTCTGAAAACGAGAAGCCAGTGACATCATTTCAAAGAGCTCTGTTCCGAGTGTTCAACACTCGGGGTAAATGGGCAACAAAATAAACTCGCTGTAATGCACGCAGCTCGCCAGACACCAACAGAACTTATCATTTCAGGCAGAAGCCCATCTCAATTCATCGCCCATTTCCCCGCTTTCTTTTCCCTCATACAAGATGCTGCTTTAATGAGTTTATTTTCCAAAGATCAGAGGCTGCTTTTTCTGTCTGTACAAACCAGATCTGAGCTGAAACATTTGTCCCGTTTCAGCCAGGATGTCTTTTGTGATGGCCCGGGGACAGCAGGAAGACTGCTTGGGGTTCTGAGGAAGTGTGAGTAAGGGGAGGGAGGAAAGGAGTGAGGGACTGGAGGCAAAGGAGAGGAACAAAGACATAAGTTAACTTTATGAGAAAAGATGAACAGAACACATAAGAAATGACAGAAGGCATTAATTTAAATCAGTCAAATGTAGCTTTCTATATGTATAGTATAAAAGGGGGGGGGGGGGGGGGGGGGGGGGCAAGCCATTAGCTCGGCAAATGAAGACGTGACCTAAGATGCTCCATCATAAGAGGGGGTCATATGAAGATGAGGTGGCTTTAATTCGCAGTGACAGCTGCTTATGAGTTATCTGGGGAAGTGTAGCATGTAAATCACCGTCTTGCTGCTACTACAACCGCTACACCCTGGAGCACTCCAGGGACAGCAGAGGAGAGGAGTACGGCTCCATGGGCAAGCAAGGGAAGCATGGACACGCAGAGATATTTACATACAGTCAGACAGACTTCCTGGCATTGTCAGCCCGAGAGCGTTGATGTCAGATCCACTCCTTCCTGTGCAGAAGGGAGAACGCTATGCGATGACAATGGGCCCAAAAACAGGACAAAGAGGAAATGTTTAAATTTAGGCCCCCTTCTTCCACCATCTCCTCTTTCACGGCTATGGAGCTCTGGAGCTGTTTAGTTTTGTGAATTCCTTCAGCCCCCCCACCACCACCACCTCCCTGCCTCTCCAGAGCTCCCTCTCCCCATTGTGTCATTTCAATAGAAGGATTTTCACATTCAGAGCAAATCCCAAAGGAGGATCAGCTAGTGAGACCAGAGTTCAGTCAATCACTTGTTTTCACTGATGTTCCTTTAGAAATTATAAGTGCTTTCTCATAAACCCACCCAACAAATAGAAGAAAAGAGAAAAAACAAAAACATACATAAGTATGTGCTTAAAAAGCGAGTGGAAAACAGATGACGGGTTTTAAATGAGCTGAAGACTTAAAATGGGATTAAAAATGTGATAAATATTATTTATAAAATGAAATGTTTCCAGCATAATTTAGCTCTAAACGCGTTGTTATGAGCCTGTTTAACTCAAATAATTACAGCTGCTCTGCTGGTGTGCAGGCATGTGTGTCTAGGTGTGTGTGTGTGTAGGGGGTGTTGGTGTGTGTTTCTCTGTCTGCGTGAGAGCTTTATCACAAATCAGAGTGTCGGCGTCTGTAGAAGCTTACAGGGCAAGAGTTCACCGGTTTGTCCAACTCGTTCTCGGAGTCTTGAGGATAGCGGACGGACTTTACAAGCCCCAAAACACACGTGATCGGCAAAGGAGTCGCTGCAGTCCACGACTTAACTCATGGATAAAAGTTAAGCCCGCAGAGGACGGCGGATAAGTCTGGCTGACGTTAATAGCGACTGCTGTTATTGAATTTGACGACAGCAGCGACGATGCCTGTTTGACACGGAGGGGGGGAAGCTTTCTGCTTTCAGGTACGTTGTGAGCTCCAACAGCTAACTTCTCTTCAGGAAGACTCGGGAATTGTAAGGGAGAAGAAGACAGTTCGTTTTTCGCGGGTGTTACTTGACAAGCAAGTTTATGAAGTTCGTGAATTTCACAGCAAAGCCCACATCGGCTGACTTTTGCGCTATTTCCTTGTTTTCACTTTTTAAAACACTTTTAAGGTGGTTAAAAACTTAAAAGCCCGTTTTACACTTCAGCCTAGCGTTAGGCAAACGTTAATTTTATGACGCCATTTTTTTTAAATGACTTAAACGCCCAGTGCGGCAGCCGTCTGTCGTTCACTGACAGCGGGGTAGAGCGAGCTGCTGGTGCCCTTAAAACTTTTGTGACACGATAAATACTGAAAGCCAAAACTTAGTGTATATCTCATTACAGTATAACTACCAAGCAGGGTGTATAACACTGAGCAAAACTCATAATGCTGCTATCAGAGAATAACAGTCTTTTAAAGCCATTTAAAAAAAAAGTACATGCACTTTTCTGTTTAAATGCTAAAATAAATACTAGCTAATGTGTGTAATTAGACAGCGCTTGTAAAACTGTCATTTCTTCTTTTTCTAATTATTATTTTTTTTTAAACTTTTTGCGCAGCTACTGTTTATTTAAATAGCCCTCTGAAAGGCTTATCAGTAAATTGAATTGTAAAATTGTGCTGAGAGGCCAGCTTAATTGAAACGCATCTTTCGTTGTGATCTGAGGGAACAACAAAGATTTGTGCTGGGGGGCCTCCAATTACACAAAATGCTTCCATACATTTAAAGGGATTACAGTAGGAGGGGGTGCTATTAGCATGTGGTGGGTTCGCTGTGTCACCGAGCATCTTCTTCCTCAGAGGGAGCTTATCTGAGCTCTGATGATGTCACAGCTGGAGCGGGCCTGAAATAACCACACATCTCTGTAGTGGGTGTTTCCATGACAACACATCCTCTCGGTTTAAATGGTGGATGGCAACTGTGTCTGAAATAATTACTTTGAATAATATGGGCAAAATACTGGGAAAGTGGGGCGCTGGGTGTTGACTTGTTGCACAGACGTCTGACTCTCGCAATCACAGAATGAGACTTTGAATACTGTCATTGTGTTTCAGTATTTAAGCTCATTGTATTGGTTATTCTTGAATGTTTGACCTGCGAAAAAAATTCAGTTTATTTAATATCCTCCTCTGATATTTCCCACATTTGTGGTGCCCATCTACAGGCAGGCATTCTGAGCGAGTTACATTGGAGTAAGGATGATATAAAATGACAAGACAGTCAGTTTAATGTCAAACTCCTGAATAAAAATGTGGTTTTGTTCCTCTAGGTGATTGAGAAAGGGAAGGGCCTGAAACATGATGTCCATTGGAACTGATAGCTGACACCGTAGAATGAGAGAGGATGGAGCAGACAGGCAACCCTGCCCTTGAGAGCAACAACCCTAATGGGTTTGTCAACCGTGTGTTTAATGTTTCTCTGGATGTGGAGAATGAGACCAGCAGTGTTTATATTCAGGAGACTGGAACAGGGCCTGCAGAGGGGCAGGGAGAGACCCAGGCTGCCTCTTCTCAGACCCCTGTCAAGGACAGACAGGAGGTCAACAGGAGGCCTCGTGCCACAGGGGGCATCTGGAAGATCCTGAACCGAAAGCGAGCTGTCTCAGAGCTGGAGAGGAGACCCCACTCCATGATTTTGCCAGGGGAGGCTTCCATCCCGAAACTCTCATTCGCTGACAAAGTTCGATCCTTCAAGAAGCTTAAATCCCCAGCTGTATTCAGAGGGAAGGCAGGGAAATTGTCCACTGCAAAGTTTACCAGCTCTTTGGTGGATGAGGAGTCTTTCTGCCGCGATATTGGCACACCTCAGCAGCCCAGTGGTGGCACGCTTAGACAGCGTGGCCAGAGGCATTCGTATGCTGGCTATACAGCACAGTTTGACTGTTTGTTTGAAGACATTGACCTCTCAACTTCTATGGATGGCCATCAATCCACTGTAACGGGCGAGGCTGTGACTCAGAATGGCTGCAAATCATCTGAAAAAGTTTCCTATACTAAAAGAAGCCACAACAATTCAGCCAACTGCAACAAAACTGCTGCAGCTTGTGAAGAACTAAGCACTAGAGATAGCTCGAGGACCCACCGGAGTGGAGGAAGGAGGCACAAAGATGTGTGGAGTTACCTGAGGAGGATTTCCCTTTTGGGGAAGACCAATCCTGTGTATTCAGAGAGGAGCTTTGACTCTGAGCTTCCCTCTCTGGACAAAACAATAGACTCAGACTATGGCTCTGTGGACTTTGAGAGTGTCAGAGACTTTCAGCCACCTCCCCCAAAACAGTCGGACACCAAGGGGCACTTTGGTGGTCTCTTCAAATTTTTCAACAACTTTGCAGAGACAGCTAGACGATGGCGAACAACATCACGCTCCTTCTCTCCTCCGGAGGGGGAGAAGACTCCGATGAGCTCCCCACAGGCCCCACAGCGCGCAGTGGACAATGTTCACAGTGTGTCTCTGACACTTCACAATGAAGGACTTCCAACATCCCTGCCTACCCCTTCATCACCAGTCACTAGTAAATTCTTACACTCCAATAGCTTTGATGGTGACACTCCAGCACCTGTGACAGGTGGACGATCACCTACAGTGGTCCTTAAAGCCTTTAGGCCCTGCTCAGGACCTCAGGCTGTCAATGGTTTTCAGAGTTTTGAAGTTACAGACAAACCTGCTGACAGAGAGACAAACCTCTGGTCCGAGGCCATAGTAGAAAATCATGTCCCTCATTTAAGCTTAAACACGGAGGCTGAAAGTGAAGCAGAAGTTGAAAGGGACCAATCAGATTCTCTCTGTCAAGAGGAAAATGTAGCGGGACAGACAGGAAATGAGCAGGATTCCCAAGATGCTCCGCTTGACTCCCACCCGATACAGGAAGTGAATGTCCAATCACAACAAGGTGATAAAGAGAGCACAACCAATAGCGTACCAGCATCAGATTCCACAGAGGAAATATTTAAGGTAGGTAACTTTAAATAGCCAATGAGCCACCAAATTCAAATGAATGCATTCAGTAAACAAGTGTGTACTTTGTGTTGTTAAACCACCTTTGTTTTTCTGTTATTTTTTAGAGAAAGGCATTTTCATGTGTAAAGGGTCACGTTTTTATGCCATAACTACATTCCATTGCAGGCTTTTATTCACAATATTAACACTGCCAGAAGCATGCGACATGTCATTACTTCATAAATGCTGAAAATATCATTTATGTAACTGCTTTAATCATGGTCATTCTTTTGCTTCTGAAAAAAAACAAACGTAGAAGCTAAAAGGGACCAGGGGTGATTTGGTTGCATGCAGGTAGCATACGTGTCAGAAAAAAACAAAAATCTTTCAAAGAGCTAGACTATGACATGATTTGGGCACCTGCTTTGCAGTTGTCCTTTTGCCCCATCTGTTGGAGAAAAGAGGAAATAGTAATTGTAAAGGTGCACAACACCATAGTGGAGGAATTTGGCCTTTTCTTGCTTAGTCGGCCTTTTGTAGCCTGCAACGAAACCCCACGTTTCCCACAGAGCCAGGCGTGTGTGTGTGTGTGGGACTGCGGCAGCCCAGAGTTCTGTGACATCCGCGCATCATGACAGCACCCTTCCCTTCTCACTCCAGTGGCAGAATTAGTCATCTCCCTTCTAGTCACAGCAACGAGTCAGGACATGTTGGCCCCAGCTCCTAATGACAAAATCAGATATGACATCTCAGTACTCAGCACACTTTCATAGGGGCTTATTATGCAAAGGCAAGGGCTTTGGGAGCATGTGTTTTGGGAAGGGTGCTAATGTTTGGTCCCACTGTAAATTAGCAGGGTTCTACGCTGATGCCACTCTTAAATGGAAAAGATAATAGGGGCAGAAGGAGGAATTAGCAGATAAAAAGAATTCATGTTTAACAGTATTACAAGATGTAACTTAACTTGAAGCCTACTGAAGAATTTAAAGATGGAAAATGTTTTGAGCCTTAAGAAGGGCAGAATTTCACTTATTTAACCCAAATCCTTTTAAAGGGCTTAGTAAACCTGCGTGTGTTTAGAGTTCTGCTTTTTGAAGTCAGTGAAAAACTAAACAAGTAAGCCTTAAAAGAGCTAGCTGAAATCTGTAGGGTGATAAATGTCAGCCTAATTAAGGTTCACAAGCCAAGTAGCTGTGGCATGAAAATGGAATAAAACACAACTTCATTTTTTTGCAGAACTGTTTGTGCCAAATGTGTACACAGATCAGCAGTAGAAGAAAAACTGAAAACACTGATTATGTATTCACACACTGACTTAACTGCAACCCACTGGCTTTGGGGGAACTTGTTTCCCTACTAATACAAGTACCATAATACTTAAAGCCTTGCTTCAAGTATTGTGGTACCTCATTAAGTGAAATTGATCTATTTAATTCAGCCGTACACTCATGATTTTGAATGTGAGAGGCTGGTAGTTACAAAGTTTTTGCTGCTGTCAGGTTTGTATCACCTGCTGTCAAGGTGATACAAACCTGACAGCAGCACAAATGTGTTTTGGCCTGTCATCAAGATAAGTTATTGAATTAACACAAGTTTGGCAAGAGCATTGCACATGGACAGCAAAAACTGTGAAGCTGTGTACACCGAGCTTTGCTAAAAAGAGCGTTACAGCTCAAAGTTGTGCCAAAATAATTTGTCACATTTACACTGCAAAGCCCTGTTTAGGGGACGTGATGGCGTGTGACAAGAAAATCCTTCTCAGTAATCACAAATTATTTAAAAATGAAATCCACATGTCTGTTGTGCTGATGTTTCCCTTGATTTGCCAACAGTCTTGGCATTCAGTTACCTACTGATCCACTGCAATTAAGCTACTGGGTAGAAACTTTAAAAATAAAAAAAAAATTGAGGTATATTTTGTTGAACCTGCAGAGACATTTTTCTCAATTCCCTACACAAGAAATGCATTGTTGCACCTTTATCTGGGCCAAACTGCTGAGTATCTGTGCCAATCGCAGCTGTGTGAGCAGATTGCCAGCCAGACAGGCTGCAGTGTAAGACAGCCTGGCCCGGCCTTGCCCCACTCGAGCACAGAGAAGACCTCTGTACCTCAGAAGCGCTTGCGCCCTCGTCCTCGCCCGGCATCAGCTGTCCTGGACCTTTGGAGACCCAACCCGGACCGAGATCTCGACAGCCATTACAGTGAGGTCGGCTCACTTTCCCGAAGGAGACGCAGGCCTGCTACCACAGTGCAACACTCTCTGGGGCAGAGAGGGATGGCTTCCCGCACCAGGCCTTGCTCTGTCATAGAAACCAGTGTTACTAGGGAGACGCAGTCCACGGAACTGCATCACAGAGTAAGATGTTAACACAGGCATTCATTCAAAAACTCACTAAAAGCAAACATATAAATATGAACATAGACACGACAAGTAGTCCCATAAATATACCAACACATGCAGCTATATAAAGTCTATGTAGGTGTGGCTATTACACATAAATATATCTCATTTTTACACTGAAAAAGGGAAAAAAGGTAGGCCAAGTCTCACTAGTAGTCTCCACCAACTCACTGACAAATATAGCACAAGCCCATAATGAATCAAAGACACACCACAGACTATGAAGGGCATCCCAGTACTAACCCAGTATTTATATACCACTCACTGTTTAGCTGCAACAATGCTCAGCCTCTGCCTGCACTTTTGGATGCAGCTTTTATCCCTAGCTCTCATACTCCCTTTCTGCCTTTCTCTCTTTCTTTCTTTTTACTTTCTTCTGTCCTCCCTTGTGGTTCCCCTTTCTCTCTCCTTCACTCTCATTCTTTTTCTGTGGCCAATTTTCTGCCTCATCGCTTCCATAAGCTCTACCTCTCATTGCCCTAACTCAGAGTCAGTTCATTTTAACCTGAGAGACTGCCTGGTTGGCATGATGTATAGTCTCTCATGGTTTGCTGCAGGGCATGCACACTGACCAATGCACCAGAATAGACTTGCTGGATGTGAAATACTTTAATTCTCTGCACAAAAAAAGGAAAAAAAAGGGGGACAAGGCAGTAATGTGAAGGGCAGGAGAGAGTGTGCATTCAGCCTTGTGTGTGTGTGTGCGTGCATCTGAGTAACCGTGTATGGAATATTTGAGGTGTCCTGACTAGTCAGTGTTCTCCAGGCCTTGTCTCGCCCCCCGGGTGTGTCACCGTTAGAGCCCCCACACAGGGCGTCTCTCCAGCGGTGTCGCTCCCTGCCTCTCCCCCCCAGCACTCTCACTGCATTGGCCCTGCTCCTGCCACAGTCAGGTATTGTTCCATATTTTTATTCGTTTAAATATGCAGATTGTTAATTGATGTGTGCTCAATTCTGCATGTCTTCTTGTCTCTATCCAGCAGACATGGGGCAGTCCTCATCTTCAGTGCGCCTGCGATCTGGAGGTTCTGGTAGCTGCAGGAGGAGGAGGCTGTTAAGACCTGGGTCAGAACCGCTACAGGTCAACATAGTGAGTATGATATACACACACTTGCAAATAATGGCATTGCGTATTTTTATTTCTTTTATTTTCTTTTAGACTTTTCAGGCCTTTGGACAGATTTATTAAAAACAAAACACTGCACACAGTGGACGGTATGATGACTGATAGCTTCTCTCTGATACCGTTAATACTGGAGTTTACAAGGCGTTGCTCAGTGTTTCATCAGATAATGAAGGGACTGATCCGTGAAGATGGTGGCCACGTGGATTAATGTCACGCAGTACTCTTTGGCCATTACTCATCCTGAGTTGCACACCCAACATTTCAGATGTGTTGTTTAATGTGTCGTGTGCAATTCACTCAGACCAAATTGTTAATTTTCACAGCAGATAGAGAAATAGCAGTAAATTCTAAATAATACTCTTTGCATGCTGGATTCTCTAAAAACTGTCTAGAGTGTCAGTTGTGTAAAATTGGCTGTAGAGTATGCTGGAATAACGCTGCTCGGGAGGTGAAACCAGGCATTTCGGAATCGATGCTTTGAAGTGGAAGTGGCCTCTAGAGGATTCTAGTGAAAGGAGATACAGAGTCTTCTGATACATCCTGACAGGGTAGTGGCACACATTTCTAGTGCTGGGTCCAGCAGCTCTACTTACAGAACTATAATGCACAAGACAAACACTGTTTTTTGTTTTGAAAAATATTAAGAGTAAAAATAAAACCATCCAGAAAACAAAGAAAAGGAAAACAACAGAAATAGAGGTCAAGTGTCAGGAAACCACTCCTCTTTTTGATACATGTGACCCAATATAGCAAACAGCGCCCAAAAAGAGTCTGCAAACCTTTTCATACATTGTCTGGTTGTCTTCTTTATCTTATTCTTTCTACCCCCCAAAATTGCCATGATTTGTCTAACTTTGAGCAACATTTGAGGGTTTTTTTCTACCACTAAAATTATGCTTTTAGCTTTTTGAGACAAAAAAGGAAAAAATTAGGTTCCCTGATGTTTGTTCCTTTTTTAATATAACTGTGCTTTTGTGGGTACAATCCAAGTAGAAATGACTTTGGGTCTAATGAAATTTTTAATAATTTGCTCACATTACTTTTTCCAGAATGTTTTAATCTCTCTGCACTCCCAAACTCACTGTTCCTTTCACCTCTGTGCATCATTCATTTATTGTAATAATTAAAGTGCTTTAATCTGAAGCGCATCTGAGTAGCTAATTTCCAATCCTCCGCTGAGATTTCAGGTTCCAAGTCTTTGTTCCATGTGTGTTCAGTTTTTCTAGGTCTCTAAAGAACTCAATATAAACTCGTAAAAGATGTTTTTTTTTACCCAGAAACAGTCTTTTGTCATCATTATTTCGACAAGTGTAGTGAGTGAATTATGTTTATGTGTTTTTAAAAAGCTCAAAATAAAAAAAGGCTTCTTTTCAGGTCTTTAACATCACAGTTTGGATGAGACAGCTCTTAAGCTCTTTCATTGCTTTAGAGGGCCAAAATTTGAATGTAGAATCTGAATTTCCTGCGGTGTAAAACCGGTTAGACCACACTGTGACAGAGTCTCTTTGTTTTAAAGATTTTTCTTACGTTATATCAGAATGGAGCTACATGTTTAAAAGTCAGCTTACCAGCCTGCTTTGGGGTAAATATGGAAACTTCAACGAATATTATTTATTTGTAGTATCAGAAAAGTATTTTTTTTTACTCAGAAATCAAATAATTCAATTCTTTTAGTTGCAAATGTATATTGCTACAAGTTGCATTTTCCACATCAGTCTCAAATTTCCAGTTATTTACAAGCAGTCAATGAGGACTGACTACAATATATGAATTACATTAAGGTGTCTCTTCTCATAGCAGTGATGCTGTCTGCTCAGCTGCTGAATTATAATCCCCGGGCTTTCGGTCCTGGCATGTCTTCCCATTGAAATTTTGTAAGCTGTGCCTTTGAAGAAGTGACACTACTGCATTTATAGGCTTTGATTATAACTTTTTTCTCCTGCTGATCTAAATAGTGTTTGTGAAACACTGCGCACTGTTGCCATGACACTCACTGGCTCCAGTTCATCTTCTTGCTTCTATCTTTAGGCAGCCTTTTTAAGCGTGAGCTAAATAGAGAAAGTGTGTGGGTGAGAGAGAGAGAGGCAGAGAAAAAGGGGTGGGAGAGAAAAGAAGAGAGATGCTCCCTTTGTCGTGGTCCTCCCCTGGGGTAGGAAACATGGACACATAACACTGGCAGTGTCTTATGTGTGCGGTTGAGTGGTGAGAAAAGTTTATTTGGAGCAGGCTCAAACGCTGGGATCTAAAATAAAATCAGTAACGATAGCTTTATTGTCATTATAGTTACTGTTTAACAAAATTTCATATGACTCCTTAAAAAGCAAAGGAGTGCATGGTGACTTAACCTGATAGTATATAGATGATTGATAGATGGATCTCTCTGGGTCTTCATTGTTAAAAAGCTCTTGTTTGTGATACAGCGTAGTGTATATTATAGTCTTCCTGTTAGGATGACTGGTAGAGGCCGGAGGCCGCAGGCACAGAGAAAGCATTCTCACTGCAGTGGATTAACTGCTAATGCTGACGCCTCTCTTCTCCCTTTCATTTAAATGGATTTCTCCCCCAGTCAACCTCCTCTCCTCGTCTCTCGTCTCTTCTCCTCTCCTTTCCTCTCCTCTGACAAACTCTGGCAATAGGCGTCTTTAATTCCTATGCAGATGAGAGGACAGTTTCCTGTGTGTTACTAATGCTGTGCCTGAAGCTCTGCTGTCAGCTTGTCAGTGAAGGGGACTGTCTTATTAACAGCTTCATGCAGATTAAGAGTTTCAACAGAAATCTTCTATGATTAAGTTTGGGCGAACCTAGGTCTGTCTGGACATAATCATATTATGCAATGCTATCTATTTATTATGAACGCATGACTCAGCAGGCAGTGGTTAGCTGGGCAAGAAATGGAGCAATGATGAAAAAGGACAACGTCCTTATGCACACACTTAAACACACGCGGGAAGTACCAGTGCTCAAAATTTCTGTTCGCTAATTTAATCGGACACACTCGCAGATTTAGTTTGTATTTGCATCCTGGGTCTTTGGCCCCCATGTGATACACCCTCTTTGCAACCCTCTGATGCACACACACACTTCACGTGCTCTTTTGATGTATTCAGTATTCATCTGTCAGGATGTATGAGTCATTGCATTGACAACTTCATTATTTGGTGCGGAATGAACAGCACCAGCTAGTGATATTTCTGTCAACCACACTATGAATGTGTAGCGTTTGTTTCACCCTGGGCTTTATTTTAGAGTCCTGAGAGAGAAACCATGGGAATAGCTCAACCTCAAAATAACTGCACGTTTGTTCAGTTTGCACTCAGAGCCAGTGGCGACCTAGAATCCTTTATCAGTGTTCATTCAGCATTGTTCCTCAGTCAAGGTGCTGTAACTTACCGCAGCCACCAGCTAATGCTGTTTTGTAGGACGCTGTAGAATCTGATAAATAGCGGTGCCACTGACTAAACCAGAGTAGATGGTTGTGTCAGAGCCTCCCCAGGCTGTTTCTTCTTAAGAATGATTTTCTGCCTGTCAGGTGTGTGCATGTTGTTGTTAATGGCGCATAAATGCCCATGTGACTGTGCTTACATGTATGGGTGTGTGTTTCTGCGTGTCAGCGAGTGAGGCAGAGAGGCTAAGGGCCTTTCTCTTATATAACTGAGGAGAGCGTTGCCTTCACTCCCTACAAAACCCATTTCCACTTTTCAGATGGCTGCACGTTCCCTGGGACTGGAAGAACAGTGCCTGCGTATTAATTCTCTGAGTCACTGGTGTATCCTGTTTTACAGTAGCTCCGCATTACACTCTGTATTTTGTCAGAGCATGCATGCCTGTGCAAGTACTGATTTGCCTTCATGCTTTCTTGAAAAACACTCCACTGTTCTATATCTCAAGCTGTGATATGTTGTTGACAGTGTGGGACAATGGAGAAATACTGGTGGATGATTTCAGCAATATCACAACATGCAGTCATTTCACCTATGAGACCGTTTCAGACCTAAAGGACTTAGGGCTTGTTATCCAGCACCAGTTGTAGTTTCATGTGTACAAGTCTTCCCTGGCTGATTTTACCCACAGCCATCACTGTCCACTGCTAGTGCTAGTGTAGCACCTTTAAGGTGCAGTGCATTGTCCTGTATAATATATAAAACCAATTAAACTAAGTTTATGAGAGAGACTTGTAATGATGCCAGGTTTAGCAGAGAAAGCTGTAATTTGAATTGCCTATACAGAAATAGGTTAGAAAATACAAATGTCAATAAATAAAAAGTAGCTAACTTTCAATATGACACATATTCATAAGGAATATGTGTAAAATATATTTATTATATTTAACAATTTATTAAAATAGCTGACCCTGGATGTATTCAGTTAATATTGATGGTCAGCTCTTTGAAACCCCTATGTTATCTGTGATTCTTTACTCTCTCTGTGCACATTTAGAGACAGTCACTCTGATTTGAATTACTTTAACTAACTTAATCTGCTGAGTGTTTGGAGTCTGAATAAAGAAATAGCTCTGGCCCTGGTCACTTTATCCTGCATTAAAATAATGAGACAGAAGCTAACTGTCTGTACAGTGTTCTCCTAGTTAGAATGTATCCTGCAGGCCTCTGTGAAAGATGGGGTGTATTTTTCTGGCAGCTGCCACTTCTTGTGTACATTATTTAGCTTAACTTTCTGCCTTTGACCTCCCTGGCTCCCAGCTACGCCACATGCGGCATCAGAGAAAACCCTCCATCACATCCACGTATTATGCAATCTCCTTGCTCCTTGTAGTTCTTCTTCTTCATCCCCCCCCCCCCCCCCCATCTCAATCTGCCTCCCTTTCTTCATGACCTCAGCGCTCGTCATCCCTCCCTCCATCACGTCCATCTCTGTTTTCTCCTGTGTTCACATCAAGTTTTCTTCCCCCCCCACTGCTTTCTGTGCTTGCTTACCTTCTCCCCCCTCTTCCTCTATTCCTCCCTCCAGGCATGTGAAAACACCTGCTTCCTGTGGCCTGTTGTGTGGATGTGAAAGCTTGTGTGTGAGCACAAGAGCACAAAGTTTTAGTGCGCATCCATGGCTGTGTGCAGTCTTATATTTTAGCTTTTCAATGGAAGATGGTTATCAGACAGCCTATTAAGTCTTTGATGGCAAGAGCTACCCTAACAAAACAAAAAAAAGAAATAAGGTGCTCAGAAACAGAGAACAAGCCAAACAAGCTTTCACCCAAATATGGTTTCACTGCAGAGTTTTGCATTTCAATCTGCTGTTCTGCTTTTGAACTCTTGTGGCGTGGAAGCAGTGAGAATGTAAAGTCGTTTTTGCTCAGAGGACAGGTGGAGGTTTCTAACCATCCCTGCAGTTTGTAGCTAGTCACACATCTATGGCATGCACTGTGTGATAGTAGATTAGAGTGAAAGCATGGACTCATCACTGCTAACTGCTGTCCCACAGACTATGTGAGAAATGTTTTACAGGAAATATCTAAACATGGACGTTTTTTTACTCCTGAAAAGCCGTACCCAACAAGCATCGCATGCAAATCATCCTGAGTTGGAAAAGTCAGGAAGAACAGGAAGGCACTTCTCTCTACATGCTTCCGGGGGGTCTGGGCTGCAGGTGGCAGCCAGTGGCTCTGATGAATGGTGACAATAACACATGCTTACTACACACACAGCCAGCACAGTCGAGTGTAGTGAAGCAATGCCAGTTTATACAACCAACCTAGCAAAGGCCACTTGACTTTATCCCTCACACCTTAGCTGGGGTCTCTCCAGCGACGAGTCTGTGGGCTTCATGAAACCACACACTGACTCTCACGCTGAACAGAACCATAACTAAGAAACTGCAGTTACAACAGTGCTTCCTATTGGTTGCAATGTCTCAAAAGCTGCCTCACCATTACACACTTTGTTACGTTAAGTAAATATTTTAACAGAAACAGAGTTCTCCCCTCTATTAGAAGACATTTGAAAGCGGTCCTTTAAATGCATGTTTTATCACTGAGATGATTCAGGGAGGCAGCTTAATGAGTGAAAGGGATATCAAGATGATAATTTAATGGCATCATTTAATGAAATAGTCACTTCTGTTATCTTCGTTAATCGTCTTTAAAGAAACATTTTTTCTGTTTGGGAAATTACACGTATTTCTCAAAGAAGAGAGATGAAACTATCGTTACAACTCACATAAATGTGAAGCTACAGCCAGCAGCTGTGTGGCTTACAGCAAACAGTGACAGCTTGAACAAGTGCTTTCAATCTCATTAGGATTTTTTCTTAATAGAGGTGCGGGAGGATAATGCTGAGATTCATTTGTTTATTGCATTTTTGAAGCTATCAATGCACAATTAAATTACTCTGTGTTATACGGTTATGACAGTAGCGTGGTAAGCTTCTGTCACAGAAGTGCGGAAAACAGGTGAGGCGTGCATCAAATGAGTTTCTAATTTTATATGTTTCACAAATCTTCAAAAGCTTGGTTTCATTCCACAGAGAGACTTGATGTGGCATTCCCTAAGTTCAGCCTGTGTTTATTCAAAGACTTTCCGTCTTTAGTTCTGCTAGCGCTGCACAATGCTATGCAGTCTCACCAGGGACTGACCCAAAGACCACAGTCGCTGGACAGATGCAGTTTGTTTTGCAGTCTCAAGAACACACAGATACTGTATTGATTTGTCATTAAATAGCATTTCATTCTCATGACTGTATCATGCATGAGTAGGACTATTTCTCTTGAAGCTATTAGGCCCTGGAGTGTTTTGATATCACTTTTGAAATATGTATCTGTGATTTTGTCTGCCCTACTTGGCATCTATCTTACTCTATTTCTCAAATCTCTCCGTGCGCTGACCCACTGACTCGACTTTACACTAAAAGCCAAATTGAGCTGAACGAATAAACAGCTGATGCCTGAACAATGGTGACAAAACTGCGTTCAGGAAAAGTCCAGCACTTTATTTTTAGGGCGCTTTTGTGGCTGAAAGGCCTGGGAGGAAGCAGGAAGTCAGTGTGGTTGCCGTGGGGATGGGAGGAGAAGAAAAGAATTGGAGCAGACAGAAGGGAAATGGGTGTGGTGGGCTTTGCCTCCTATTAACTAAATACCTACTGACCACAAACAGATTCATTTGCTAGCACTGAAACTTTGCAGTCTTTTTCAGAGAGAGGTCATAAGATAGTGGCAGCTTTTAACTAATCCAAAAATGAAAAGTAAGAATTAAAGTAAGTCTCAAAAGAGCTGATCCCAGACCAGCAAATGAGCAGCGCTTGTCTTAAACTGATATCATGTAGAATCCAGCTTTTACCCTGGGGCATAAATTACGGGTTAATGTTCTGTCATATGCAGGGTGTTTTTTCCACATTGTGCCAGCCTTGTTCAAGGACGGCAGTTTTTACTTAGCTTTATTCTAATATTATTTAACCACCAAGTTGATATATAAACATACACTGCATTAGCTGCTGTTCATTGGACCGACGTGTTTACACAGCTACCATATTGTTCAGGGGCATCAGTATCCCCTTATGTATTCAGACCTGTAGGAAAAAAGTCTGTCTACCTATAATAAGCAGTTTATCTCAAACAGCACATGTTTAGTATTAGATTTAATAAGCATTACACGTGTTAGCAAGTTACACTGTGACAGAAGAACAGCAGCAAAAGTGAAAGGGATGATTTACAAGATGGTATTGAGACCTGCTGTGATGTATGGTTTGGAGATGGTTGCACTGACAAAAAGAAAGGAGGCCAATCTGGAGGTGAAAGATCTGAATATGTTAAGATTTTCATTAGGAGTAAACAGACAAGAATATTAGAGAGACGGCTAAGGTTAAGTGGCTTTGAGACAAAGTCAAAGAGAAAAGGCTGAGATGGTTTCGACATGTGCAGAGGAGGGATAGTGGATATACTGCACAAAGGATGTTAAAGATGGAGTTGCCAGGCAGAAGGAAAAGAGGAAGACCTCAAAGAAGATTTGTGGATGTAGTTGAAGAATGACCTGCAGAGGGTTGGTGTGACAGAGGAGGACGATAGGGTTAGGGTTAGATGAAGGCAGATGATCTGCTGCGGGAATCCCTAAAGGAATCAGCTGAAGGAAGAAGAAGCAATTCACAGGAAATTAGTAAAGATACTTAGGAAATGTAAAAATGCTCCTTAATTGCATTGAGTTGTTTGTCAAGTCTTTGGGTGTGTAATGACAGCAACAGTTGACTGAAACGTCATGTGACTCACTGTGTTTTTATCAAGGCTGCTGTTTACTAACTTCTGGGAATTTACACAGTAAATGAGTCTGTGTGAATGACGCTTTCTACATGCTGTTACAACTTGATCACTTGCATGCAAATGGATTGTCAACAGTGTGTCATGGACATAGTTTGGGACTCGTTAGCAACATAACACAATATTTTACAAAAACTTGTCACCATTAGAATCTTCTTCCTTTGGTGCTTAGTTTTGGCTTTTAATTTTCTTTTTTAATTAAAACACAGTAAGCAGAAAAAACATTTTACAGTAATAATATCTTCAGAGAGTACAAAGTCACTGTGAACATGAACATCATGTTATAAGGTTGTATTGATATCATATTTTTATTTTTTTTATTTTTTTTGCCTGTCCCGTTTGGATCTTTAGCCATCAGAATTGTTGTCTGAAAGCCAAGAAAGATGCCAAGTGGATTTACTTTGCCAAGTGGATCATCATGGCCTTGCCATATTGGTCCATTTCATTGACCTTTATTATAATTATGTATTTATTTTATTTTCATTTTTTAAAGACGGGACAGACATGACTGGGGGATAGGACAGGGAGAAAGAATGAAAGAAAGAGAGGGAGAGAAAGAAAAATAGAGGGGAGAAGAGATGGTGAGAAAGGGGGGAAGAGAAAAAAGAAAAAAAAACAAACAAAACACCTGGATCACCCGTATGGAGATAAAAAACCAGAAGAGAAAACAAACAACAAAGAGCAACATAATGAAAACAACACCATCACAATAAACTAGCTAACAATAGATAACAGTAGATACTTTTTTAATTTCACCTGTTGAGAATGAAAAAAGAAAACAAGCAGAAGAAAACGAGAGCAATAGAGTAAACAACATGACAATGATATATGGGAATATAACTGTAAATAACTAAATATTAAACAGTATAATTGATCTCATATTAAGATCTGCTGAGGTCTAGACAATGTTTTTTTTCTCATCAATAAACCCATAGAATAGAAAAAAGGGTGCACTTTCTTTTTCACAACTCGATATACAAATGAATCAGTAGTTATATTCAGACCTACTGAGGCTGGATTTCACCCATTTAAAAAAAAAAATACCACAATTTACCTTTTATAAATTTCACTCATCTCTCCTTCAAGGTCATCTTCTGATTGCCCTTTGGACTGCTTTCCACACAGATGCTATTTTTAGATCACTCTGCTCTGTCCCCTTGCACTTGTGTCATTGGTATGCACAGTGGATCTTCCACTGTGCATGATGTGAAAACAGCAACATTTCAACTTGAATTTGAACCTTGAATTGTGTTAGCGTGGCTTAAGTAACCTATGTTTTCAGTGCACAGAAAGACGATTGTCTCCCTCAGATGCTGCAGTCTGACCCTCTAGAATGAATTAATACTGTACAACCCTGTGAATACTTCATAAAAACAATAACCATGGTCCTAGTTTTGCTTCTAACCTTAGCTGCAAATTTGAGGTTCACTGTAAAATTGCAAACCGTGCAGTGCAGGTAGTCGTGATGGGATCTAAATATAGCAGCAGTCCTGGAGAAAGTCCAGAGGTGCACGATAAGATCACCTTTGGAGTAGGATCGGATAAATACTGATCTGGTTTGGTTTTTAATGTCTGTGGGCAGAATCCCAGAACTTCCTAATCGTTACTTGGGTAAATATGAAAGGCAGTTATTTGTAGATTAGTAAAATAGACCTTTTGTTTGTGTGAGCTGTTCTCTCATGGGTAAAACATGTCCCAGTGAAGTGGGGAGCCAGCAGCTGCTTCTGTGAAAGCGGTTCAGGGTCATTTTCACATGAGAGGATGAAGAGTGATGTCACTAAATTGACTGTCAGTTCGGTTTAGTGGTTGACAGTCCTGAAATTGGTGCAAGTCATACGACTGAGCAGCGTCTGTGCTCGTTCCCTAAGTAATGCACATTCACTAAGTGTAATTTCAGACTCATTTAACGTAATTCTCTGCCAGTGGGAAATATTCTGCCGTTTATACCATCTCTTTTTTTTTCTTCTGTATATGTATGAGTATATTAGCATTGGTGTCTGTGCAGATTTAGACTTTCAGATGTGACCTTTGTTGTCTAAATGTCAGGGAGATTGGAGAGGGAGCCCACAGAGGTAGGGCAGGCTTATGTAATCTCCTCACTCTGTGTTGCACACACACAAGCAGAGAGAAGGGGGGAAAAAAGCTTGTTTGAGGACGGTTGTCATATCTCAGCTGTGATGCCTTGTATGGCTCTCTGTTCTCTGAAAGCCAAGCTTTCAGGAGCCATTGCTTTTATCAGCATGTATGTGCAGAAAGTGCCCTGGAAATTATTTATGGCTTTAAAAATACTGATATATTGCACTCCTTTGGTGTTATTCTCTTAAACTTATTCTGAGGTCTTTTGATTCATTCCAAAGCTCACAGCTCAATGTGAAGTTTGAGTGTAGTTTGGAAAGGGAGTGTGTATCCGTGTGTAGGATGGTTGACTAGGGAGATGGAACTGAAGTGATTCTCCTATGTTAATTTATTCACAATCACGTCATGCTCCACTCATAATCTGCCAACAATCCCGCAGGCTGGGATGTGCTCA
Source organism: Neolamprologus brichardi (assembly GCF_056152115.1). Lineage (NCBI taxonomy): Eukaryota > Metazoa > Chordata > Actinopteri > Cichliformes > Cichlidae > Neolamprologus > Neolamprologus brichardi. The sequence goes on from NC_142105.1 coordinate 20,036,895, forward strand.
TGTTCATCTAAGGTATCACTGTGAACATAAAGGCCAAAATTATGTGCATGCCAATGGCAAACACGTGCATCAGATCGGAGCTTGGGCCATTTTGTCCTGTCACTTTCGATAAACTTAAAACAACTCAACACTGAAAAACATTGCACTGCACACCAGACACTAGTCTCCTTTAGGTCTGAAAGGCTGCTCTGTAGTTGTAGTAGTTGTTCCTCTCTCTTTTTCAGAGGACTTCACCTGTTTCCTGCACAAACTTCTAGCAGTTAGAGTTGATTCTGATCCGCAGAAACTTAACAGAACAACCCCACAAGCACAGCCTCCTTTTCAACCATTCAAACAATATGCTCAAAATGCTCCAGTCACATTAAAAACTATCAAACCACAGCTGCACTTGTTTATGTTGGCCATGGGTGTAAAACGCTAACTAAGCTAGCAGTAACAGCCGTCTGTATTTCACATATTTCTGTTGTAAATGTGACAGTTTAGAATATATTGCTACTGACTTTTAAATACTTTATTTCTACAGTGGGCTGCTGTTGAAATCCTCCTCATTTCCCAGTGACCGTAGAGTCAGAAAGTTGTTCTTGAGTTTTGTTACTTATGTTTCACCGAATCACAACAGTAATCATCTCAAGGTACTTTACAGTGTAAGCTACAAAAATGACAGAAACGAGAAATGAGCAGGCATTTGGCAACAGTGGAGAGAAATAACTCCAGCAGAACCAGGCTCAGGGAGGGAGGCCATCTGCCACGAGCGGTTGGGGGGGCAAAAAGAAAAGCACAGAGATCACAAGTAACAAACAGGACAACACACAAACAAGAGGAGAGAGAAGACACAGAGAAACGACATGCAGTTGTGGCATCTAAGCACATTTGGTATCGAGGGGAGGGGATCGAAGGAGAAGTGATTTACAGGGAGCCGCTGAGCCAGTGTGGGCGGGAGATTTGTGATCTCCCTTTCTAGTGCCTGCACATTATTATTATTACTACTACAGAAACATAATTTAAGACAATGATGTCACATGGCTCATTATGGCCTTTAAAATACACTTTGAGGTATAATTACAGTTGTTGTTTTTTAAAATATCCTTTATTTTTGGGAAACAGTTACTATGATCTGGTTCTTTTACAAGTGATGTATATTGTTTAGTTTTTCACAACTCTAGCTGGGGGTCTGAGGTCTACCAGCACTGTCAGGTTTGACATATCATGTCCATAAATCCATGTTTGCATAGATCATTGTCAAACAAAGCGCATCAAATACCCAATCATTTGATGTCTAAGATATTAAAATGTAAAAACGTCCAATGGGTGATTTCTTTTAATTAGGCACCGCTTGGAACTGACATTTCCTCCGTGAGATCAGTTTCAGCCTTTTTATTGCAGCAGGAAACTGAAATAATTTTTCAAAAGTGGATACCAGTGCTGAAATTTACACGTTTGTCCCTCTGGAGCCATTAGTTTTATAAATCCCAATAGCCGCTTGAAGTTTCAAAGTTTTCCAACTGACCCATCATTTCTATCTAAGGAAACTGATTTATTACAGAATTTCAACCACTGGATACATTTCACAGGTATTTCTCTTGATTTAAAATTTCTATGAAGTCAAATTTATAACTTAGAAACCTAAGCACAAGCTTCTTTTCAAGTAAAATAAAATGATGGCAATGACACATACAGCATCTTCATTAACGTTCATGTAGTACCAGTTTTCCCCTTTTTCCCCCTCAAAGCACTTTTTACACTGCAGGCTGCATCCACAGATGCATTTTCAATGCTAACACACATCAGGGGATTCTTGGGGTTCGGTTTCTTGCCCACGATCACTCCAGCATATAGATCCAGGAGCTGGGGATCAACTCACCAATCTTCTGAAAACTATGCAACCCACTCTAAATCCTGGGCCCCCATGAACAGGATATCTGGGGGGCATAGGTGAGAAATGTGCCACCAGTGAGGAGTGCAAGGGTCCACCCAAGAGACGTGACAAACACCATAGAAATAGTGAGACTACTGAAGACTTGTACATGGTTAAACGTGTATGATTTAACAATAAAGTCATTCAGAAAAAAATCTAGTTTAGTGGAAAAAAATTTACTTTGTTGCAACTTAATTGATTAATACTACATTTGTGGAGGCATCTTCCATTTTAAAAAAGCAACAACAGCAACAGGTAACATTAAAACAGTACAGAAATTGAAAAAAAAAAATAATTGCAAGGAAATGGTGGTCTTAATTTTATCTCTGCCCTCTATGGAGAGTAGTGTCAGTGTCCTTTTATATAAGGAACTCTTTCTTTATGGATGCACTCCCTTTGTTTTTGGAGCACTTTATTAGATACTAGAGCAAAGGTAAGTCTGCATCAGGCAAAATTAATGTAGCATAGATGTGGCTTGGATTTTGAACTGCATATGCAAAAAAGGTTGCACTGCAAATGAAAGAAATAACTTTTAAGCTTAGCTCCACAGAGTACATCTAGTCCAAGTTCTCCAGTTAAGTGCACGCTGGACCGGTCTTCACACGATCTTAGAACTTAAAACTTGAGGTTCATCTCTTGAGGTTCATCCACTCCAGCAGGACTGAATTGGACACCTTTGATCCGAGAGATGGCACCTTTAAACGGTCTTCTTGCACCAGTGGTAATGCAGAAAGTGCATTTATTTGAATATCAAACCAGCTCCTGTCTGATGAATCTGCTGCCACTGATAAATTGGCAGACATTATGCCAATAAAATTATAAGATGGTGATCACTTTGAGGAACATGCATCCATTACTCTGACATTTATTCTCCTTCATGCCGGGGTTGTTAATGATAAATGATAAATCACCACGGCACCACCACGATATTTTTAGATGGGGTGGGAGATGAATGAGGTTATGATTCTGGTCTCAGTGGTCGATGTAGTCAGCGAGGGGCTGGCTGTGCCCCTCCCCCGGCTGTAGGTGATGGCTGACGCCGGTAGTCTAGCGGCAGAGAGCTGATCACTATTAACACAGGACCGCCTCTCAGGCTCACAGCCGTTCTCCCTGGTCCCCCACTCACCGGAAGGCAGCTCAGCAGCTGCGAACAGCCTGCGCACAGCCTCCCTCTTGTGTGCTCTGAGAATCTATTGGCCTGAGAGACGGTCGGGTTGAGGGAAGAGGCGAAACACCGGCAGGTGTTGACTAGCGGGGAGAAATCGCGGTGCAGACTGATGACGATGATGATGGTGAGGATGATGCATCTCTTCCCGTTATCTTTATGAATCGCATCGCGCTGTGTGGAGAGAAGTAGGGGCATCTTTTCGTCATTTCTTGCCTAACTGTAATGGAGGATTTCTGGTTGCTTTGAGGCTGCGTGTCTAAGTGTGGAGAGCTGAATACCGCCCGTAACTGAGAGCACAGCTCAGCATCGGCCCGCAGCGCTGCGCCATGGCCTTGGACGTCCAGACTTGCGCGGTGTTTACGGTGATCGCGGTTCTGGTGCTTGTGAACGTGCTGTTGATGTTCATCCTCGGTACTCGTTAAATGGATCTGCGCTTGGGGCCCGGTTCGCAGCGCAGCGCACTTTCACACAGGAGAGGAGAGAACAGCAGTGCGCGTTGGTCGAGAGCGGGGACACCCGGCGCTCCATCACGGCTACGCGTTGAAATGAATGACGTTGGTACAACATAATGTATTTCTGTTTCTTCCCACCACCCTACCACCACCCCCACCCTCTCCCTCCTTCCAATCCTTCGTTATGTTTTGTGTCCTCCTCCCCCCCGTTTGTGATAGCTAGTGTTGTCTGGTGGTGGTCGTAGTTGTGCGGATACAGATCTGTGATGCGCTTACCTTTTTCTTTGGTGACTGGAAATTCATTTTCCCCGCATAATAGTATAAACATCTCCCCTCCAACCCACCTTCCCCAACCCCACGTCGATCTTCCCCTCTCCTCCATGTTGAATATTGTGGATTATGCGCATTGATTAATTTTATTCTATAATAATATGACTTTTAGATGGGAAATGAATGTGACGGTGTTTTTAAAAATCATTCTAACAACATCCTACTGCTGCGTAAGGACTTGTTTTTTTTCCTCCCTTTTGTGATCCACTGTAGCCTCATCCACAATATGGCAGCTAATAGCTGTGCTGTGATATCTCCCCACAAGTCAGTGTGATATTTGTAGCAAATAGCGGTGCAAGTGAGAGGTTTGTGCTGCTGATCACACACTCTAGAACATCATTGTAGTCTCGGCTGAACAGTAACCAACAGCATGGCAGGGTAGGCCTAATAAAGCAGGGCCTCATCACTCCAGGTTTCCCCCATTTTAGATTCAGCTAAACTGAGCTCCCATTTCACAGCCCCCCCCCCCCCAATATTGTGCCCTGTTTTCTCTCTTGCACTTGTAGCACCTGTTTCTGAAGCCCACACGTTATGTCACCCAGGCACTAAATGGTGACTAATAAAAAATGCATCATTATATATTTCTTTCAGATGAAATGCAGTCCAAGTGAAAAGGCTTGTCAGCTGGAGATGACAAAAAAAGTCTTTTTCCTTCCATTCCCTTCCAAGTGCACCGCCATAGTCTAATAAAGGATTGGAGGCAGGTGTCATGAATGTTGAATGAATGTCTGAAATAGATATTCTGAAAGCCCTATCCCAGAGCTGTCCATGACAGTCCTATTAATAGGGATGTTAGACTCGCCAGGTTTTCTGAAGATACTGTATGTGCTTCCTCACACTCACTGCTAAGTGCTGTGTGTTTTCTGTGCGTGTGCAGTTAAGTGATAAATGTTGGACTGCAGGTGCTGTGAGATGTGTATTATGAACACAGATACCTCCATCACATGCTGTTGCATGAGGGCTGGTGTTTTCATCTCTGTGGCTGGTACAAACGCATAAACAGCATCCCCCTTTCGGAGACCCCCGCAGGACTGTAAGCATGCAAATCGTCACAACGTCACAAGATCGTAACGTACACCGCAGTGGTTATGGGTCACATGGCCAACAAATGGAGTGCTAATTACAGATGTGTTGCTCACATGTAAGTATGCGAGCATGTTAAGTGATGTGGGTGAGAGGTAGTCTCGAGTGGGTGTTATCTGCTGTGCCTTTTCAGTCTGCATCCTGCGCACATCCCGAGCATTCACACGTTTGTAATTCCTCCAGGGCAGGTGCCTTCTAATAGAGTTCTGTTAAATGCTGTGCAGTCAGAAGTGTCAATGTGCAGATGGTGTGCACGAGTGGGACAGCGGCGTGTGTGAGGATGTGTGTGCATTTCTCACCGGTTTTAAGCAGAGCATCTTTGATTGGCTCCCAGACTCAGGGTATAAGTGTATTACATAACAGGGTTGGCAGACACAGGGAGGACGGACCGCGAGACTCACTCGGTGCATTGGAAAGAGAAGCCTCTTTCTGGAATACACTACCTTGTTACTTTACGGCTCAGGCTCTCGCGGAGGACCGTCACCTATTCCAAAACAGGGGTTCGATTATCATGATCGTATGAACCGGACTTCTCCATGCATACACTCTCCGAACAGTTACATGCCACAAACATGGTAAGGTTGGCTAAAGGCGTATGTGTGTGTGTATGCGTGCTTGTTCAGGGATGCTATTGGTACTTTGGTGCAGCTGTGCTAAGGCTGGATACAGAGGAGGATGTTGGAATGCAGTGGCTTTGCCAGTGCAGTGAATGCTGATGTGTTGCGCTGCAAAGATGATATAAGCAAGTGAATCTGCTTTCTATTCATACACATTTCCGTGTCAGGCTCCATGTCTGTGCTCTGACATGTAACAGAAAGCACTGTCACATACGCCTATATAAAGGGAAAGATTCCTCTGCATTCATTTGCATTGACCCAAATACGGGTTTTGCGGTTCAGAGATATCTGCTTAGCCCTCTGATCTTTCATGTAGGAACTGCAGTGTGCCCATAATGATGACATAGGTCATGACAGCTGATAGACACACATGTAATGATGAGTATGATGAGCAAGCCCTCTCTGTGCTTGGCTCTGTGTGTTTACTGTATTATCCAGCTAGGTATGGGGCCGTGCTTAGGCGGGAACGGGGGAAGATTGATTATGTAATGCTTTTAATTTATTCAGACATGTAGAGGGAAAAAAGGATGCAATATATTGGAGAGGGCAGTACTGATCTCATTAGAGAGATGGAGGGATAAACGGAAAGAACTGAGGAGGGAGGAACACTGTGAATGGATCTCCATCCCTCTTTCCTTTGCTCTTTCTGTCTGTTGCCCGTATTACAGCAGATTGATGGGGACAAGAGAGATTGCACTTGTAGTGAATGGGGCTGAAAATGGAGTGGTGCTGGAGGGACGACGAGGGGGTGGGAGGGCAAGAAGCAAGGCTGACCTCAGTGCCAAGGCTCATCTCTTCTATGGGCTTCTTTTTATGGTGTAAGTCAAGTGGAGCTGATTTGGCTTCCACTAGTTGTTCCTTCAGGTGTTTTTTCCCTAATAGATCATTTAAATTCCCTTTCCTGAACCAGCAATGATTTTTTAATGTTTTTGAGCACTACTTATTGGTCCTGTTTCCATGGCAGCGTGACACATGTTTTTGCGGTAACCCTCCTCTCTTCCTGAAGTGGAGGGCTTTGAGATATAGGCTACAGCTATTGTTACCCCAGCTACCTGTCCAAAGTGATGCCTGGCTAAACATCTTTGATCTCCGAACTGTCTGCAGAGGCCCGTGCTGTTTTCCTTTGCATTTTTAGATTTAATTTGAAATTGCAGTTTGTGATTGATTTTAATATTTAATAGCTGAGTGACACTGCAGTTATTCGGTGGTCACTCTTTGTGTGTGACTACTCTCTCACACACGCACACGCGCCTAAATGTGGAAATATTGTGGTGCACCCTGAATTGTCCTTGCCTCATCCCATCATCTTGTCAATATCAGTGAAGCATCCTCATCTGTCACCATGACGACGGCTGTTCTTTCACTTCCAGGCATGGAAGTCCGTCCCTCCCTGTATTCACTTCTCTGCCCTGATTGGCTTATAGCCCCTGTAGCTGTCTCAGTAATCCATCAGGGTGGTGGTCTTGTCTACAGGTTGGAGGGCCCATGTAGCTGCTGAGTTTGACACACGCACACACTGTGTTGTTTCTTATAGACACACTGCAAACTCACTGCATCGGCAGGAAGGTAGAAAAGCAATTTTGTGCTAGACTGAGGTAGAGGTAGGAGGGTCATTTTTGTCTTTTACAATAGACAAAATAATCTTAGATAATTAAAGAGAAAGAAAAACAATTAGCTAAACGTATAAAATGAAAGTAGCTCAATAGGATTACGCAAAGGCCTTAAGAGAAGTAAGGAACTAATTTTGTAGCCATCCCTGTGACAGCTATTTCTGCAGGCCTTTGATAAGTCCTTACCTAGAGCCACAGCATCCCTTGTCAGGGTTGGTTAGCGCTGGCTGCTCTGCCCACAGCCCCAGGGACTGGATGCGTGGTTAAGCTCCGGACTGGAGAATGCTGATGAACACTACTGTGGAGAGAACAATTGGGACAAACAGTTGGATTTGTTCCACGGATGCATACACAGGTTTCATGCATACAGAGTAAAAACGTGGGGCTGCACGCATGCATGGGGTTGTGCTTCACAAGGTAACAGAGCTAAGTGATCAGTGTGACAGATGGTGATGCTTTAGATTGATGATTTCAGGCGCTAAAGAACATGTCTTTTAATGAGAACAACCTTTAGCTTCTCCGGTTCCCCCTAAAGATTACCAATCACCTTACGATCTCTAATTGATGCACATCAAATAACTTTGCTCATGTACGTTGCACAAATTCAATCTTTATTTTTAGTGTCGCATAATGTCCACATTATTTATTCATGATTTTAAAGTCAATAGAAAAGATTTGATGAGTCATCCTTTCATGTTCGGTAGAAGACTGCTGCAGATAAAATAACAAGCCCTAGTGACAGCATGAAGGAAAGGAGATTATCCCTTCACATTTGTTTGCTCCTTAGCATTTATATTACATTAACACATGTAATTATTCTAATGTCATAATGGGCCAATTACCGTCCCTGTGTGGAGACTGGTGCTGTGCTACTGAACACAGAATGTTTCCCCACTAACGACTCTGCCTTTTTTGTATCGTTGTTTTATTGTTGTGTTGTACTATGATCTGTGTTGGCTATTGTGCCGTTCTATTTGCTGTGCAGTCCCCGAGCTGCTAGCGAGCCCTGGCTTTGAGGGCCTATGTTTAACTCCATTAGAAATCTGAGTGGGTTTAACAACAAGGACTCACACATACCGAAGCCAAAATCTGGCATATTACTGTACTGCATTCAGTTTCAGATTTGATTCATTTACCGTTTTGGATCACGTTGGATTGTGTTCTGTTGATCAATGTTTAGTGTTTACTCCTGCTTCACAGCTTCACGTGTTCAGAATAATACATAAGGTATTTCTTGTCTCTCCTTCCAATTCCTACAGTTGATAAGTGGAGGTTCAATCGTCAACGCTGAGGCGGTATGGGACCATGTGACCATGGCGGACCGGGAGTTGGCGTTTAAGGCCGGTGACGTCATCAAGGTGCTGGACGCCTCCAACAAGGACTGGTGGTGGGGCCAGATTGATGAGGAGGAAGGATGGTTCCCTGCCAGCTTTGTACGGGTGAGTTAGCTGCAGCCATGGCTGGCCAGCGACCACAGACACAACAGACACCCACACACGTACACAAATGGAGGCACATGAACATATGCACCCGAGCTGATAAATAAACATACTGGAAGGTACACATGCACAATTATTCCGCCTTACACAAATACACTTTCACAAAGCACACACATTAATATGCTTGTTCCACAGTTCCACTGTTAAGTGCTGCTTTATTTTAATAATACATAACACTGAAGAGAGGAGAAAACAGCTAGCGAGGTGCCTTTATCGGATGTTCAGGGACAAGAAAACAAAGATGCTGATGAGCCCCCTTTTTTTTTTGTAGCGTAGCATCACCTTCAACTTCTATCCTTGAAATCCAATTAAATTTACAACATCCTCGCATTACATCATGATTATGTAATAGCACCCATGTCTTAGTTCAGCTGAATCCAAAAACTGCACGCTGCCACTGAATGCCTTTCCCTACTACTTTTACTTCTGCTTTCTGTAATTGCACTTCTCTTGGAATGGTGAAGCGTGACTGTACAGGAAGATGTATATTCATAGTTTAACCTTGCGATATGTTTTTGAAATTTCTTTGGATGAAAGCGGAAGGCTTCTCGCCTAAAGTCTTAGTCCAAGGCATATATTTGCGACTATGATATTTGACATCACAGCAAATTTGGAAGCAAGCAATGAAGCATGGCAGTGGAAATCCATAAAATTGTGATGCTGCAACCCTGAAATATACATTTCAGATATAGCAGGAAAAGGCTTTTTTCTGAAAATTAAAAATTTGAAATGAAAAATGAAAAAAGACACAATTTATGATGCAAAGTAGAATATATCGTTGAACATTCCTGATATGGTTTAGTGTCTTCATGAAGGAAGGAAGAATTAGCATCTTTGCTGCAGTTGAAGGGATCCCACAGCAGAGCACCCACCCAGACACTTTCCATGGTCATTCCCACCTGTCCACCCTTCCATATTCACTCCTGAGAGGGCAGGGCAGACAGGCTGACTGACTGTCAACCAAAAAGTATCTTTCTGTTCTGTCATTCTCTCTTTCCAAGGTGGAACCCCACCCTCCTCAGCCCCAAACAAAACAGGTTTTCTATATCAACCCCATAGCAACTCCACGGTTCCAAAACACCACGTCAAAGGTGCGTTTTTTTTCCCAGCTTCATCTACCCATCCAGCCTGCCCGCCCACCCGCCCGCTCCAGTCTGTCCACGCAACGTGCCCTCGACATTACCAAACATTAACGTTATCACATCATTCCTCAACGGGGTCGATAGAGAGGCAGAACTGATGAGTCAAAAGTAAAGCTAATGTGAAATGTCTCCTTAAAGGGCCATTCTAAAAAAAAAATTGTACAGATGTATTCACATAGAATTAGATGGATTTTGGAAAAATTACTCATGTTTTTTTTTTATAGTTCAATTATGGATCATTCTCTTCAGTACTCTATTTACTATTGACTCTGACTATTTCTCAGTCTTAATGCTGTGCTACTAGTTCTCGTCTGCAGTCAGTGCTCTACCACCCGTCACTCTGCTTGTCTGTGGCGCTACATTTCTCATCTTGTGTTTGACATTCTACCCGTCGGTTCTTTGATGTTCTCTTGGCAAACTGTGTGTCATCAGGTGTTGGCTGCTGGGCATCTGAAAACACGCTCACTTGGCCCTTTCTATGAGCGAGAGTGGAATACACGATGTATGTGGATCTCTATGTGTGTGCGTGAGTGTCGGTGAAATCACAAGGTGGTATTTGAGCGTGCATGCATATGTGTAGGGGGCAGATTTTGAGTCACACATTAAATGCCCTCAGAATATGTGCTCGGTCTCTGAGAGAGGCTTTTTTATACTCTGGAGTGTTTGGCAGTGTGTTTTTTGACATGCTGGACCAAGAGAGCGACTCACTGTCTAAACTACCAGAGGACCTCTTAATGAAGCGCTGTGTTTATGTGTGGGATGTTTGGGTGTGTATGCTTTCATGTGTGACTGGTAACACATTAGGAGAGCTAATATTACTTGTTAATACTAACAATAATCATTATATATGAATATGTTGTCTAATCCTTTTTTTCCCCACCCAACCTTTAAGAAAGCTCTTTACTCATTCGAATGCATGTGGCTCTTGTGTGTGCATGAATGTATTTGTCCTCAGCTGTGGGTGAACCAGGAAGACGGTGGAGCAGAGCCAGCTGAGGGAACCAGCGAGGTACAGAACGGGCACCTGGATCCAACCAATGACTGCTTATGTCTGGGCTCACCCCTCCAAAACCGAGACCAGATGAGGGCTAACGTTATAAATGAGATTATGAGCACAGAGAGACATTATATCAAACACCTCAAGGACATCTGTGAGGTACTAAACATCGGCACACATTCATAAATCACACATCTATGTACACTGCTGTTCCCGGCTTTGCTTTAATATGTCAAGTAAGAGCAGGACAGGTTATAAACTATATGGTATGAAGCTGAATTAATTAAAAAGCAGCAGTCTTTTTGATGCTACGCATCTAGTATCTTGCATAAATTCGTAACACTCCCACATTCACACTTTTCTTCCAGCCATTTTTTTTCTTTCTCGTTTGCTAAACAGGCCAAAAATAATGCTTTTTTAGCTAAATGCAAAACCGCAATATGTCAGCTGTACACAGTGGTCCCAGCAGTCCAGACTAAATTTGTCATTATATTATGAATCATCCTGAAGTGACAAGCTAAAATTCACACCTAATAAAAATAAACAAAACCCTGGCCATTTTTTATATTATTAGAATTGCAGCTCTTTCAAAATGCTCCCAAGCCAGGAATCTCAGTCTAATATATAATAAACAGACATGTATCCTCTATAAAGTGCACACATTCTAACATTTGAATATATTAATAACTTAATTTCTAAAATATTTGGAGCTAGTACAATTTTGCCTCTATATGCTGCATCATTTGATTTAAATGTCTTTACAACATACACTACATACAGCCTGCTTTTCCCTGGCATGTGTCTGGTCTTTAAACAGTGGTATCTAACTCACTAATCTAAGTGACAATCACTGTTATTTACTGGCCACCACACTAATGATAAAAGGCACTTGACTGATTAATCATCAGCAAGTGTGAGCACCTAAAAGAAGACGTTTTGGCACTTTGCTGTTCAGGTGTGTGCTCACACAATCCCACAATCTTCCCAGCAGTAAATGTCCCAGCATATTCACTCCATCATCAGACTGCGTGATGCTCGTAAAACCTCCAAAAAAACCCAACGCTACATCTCAGACTCTGCAGCCCTCAGTTAGCATGTTTAAAGTTCATGACAGTGCAATCAAAGAAAGACTGAACAAGTATGGCTTGTTTGCAACGTTTGCCAAGAGAAAGCCTCTTCTCTTTAAAAAGAACATGCTTATGTTTTCATAAGCATCTGAAAAAACAACAAGACCTCTGCAACAATGTCCTTTGAACAGACAAGACCAAAGTGGAGATGTTTAGCTGTAATGCACAGCACACAGCAGTGCTATATGCTAGAATAAACAGTTTTGAACTTAGACGATTTCCATCACATATTTTCCAATCCTCTTTCCCTAAACTGCTCTATACATGTTTGTATTCCAGGTCATATCTAGGTAAGCATCTTGTTTAAGAATAGTTGCAATAAAGCGTGGATTTTACCTCTGCACGTCTTGCTAATGTAAGCAACTTTGATCTTCCACATATTCAAGGACATGCACGGGCAAAGAATATTTCTGAGCTGAGGAACAGATTTGAACAAGCTCACTTTTAAATAATAAAAACTGAAGTTGAAGAGCTAAAAACCAGACCAAGCAATAAAAAATACAGATGTAGAATATTCTGGATTTAAAAAGCCGGTCAGTTCATTAAAGTAAGTTGCTTCGGTATTTTAGAAAAGTTACAAAGAAGAAGAAATTTTGCACTGCTGAATTCAAAATGATGCTAAGATTTTTTTTATTATTTAAAAAAGTATTTATTAGATGCCTGTAATGTTTTTTATGTTTTTCAGATGTTTTAATTTGTCACCAGTAAATGACTTGATCGTTGAAATGTCACATTTCTCAGATACAATAATGTGAAGTCCCTGTTGTGATTATGCATATTTGAACTGAGCCTGACTTCAAGAAACAAAACAAAAAGGATTAGCATGCATATTTCACAATGACAGCAGGGAGAAGTCTGGCTATCTTATATCAGATCTGTTCCCAAAGTGCCAAAGCTTCAGGGCATTTAATTAACTACAAGCAGCCATGGCACAGTTCGAGACCTGATACTCATTTTGAAAAATGTTTGTGCTCATCTGAACAGGATCATCTGTCAAAGCCTCACTGTAGCTGTAACCGGTGTTGTTTGCAGGGCTACTTGCGCCAGTGCAGGAAGCGCGTGGACATGTTTAACGACGACCAGTTGAAGGTCATCTTTGGAAACATTGAGGACATCTACCGCTTTCAGATGGGTTTTGTCAGAGATTTGGAGAAACAGTACAACACAGAGGAGCCGCACCTCTCTGAAATCGGGCCGTGCTTTTTAGAACACGTGAGTATATTTTAGACAAACTTAGACCAAAAATGAAAGAAGAAGAAGAAGAGAATAGATTTTTCTTTTATTGTCTCGTTATCTTGTGATAATATTTAAATTGTGGAGCTAATTAACCAGCTATCTTAGCTCATCCTAAGATAAGAAGAAATTAATGTTTTAGAAACCATAATCACTCCCCTATTTATATGATTTTTCTTTTTAATTATCCTGACGATGTCCATCTCTACTCCTTTGCACTACAGCAAGACGGTTTCTGGATTTATTCAGAATACTGTAACAACCACTTGGATGCCTGTATGGAGCTGAGCAAACTGATGAGGGATGGCAGGTACCAGCACTTCTTCGAAGCCTGTCGCCTCCTCCAGCAAATGATTGACATCGCCATAGATGGCTTCTTGCTCACGCCCGTCCAGAAAATCTGCAAATATCCACTCCAGTTGGCCGAGCTTCTTAAATACACCGCACAGGAGCACAGGTACAGTACGCCGAGGCCACGAATAACTTTTCAGCTGTTTCCTTTGTTGCCCTTTTATAGAAATGCATTTGCTTCTAAAAGTGAAGTCATTACTGATGCATCATTTTGTTCCAGATGCATTGTGTTGCAATGCAGCTGTTGCAGGTGTTGGGTTTAAACCACTGAAGCGGTAATTATCCATGCATTAACTGAAGCAAATGTTGTTTTGTACTCTTTTTTTCCTTTTTTTTGAAGAAAACCTCTCATTACAAACTCTAAGTTGTCTTGAAAATACTAAATTCCACTGTTCATATATACAGTATTCCATTCCACACACACACACATATATATATAGAGAGAGAGAGAGATAACAGGTTAAATATGAATTGAGGATTATTTTCTTCGGGTGTTGGCACACACACAACAATCTATGTTTTTGCAGCACAGAAGCAGAGTATGTAATCTAAACATTTGCTGATGAGCTTTCATGCATTAAACGCATATGTGCGCATCCAGATGTGCAAACCCATGCGTGCAAACCCACGGAAACATGGTGTAAGTGATTCAGCATGTCTCAGCCAGCTCCAGGTCATTCACAGACCACGCGTTCTCAGCCAGAGAGGGACAGGTGCCAGCTCTGCCAGCGAGGCCTGCCAGATCGCAGTGTTTGACTGTTAGGAGCAGTGGAGAATCTGCCAGATATAGGACTCTCTCTGTCACACAAGCACACACACACACATATTATCTTCCAAAGTGAGGATTGGATCTGCAGCACATCTAAGCCAGAGGGATAAATCCAGCTCAGTTAGCAAAGACGCAGCCGGAGTTGACTGTGAATAGAGAAAGTGGCTGATTAAAATTAAATAGCAGTGTCTTTTTTCCCTTTTTTTTGAGTGTGTTCCAGCAGATTACTACTGTTACTTGAGTTTATAACCCCGCTCTTTAATAGGCTACTCTGTATCATTAACTACTACAACATTACATGCCTTTGAGTGGCCAACCACCAAGAGCTACAACACTCTTAAACACCCAAGAGTAATTATGTGTGCACTGTGTCTGTAGTGACTATCGATACGTGGCAGCAGCGCTGGCAGTAATGCGGAACGTCACCCAGCAAATCAACGAGAGGAAGAGACGGCTGGAGAATATTGACAAGATCGCCCAGTGGCAAGCCTCGGTTCTGGACTGGGAGGTATGTGTATGAATGTACCGTACTGTACTGAACAAAAGCTTAATGTTTATGTTTTTATGTTTCCCCAAATGGTGCCATTAATTCCTAAAATGTGGGGCGTAGACAGCATTTACACCCAAAGCATCTCAGACTAAAGAAAAGGGTCCATCAGCAACACCTATGCCTTTGTTTTCATTTTACCACCAGAAAGGGTCTTTGCACAAAGGGCAATAAAAGAAATCCAGCCATGGCCAGCAGCCCATAGTAGCAATGTAAATTACATTGAATGGTTGTGATATGCTACAGTAAGCTCCCCCGCTGCTGCTTTTCCCTGTGGGCTTTTCTCTAATTTTTTCATGGCAGATTCGGGTCGAGTGAGTTTAAAATACTGAGATATTTTGGCGGCATTTTCAGACGTTTAGTGTTAACTATGAGGTGCCAAACTGGAGGAAAAAATGTTAAGAACAGCGATACAGAGAGATTAAAGCGGTTAAATTGCCCGTTAACGTGCTTGAGACTGACGTGTTTGAGAAAGGGAAACAAATGAATGCAGATGATTTGATCTGCAGACTCTTTTCAAGAAACTCTGCGAATCAAGCGCAGGCCTTCCTGGGGGCAACAGTGCTGCTCGTTGATAATAATTAATTTACTCTGATGGTAGTAGTTTCACTTGCAGAAATTCACATTGCGACACACACTTACTCAGAACATACTTTTTATTTTACCACCAACAAAAACAGTAACATACAATAATAACAATAAGAATATATCATAATATATTTATGCTCTCTCTTTCATAAACAAGCAGAAGAAAAAGAGCAAAAACGGATTTGGATTTTATTTTTCTCCTGCTACATTTCAGATGTGTCCTTTGTATTTAATCTGTGTATGAGACTGGATATAAAAACATTTACTTGTGCGGGTAATTTTTTTATTTCTTTGCAAAAAGTGTTAAATAATAAAGAAAAAATAAACAAATAAAATCTTTATAACTACTTCAAGGCATCCTGGTGCATCTTAGTTGACAGATGAACACCTGTTGGGAAGTTTTAGTTATACTTACAGTAACGTAGTGGCTTGACTTGAAGTTGAGTAACATCTTTCCTCTGCTCCTTTTTCATTGTTACACACATAGTCGAGACACAGTGAAACACAGAGCAGAGGAGACTAATAAGGCAGAGACTCTCACGCTGGGCTACAAAGTAATGACTGCAGTAAAGTAATGTAAATAACATAAATAAGGTAGTTTGTTTTGACTCGCTTTGCCAGCAGAACACTCTGGACCGCCATCTTATGTTTAAATGATGTGACTGTCTTAGTCTCTTTTTAAATGCCTGTAGGCCGACGAGTGCTTTTTTACTAACATACCAAAAAACAGATGAGCTAGGATTGAAACACACACAGCAGGAAAGCGAGTGTTTAAAAACTGAAAAAGACACCTTGATTTTCAGAGCAGGACGTGACTGTGTTGACTGATTTCCAAAGGGTTAATCCAGCAGTTTACTACTGCACTTTGCAAAGTTGGGCAGCTCATAATAAGATTTTATTTTATTTACTAGTTGGTTTCAAGATTGGTTGGTTTCCAGCACTCCCCCTTCCTACCTGGAGAGACATTTAGATGTTTCAGCCTGTAAAAAACGTTCCATAATTCCGATTTATCCCTGATGACATGATTATGACATTATCAGGTATTATCCAAGACTTCTTTGTGAACCACAAAATATATTATGTAACTGTTTCCACAGGCTGAGTGCGACTAACGGTGATGAGTAAATGAATTTTTGCTGTAGCAGGAGTATTCTTTTCATTCGTTAACTCTTTAACTGTTGTGTTTATGTCTAGGGGGATGATATATTGGACAGGAGCTCAGAGCTCATCTACACTGGGGAGTTGTCATGGATCTATCAGCCGTATGGACGCAGCCAGCAGCGAGTCTTCTTCCTCTTTGATCACCAGCTGGTCCTCTGTAAGAAGGTAAGGCTGTGTCTCTCTCTTCAATGTCTTCCCTTTATTTAAAGACTTTATTGAGTGAAAACATGCTTGGAAGCTAAAATGTAGCCTCCACTCGTGTTCTTGGAAGTTGCAAGATCACATGGCTGGTGACAGACACGCTTGAAGACAATGTGAATTCTTACAACCTGAGTCAAGAGCTGAAAACAGATTACATAATGCTGCATGAGACGCACCAGCCCTCGCTGAAGATGCGTTCAAATCCTCAGTGCCTTTCACAAAATGGAGCTTTGGTAGTTTAGGCTCTAATGCACCAAGGCTGTGCTCGCCTGTCAGACGAATGTTCACGCCTGGATTGACTCAATACACGCACAGAGATACAGACACAAATGCAGGCAGACACTTAGACACAAACACACACAGAGGCTGAAAAACTGCATCACGAACACACACGTGTGGAAGCAGAGGAACAATAGTTTTATCACTACACAGACAAACACACACACAGAACAAAAAACAAAGACTTGGAGTTATATTGTCTTTCCACGCACACACACACATCCTCCCCTGACTTGTCACATTTGAACATCTATGGCACCAGAAATGAACTCAGGTATGTCCTCAGACCTCTCTGTGTGCCTGCTGTTCTGGTCCACTAACAAAAATCTGCTCCGAGTCATTCTACATTATAAATTCCAGTCTTTGTTTTTATTCTTACTTATCCAGCATCCTCAGTGCTACATATGTATCGGCTCCTAAGAGCCCTCGGGATGCGTGAGGAGCACATTACATGTTGCCTGCCTTCTTTTCCTCTCATCTCTTCCTTATCAGCACAAAGATGCACATTTGCCTCTGCATGCTTATTAAAAGACGCCCGATCCTTTCTTTGTACCTTCGTCGACCTCGCAGCGTAACGGGATGTTCATTTCCTCCTGAGGGAGGGGTCGCGGCGAAGAATTTTTCATGTGGCCATCTTGTTCCTGCAAATGATAAAAGTTAGAAGGGTTACAGTTATTGTGCTGCGTGTGCTCGTGGAGAGCAGAAATGCAAAGCAATAACAATATCAGTCAATTCTCATTCATTAGTTGTGTTTGTGTCTATTGCAGTATGTGTTTTATAACTGCTCGTGTGTTGGGCTCAGGTACTCAAAAATCATGTTGCTCAGAAATTAATAGATAGAAAGTTGAAATTTCAGAACATAAATTTTGAACCTTTAACTGAAATTTCTTCTTACTAAAAAGGACATATTCCATGACCTGACATATGCCAAAAAAAAGCCCTTTTCACAATTTACAACAGAATTTTCAGTTTTACACAGTAAAAAAAATATGATATTTTCTATGAATTCACATGAGATGTATTTTTTAAATTTCAGGTTCTTTTATTTCTTTATTTCCTTTACAGTGGAAACCCAATGGGTCGTCCTGAAACATTTCTGATTTAATAAAATGGCTTTTCTTTTCATGCGAAAAAACAGAGATATTGCTAAAATTAAGCTTTTTCATCTTAAGATAGCTCAGGAATTACATTTGTAGTTGAACGTCTTCATGTGCTTAGTAAATGGACATTTTTTAAAAAGTTATTAGGCACCTTCACTGATGTGGCCCATTTAATATGAAATTACACTGGATGCACCCTGTGATGTTAAATGAGTTTGAGACCCCTGCTAAACAAATATTCGATTCATGGCGGTGTCATTTTACAGTCATTCGTCTGGTTTTAGTGGTGTATCTGATAATCTAGTGCCATGTGTCCTTTTTTGTGATATTAGGCAAAGAACTGAAAAATAGGGCTGTTTTCTGCGGCGTGTGAGTGAAAGGTGTCACGTAAGGCAGACTCTCGAGATACCGTGTTTGTCGGCTCCTCTAAGATTCAGATTCAGCACACACACAATGACAAAAATCTATCTGCTCTTCACCAGGATCTGATACGCCGGGACATCCTGTACTATAAGGGCCGCATTGACATGGATCGCTACGAGGTGCGGGACACTATAGACGGGCGTGACGAAGACTTCAACGTTAGTGTGAAGAATGCCTTTAAATTGTGCAACAAAGACAGCGAGGAGATCCACATCTTCCTGGCCAAGAAGCCAGAGGAGAAGATCCGCTGGCTCAGGGCCTTCGCCGAGGAGAGAAAGATGGTGCAGGAGGATGAGAAAATCGGTTAGTCACACACCGCTCTACACCTCGCTGTTTGAAAACTATTAGTTTTGTTCACAAAATGCTAGAACTTCAGTTTATTATTTTGTATATTTATCACATTTACATAGATGAGGTCGTCAAGCACATTTTAATATTTTACTAAGGAAATCTGAGTAAATCCAAAATGCAGTTTTTAAATGGTGATTTCATTCATTAAGGGAAAAAAGCTATGCCAGTCTACCTGGCCCTGTGTGAAAAAGTAATTACAAAGCCATTTCTAAGGCTTTGGGACTCCAGCGAACCATGATGAGAGCTAATATTCAGAAAGCGGTGACAGTGGTGAACCTTCCCAGGAGTGACTGGCCTACCAAAGTTACTCCAAGGACGCATTAGCGGCTCATCCAGGAGGTCACAACAGAACCCAGAACAACATCAACAAGAACTGCAGGCCTCACTCGTCTCAGTTATGGTCAGCATTCATGATTCAACAATAAGAAAGAGGCTCAGCAAAATGTTCAAGGCAAAAACCACTGCTGACCAAAAAGATCACAAAATCTTCTGTTGCATTTGCCAGAAACCATCTTGATGATCCATAAAACTGGGAAATATCTTCAAAAGCTGAACTTTTTGGAAAGTTTGAGCCCCATTGCATCTGGCGATCGTGGCTCAAGAGTTGGGAGTTCGCCTTGTAATCGGAAGGTTGCCGGTTCGAGCCCCAGCTTGGACAGTCTCAGTCGTTGTGTCCTTGGGCAAGACACTTCACCCGTTGCCTACTGGTGATGGTCAGAGGGCCCGGTGGCACCAGTGTCCGGCAGCCTCGCCTCTGTCAGTGCGCCCCAGGGTGGCTGTGGCTACAACGTAGCTTGCCATCACCAGTGTGTGAATGTGTGTGTGAATGGGTGGATGACTGGATGTGTAAAGCGCTTTGGGGTCCTTAGGGACTAGAAAAGCGCTATACAAATACAGGCCATCTACCTTTGCTGCTTCAGGACCTGAATTGATGAAACCATAAATTCTTCTCTCTACCAGAAAATCCTGAAGGAGAATGTCTGGCCATCAGTTCATGCCCTGAAGCTCAATAGCACTTAAGCTATGCACCAGGACAATGATCCAAAAACACACCAGCAGGTCCACTTCTGAAAACACAAAAATTAAGGTTGTGGAGTGGCCTAATCACTTCAGCCTGAATGAGATGCTTTGGCATGACCATTCATGCTTGAAACCCTCCCCTGTGGCTGGATTAAAACAATTTTGCAAAGAAGAATGGGCCAAAATTCCTCCACAGTGATGTGAAAGAGTCATTACCAGTTATTGCAAGCACGTTATTACAGTTCTTGCTGCCAAGGGTCACACGGTCAGTTATTAGGTTTAGGGGGAACTACTTTTTCACACAGGGCCAGGTAGGCTTTCGATAGCTTTTTCCCTTAATAGATGAAATGCTCATTTAAACACTGCATTTGGTATTTACTCTGGTTATTTTTGTCTAATATTAAAATTTCCCTGATTATCTGAAAGATGAAAGTGTGACAAATATGCAAAAAAATAAGAAAGAAAATAAGAAAGGGGCAAATACTTTGTTGGAATTCACTGCAAAAAACATGAGCTAACATCAAGTGGACAGTTCACCCAAAAAGGTACATTTTTTCTTCCTCGGCCATTTATCCATTTAGATCGTTTCAGTGCAAGTTGTCTAGTTTTAAAAATACAAGTTTTAGAACTATCTGCCTTCCCTTGAATTGAATGGAGATGCAGGTAATCAAAGCTTTACAAAACAATGTTTGAAAACATTGCAGCAGCGCCCCTTCCTAGAAATCATGACCTGCATAGCCCACAATGTCTACAAACCTTGTTGTCAGCAGTTTCATGTGCGACTTGTTCTTTCCAACCAAAAGGAGCGTGGTTGTAGATAACGTTACAGATCAGCAGATGCAGACATCAGTGTTGTTTTCTTGTCACAAGCATGAGCCTCTTGTGATGGTTACAGGGCCATTGCTGTCTGCAGGCACCTTTTTTTTTTTTATCTCTGAGGTTTGTAGATTTTGAATCTGAAAGACCAAAGTGATAATTGGGTTTTTTCTCTGGCTGGCTGGGCTGTGATCAAAATGTAGCAGAAGGTGATAAACTACAAAGTGTTTTTCAGACCGGACAGGATTTTGTTTATTGCTGAATGATGCTTCCTCTAGTTTCCACATACAGTAAAATTAGCTCTCAGGAGCTTTGTGAATTCCAAATTAAAGAGGTTTTACTGTATTTTAAAGTTATTTAAATAAAACTTTTTAAATCTGCAGACCCTGTGTGAAACTTCTCTCCAGCACATAACACTGTTGTCTTTTAGGTTTTGAGATCTCTGAGTACCAGAAGCGACAGGCAGCCATGACAGTGAGAAAAGTGACCAAACAGAAAGGTGAGGCAACAAGAAGATATCAGGTGATTTCCCTTTTTTTTTTTTCTTCGCTGGTGTGCTCTGTCTTCTCATCGCTGTTTACTCTTCCCTTTACCTGCTCTGTTTTTTTGCTTTCTACACCTTTTTTGACACATACTTTGTTTATGGATGGACCTAGACTAGTCTTGGAAGTCTAAGTAAGCTAGAAAAGTCACGAGCGTTCACGCGTTCTTGCTATATTACTTCAGATGTATCTCCTTTTAAGTTAAATGTCTGTCAGCCTATACATGAGACTACGTTGAAGATATGACCTGATATGAGTTGTAAAGCAGCTGTTAAGCATCAATGAAAAGACAGAGGGCTGTTTGCATGAAGTATTGAGTTTAAAGGAGGATGCCGGTGTTCATGACATGTGGGTCCTGTGTCACGCTTGCCTTGAAAGTGATTTAAAACATCGCACAGAGCTTGAATTTTTCTTCTCTTACTGAGGAAAGGCCTCTTCCCACTGCACATGTTTTGCAGAAGGTGCTGAAAAACGTTTCATCACTTGTAATTCTAATGCTGAAACACTCAACACCCTGTTTTAGATTTAAACAAACTGCTTGGTTTCTGAGCCAACTACTGTTTTGTCTATTTTTATTCAATGCAGATCTTTTATTTATTTGCTTATTCGAATAGGGACTACATAGCATGAACCATGTCGCGCAGCACAGCATGAGCTAATAAGTTAATTTGCATTGCTAAGTATAGAATATAAGAACTTCAGGACTCGTAACATAGCAAAGCACACACTGTAGTACAGTGAAGTGCCATATGACAGGGATCCGATTATTCGGGAACAGCAGGATTGATCCCTCTTTGAAGGAAAAGTGATCCTAATCCGGATCCAGTTTGTCCCCCTTATACGAAAAATCTTGAAACCTGTTTTTTACAATTGAGGATATAGACTATATTGCCAAAAGTATTCTATAAAGTATAATAGCTTAAATGTGCAAAGCCTTCAGAGTGTAGCATTGGAATAACAGACTGGGTATTCACAGTATTCACAAAATGTAATGAGAAGAATCATCAGAATTCTTTTTTTAAGGAATGGACACACACGCTTGCAGTGAATTTTAAAATACATGGCTTGATTTAAAGTTTTTGCATACAAAACGTGTTTTGTTCCCCAGACACAATACATATGTGTGTAAATTAGTCAAACTTATCCCATTCTTTACATACTAGCATGTCTGGAGTCAGTGCAGCCTCTGCTGTTGTTACAGTACCTACTGACAACCAAAAAGTACATGTTTTGATAGTGAACGACTAAAGCATTTTGAAATCATATATTTTTTTGATTCATCCTATATTTATCTAAAGGATTGTTGAAATGCAAACAGTGACATCCAATTGATTTTAATGATCAGACATTATTGTCTGTCTCATGCAATTTTATAAGACAAATGCTGCATTCAGTGGGAATTGGCCATGAGAGTGGTTGTTGGTGCTTCTGGTGCAACCAGAAACAAAACAATAGCTGTTTTGGTGAACACTGAACGCTGTGATATCTCGTAACATGTTCCACAGTTGTTCATGATTTATAATAAAATAGGAAGATTATGCCTTTTCTTCTAATTTACAGATTGAAAGTGTTCTGTTTTAATGCTACATATGTGACATTAAAAATCTATGACACATGTGTGGTATCAAAAACTGCATAGAGACCTACACTTGCCACCTATCTCGGTAAAAGAAGGAAGACGTCGAACAAGTTATTCAGAATGATAATTCTCGACGAAGCATCGGCGACAAAGCACCCACATGTCCAAACTGCCGGTATCATCCTTTACTATTTAGCCATTTTAGTGCTAGGCTAGATGTTTGTACATTTACCATTACTGATGTTCTTGCCAGTTTCACAATAAGCATGACCATCCATTAAGGTATTAATGAACTAATGACCACTGCTGGAATGTTCTCTCTGACATTAGGAACCCAGTAGATGTCTGTCAGAAGTAAATGTTGTCTGTTTCTAAGTGCTATATGTGTACATTGGCTGGCACAAGGTGAAGTACTCTCTTGAATTTCAGATTCATTTATAGATTTCATCTTGAGAAAGAGGGCCATGTTGTATGGACATGGTTTGAAAATGATAAAGGTATATGCATTAGAGTTCTCCTTAGAGCTAGCACAATAAGATGCCATGGCAACTGCTAAGCAGCATTGGGAGGTGTTGTGTCTAACGTTGGCATTGGAGCATGCGGTCACTGTCCAATCTGTTTACAAGCATTATGCTGTCTATAAACAGATAAACAGGTTCCCCTAACACAAAGAGATCGAACCCTTCTAACTGCTAAAACAGCGTCTGGCCAAAAACAAAAGACACTGTTTCTCATCTTCTCATATTCTTTTCCTAAGATGCCATGGCAACTTTTGAATATTTCATCTCCAAATATTGATTGTATTTAATAATGACAGTAGCATAGTTGTGATGCTTGTAGACTGTAGCTCGACGACATTGTAGACTGTAGTTAAATGCATATTAACAGCTTTCTGTTGGCTCTATTTTCGCCACTCTTGTGTTCTCAAGTGTCGAGGGTGCTATTCAAACAAACGTGCTGTTAACAAACATGGTGGAACAGCGCCCCTCTGTCCAAATGCTCGATTTCATCGGCGTATCAGTTGTAATCTGCTGCTTCTCTTGTTTGCCCGCCACAGAGTTTGATTGAATAGCATCCTTAGTCTCCCTTGTGTCATTGCTAGAGCTGAATCTCCCAATTCAGCTTTCATCATATATTCATCATATTTTCGGGATTAATATGCAGGAATGTTAACAGTGAAGGCCCATTTTGTATGTCTATGTGCCTGTTTTTGTGGAAGCATGACTTGATGTTGTGTTGTTGTGCCTGTTCCAGATGCAGTACTGATAACGTTTCCTCTTTGCTATCTGCCTCCCTCCTTCTTCTTTTTTTCTCTTTTGCTTTGTGCCCTGCACTGCCTCCTTGTCCCCTCTCCCTCCCCCACAAAACCTTCTTGCTCTTTTTTTGGTTTTTTTTGGCGCCTGCCTTCCCAGGTGTAAACAGGTGCACGCCCCCTTCATACCCGCCCCCACAGGACCCCCTCAGTGTGGGGCAGTATGAGGTAACGGAGGACATGGCACAAGGAGAGGTTTTTGAATTCAGTCAATCCAAAAGAGGCCAGGCTCCTTTCTGGCAGAATTTTAGTAGATTAGCTCCATTTAAGAAATAGAGATACACAGACTCTTCCGATGGACCAGCTATTTTTCTTAGAAGCACTAAACACTGGATGATCATGTCCCCCCTCCCCCCCCCATGATGAAGAAAAATACAAAAAAAAAAACCCCACACAAACACAAGACTTTGAAGTTAAGGACCAATGTTAATATAGAGTGTGATTGGAAGCTGCGAGAGGACTGAAGACTTGGATTTAAAACAAAGAAAAAACGTATAAAAAAATAAACACAACTTTACAGTTCATATATGTTAGTAACATTCTTAGTTATCATGCTTCTCCGGCTGAGTCAACTGTCACGAACTCTTCCCCCCTTTCTGGATAATCACGCCATCTGAATGTCCTGAAGTCATCGAGATTGTTACATGAGATCATTTTCAATCCATCTTCTGGAAAGAAACACGAGGCCAAGCCAAGTCATTCCCAGTAGTATGATTGTGACCAAAACAAAAAAACTACAAAAAAAGCTGAGATCTTGCTGTGCTGCTATGTGAGATTGTTTGCTGCATTCTTCTGAATGCGAGACGACGACCTCAGCCGATCGCCGCGGCCTGTGAAGGACTTGCCAAGCTCGGCTGTCAACCTCACCTCTGAGTTAGCTCCATCCTGCCACTGATCACGCACCCATCGAGCCATCTCTGCGCTGCTGATGTCTGCGTCTGGACCTCCTCCTCGCACTCAGAGCTTCATTCTCTTCTCTGTAGCAGCTTGCATATAATAGCCCCCTCCTCTCTCTTTCTTTTCACAGTCTGACATTAGGTGTTCCCTTCCTTCTCCACATCCCACTCGTCCTCTCTATCTCTCCATCCACCTGCTCTGCCTCTGTGAGTCAGTGGCTCTCAGAGGAAGAGTTTCACTCTTTTGGAAACCTGCCATTGGCCGTGATGTGATGATGGGTCAGGGAACAAATCAATAGGCGGAACATCAATAGTATATTTACATCCGTTCACCAACCACTCGTGACAGGGTATTCATGTCCGATCGCGCTGAGGGGGTGTGTGCGCGCGCTGGATTTGGCAGTGAGCTTAGATGAAGCAGCTGGGAGCAGGAGATAGGCCGGCAACGGTCCGCCTGCCTTGCGCCACAGCCCCTCTCCCATCCCGCCCTCCCTAGAGACCACCCCTGTAGCACTGTGCTGACACCTGGGTGGAAAAGAGAAAAAAAAGCACAGCCTACCTCCAGAAAACGAGCGGTAAAAGTGAAGTTGTGATGCATTGGCCAAAAGAATAACATGTCAGCTGTCAAAGAAAAGGCTTCGGTTAATTATTTTGTGTCACTTCCACTGTAAAAAAGCACAGCATGTACTCCCGTTTTGAGTATGAGCGATACAAATATCAACACGTCAGTGTGACCAATAAGTAAGAAGCCCATCCAGTATTCAAGAGGGTGGGGGGTGTCTAAAAAGTGATAATGATTTGTGAAGTGGACCAAAACTAACTGGGGAAACAAAAAAGTCCACTGCAGCAGTGCAAGCCGATACCGTATACGGAGGTAGAAAGGCGAATTTAAACTGTAGCATGCAGGTTTCCTCTGACACATTCATACATCTCTATAGACTCCAGCTCCAAACATCTGCTTTCTGCCTCACCCCTCCTCACGTTGCCCCCCCAGATCTGGCAGTTAGCTCCAGCTCTGCTTAAGTGATTTCCAAAGGACTGTGGCGTGATCAGATTGGTTTTGTTTAATCAACAAAAACGTGCGTGAAGCCGTGGTCTGCGAGAGACCCTAGCATTATAGAGTCCTTCAGCAGTAAAAGAGAAGATCTGAGGAAGTGAAGAGGAAAATTCATCGTGAAGACGTATTCTTTTTTCCCACACTTGGAATGTAAGTGATACATCTGTCCACGGTTTGTGACCACGTTTTGACCTCAGACACAGGAGTACATTTTGTGTTGAATTATATCACCAGATGGACAGTACATATACAGTTTGACAATTTGTGCAATGTGATATATCATTCTATATCTATCACTATTCACTACAGCGTGCTATGAAAGAGTTATATTGTTCTATGTCATTTGTTTGCCTTCTTATAGGCCTTATAACCTGTTGGAGAAAAAACAGACCTTACAATTGCTTTGTATGTTGTAATTTATGTTTTGTTTCAGTAAAGGAAGTTGAGAAATGGGTGAGTTGGCTGCTGGTGTCTGTAGAGATGGCTCCCAGTGAGATTGTTTTGGAAGATAGTTCTCCTGGCTGGTACGGCAAAAAAAGATATGGTTCCTAGGCTATCGTAACCTCAGGTCCCTTGCTATGGCCCGCTCTGCCCACCCTCCCTGCTCCCTCCAACTCCCTGCTTAACACT
Source organism: Neolamprologus brichardi (assembly GCF_056152115.1). NCBI lineage: Eukaryota > Metazoa > Chordata > Actinopteri > Cichliformes > Cichlidae > Neolamprologus > Neolamprologus brichardi. Next base: position 20,063,690 of record NC_142105.1, read on the forward strand.
ACCACCAGTACCAACATACAGATACAAGCATGTAGGCAAACACACACACACTAATAATCATGCTTACTTGCTGGCCCGTTCTGCTGCGGAGAGGAGAGATGCTATCTAACAGTGCCTTCCAGCATTCCACTAGTGATTATCTATTCAGTTTCACAGGCAGATTTGAATTAGTCATGTATTTTCCCTTCAGTGCATCTCTCACTCTCTCTTCCGTTCTGTTCCCACAAATCCCGCCCCTTCCCTCATGCACACTGGGAATTCCTCGTTCCCCAGTGCACGAGAGCCGCTCGGACAGAAACTTAGGCTACGTTCACACTGCAGGTCTTAATGCTTAATTCCGATTTTTTGATCAAATCCGATTTTTTTTGTCTGTTCGTTCACACTACAAATAAAATGCGACAGCAAACACGCTCTAGTGTGAACCCTCAAAGCGGCCGCATGCGCAAAAGAAGACGTCACACAATGCGCTCTGTTTAGACCCAGACCAAACAGTATTGTTTGACTGTTTCAGACTTTTTGTTTCCCAATTTTGCTTTAAGTTATAAAGTTATTTTGTTATTTACATATGGCCTAATAATGATCCTTATTGCTGTTTTAGAGGAGCGGTGCTTCAAAGGATAGTTAAAGATTTCTGTCAGAATCTGCCGATTATACAATACAAATAAAATGTTCACGTTTCTCCAACGCTGTCTTCAACAGTTTCACTGACATCTACACTGGATGGCCAGGAAGTGTTCACGATGTCTTCTCTGGCGCTTCTCCGGCGCTGATAATTGGTGTCTGTCTTGTGTCAGTGACATAAAAGACGGATTTAATGCGACATGACCATTTAATTAATGACCATTCAGCAGTCGCTTTCTAAAACATCAGATATGTATCGGATTCAGTACCACATACGAAAGTGACCCAGATCGGATTTGAAAATATCGGATTTGTGCCGTTCACACTGTCATACCATGATCGGATATGGGTCGCATAGGGTCAAAAAAAGTGGGATTTGATGAGCTTTAGCCTGCAGTATGAACGTAGCCTTAGAGGTCAGGCCACTTTTTCCATATAAGTAGATACTGTGCTGTTTGACTGAGACCCATTTAAAAATTGAAAGACGACTCATTTTCATATATTATCGCACATTTACATAGGACCAGTTTTATTGCACATTAGAAATTTATTCCAATTTCAGATGTTTAGAAGCATCGACTTCTTTTATTGTGTATTTAACACGCTGAAAAACAGTTTAATTTGAATATATAGTAGGAAGCAGATTTCCATTAGTCAACTTAGGTTCACTTGTCGATCTATATTATTAAAAGTGAGTTATGAATCAAGAGTCATCTATTTTACCTTTATCAGCTACACACTGTAAATACTGTAAAAAGAACAGATCATATATTTGGATATCGGTATTTTGCGTTGGAGACGAATGTTGTTCCAGTTCTAGCGTGCGGTAGATCTCAGTACCAGGTAATTGCATGCTTGTGGCATCCAATATTTTGCATGAGACTTAAGGCAACACTTAACGAGATCATTTAGTTTTGTTTAACTTCCAATTGAATCTCCTTTTCTTTTTTTTTTCCCCGGCAACACGGAACCATTCATTTGTGTGTACCCATACCATCTCACTAAAGGGAGTTCTTTTCTCTGTCCACCTGTCTCCTGCTCACTTGGCATTACAGGTTGTAGATTCTGTTTTTTTGTATTACTATTATTAATATTATTATTATTTATTGACACATAAGAGGGGAACATCTTTTCCTAAATAAAACACTGAACTGCTGATAGGGAAAATCAAAGGCACTGATGTTCTCTTAGCCCAGATATGATGGGTACTATAAACTCTAGCATCGTTTTAAACCCACACTGCTATGCTACAGACTGCTGGTTAATATTTTTTTCCTAAATATATGACTTTTTGGTTTGTTTTATTTTTGTGGAATGCCATTATGTGCAGAGGCAAAACGGGTAATCATTTTTCTACGACAACAGTGAACCAAATATGAGTTAGCACTGATCTTGGGTGTTTGTGTATAGATTTAGAGCTGAATAAATTCGAAACCTCTTGGGACGGGCTAAAAATAATCATAATCCTGAAGAGACACACACAGTATTTCATAGCTGTTCATATCACACTCTTGTTCCTTTTAAGTACAATGACTTGACATTACAAAGCAGTTCTTTGCTTGTATTTATTGACAGCAGTATTAAACAGTACCATTTTGGCCACATGGTTTCAATGATGTATATACGCTCGTTTGAGTTTTCTTATAAAGCTATCAATCTGACCTTGTGCTCCGAGCTGAGAGGATAGCCTTCTGTGCAAATTTATTTCTGTTTTTTCGCTTTCTCTTTCCAGTCATATAACCAAGGCAGCCAAGTTAGTTGAATGCATCAGAAGTTGCACAGATTTATGTAATTCCTTCTAGTCCAGGGTGAGCCAGTAGACGCGTTCACTCACAGTTAGCATAGCAACATCTTCAGTAGGAACTCCTTGGAGTCGGTTATGCAGTCCCGTGCTGTTCCAGAATAGTCAGGGTAAAAGTCTTCAATGAGCCATATGCCGATGTTGGTGTTCAATGGCAACAAACAGAAGACTGACGTCCCACATTTGGACACTATTCATTGTATATTACCATCTGGTTTCAGGGTTTGGTTTGGGAGGGGGGGGGGTGTCTGGATTTTTTTTTTCAAGTGAAAAATGTACTCACAGAATCCATATCCTTTGTCATCATATGCAAACATTTGTCATTTTCTTTCTTGCTGGCTTTTGAGTTTGATTATTTGTTGTAGAGATGAAAAACCTGAAAAATAATGCCTATTCAATCCAGAAACTGTGAATGGGAGAGTGGAAATGTCAACTGTATGTACATTATATGTTTTGATGTAATCAGAAGCACTGGGAATATGTTGTACTTTGCTGTAAAAAAAATCAATCCATATCTGATATAGCTGTACTTTTTGTTGAAAATAAAATTACAGAACTGCGGGGGGGAGGGTTCGAGGCATCAGTCTGTGAGTGAGAGCATTGTGCTGGCCTTCCTGTCGTGTGACATCATCTCCTGTTTGTTTGTAGGGCCCATTCCTAACAGCTGACACATTAACTCCAGGATATATTATGTAAGATAAATAATATCACAGTGGTAATCACTAATCACACACACACACAAAAGAAAACTTTTTTTTTTAAATCAACAAACTTCTAAACACTAAAATTGAATCCTGAAAATAATTATGCTCTAATCAATAAGTAATGAGCGTTATGCAAATATATTCTCCCAGCTGGAGGCACTGAAGTGGAGGCTTTTTATTCTGCTTCCTGGTGTTTTGAAGTCCAAATACACAAGAATGTTTTTCAGGCAAGATCTAAGACATCCTGTTGTGGTGCAGACAGTGTGTGTGTGTGTATGTCTGGATATCTAAATAAGTAAGGTGACTACATGTGTCTGTATAATGTTACCCGAGTGAAGGAGTGGGTTTAGTGAGGTAATATCAGAATAACAATAGTGCCTGTGAGGAGCCTGAGATTTGGATATCCACAATGTATGGTGTTACTGTGGTCTCTAGTGGCCACTGATGTTGTTACACTTCCCAAAGATACAGTGGATTTTCCAACATGGAGCCCTCCTTTTGCTTCTAAAAGCTTCATAGACATGAAAGAAAATCATCTGACTTCACAGGTATAAACAATTCGGATGTAAAACAGTCCTTTAGCTTGTTCTGGTAAAAAATTAAAAAATGTATAAAAGAAAGAAAATTTTTAAAAAAGAAGAAAAGCATCACATGACGTCTGAGGTTTCATGTTTCAAGTAATTTCTCAGGATCAGAGGAATGTCCAAGCTGTCAATTGCAGGCTCCTTGTTAGCAAAAGGGAGGTATCCTCTGATTGCCAGTCGAGCCTGTGACATCAGAGATTTGGGGCAAACTGTTGAAGAAACAGAAAACAACATTTGTATGCTGAGGCATTATAGCACCAACTCATAACAAAAGGCACCTTACGACAATTTAGGTAAAGACCCCACAGAGTATTAAAGGGAAAACCACAACCATCAGATAATCCCCTATGAGCGAGCGCATGGTGACTGTACGAAGAAAAAACTTCATTTGAACAGGAAGAAACCTCTGGCAGAACCGGGCTCAGGGAGGGGCAGCCCTTCTGCCATGACTGGTTCGTGTAAAGAAGAAAGACGAGAGAATATAAAATTGAATGGCATGCAGCAGTGGTGTATAAACGCATGTGAAGTGTAAAGAGTAAAGAAGAAATCCTCATTGCATCATGGGACATCCCCCTGCAGCCTGAGCCTATTACAGCATAACTAAGTGATGGTTGAAAGTCACCTGATCCATCCTTACTATAACCTTTATTAAAAAAAACAAAAAGGAAAGTTTTGAGTCTAATCTCAAAAGCACAGAGGATGTTTGTCCCCTGAATGCAAACAGGGAGCTGGTTCCAGAGGCGAGGGGTCTGAAGGCTCTGTCTCGCCTTGAGGCGACTTTTGTTGTGATTTGGCGCTATATAAATAAAATTGAATTGAATTGAATTGAATTGTCTCCCATTCTACTTCAGAAACTCTAAGAACAATAAGTTAGGCTGCAGTGTGAAAGCAAAGCTCTATTATTGCAAGCTCTATCATCATGGGGTCTGATCATTCAAGATTTTGTATGTGAGGAGAAGGATTTTAAATTAAATTCAGGTGTGACTCGCTCTCACCTCTCTCCTTGAGGAGCAGAAGCAGAGCTTCGTTCTGCTTTGTGGTTTTGTCAATGATGAGTGTCGGCAGATAGACGTCTGCTCCAAAGTCTATAAGAAGCTGAATGTACTCCACCCCACAGCCGTAGCGGAGACACACCTCCAAAACTGTCTTCGGCTGTTTGATCCTTGTCAACATTTTCTCATCCGTGCAGTTGTAGTTGGGGTTTGCACCGTGAAGAAGGAGCAGTTTAAAGCAGTCCAGGTGTCCATACACAGCTGAGATGTAGAGGGGCCCTCTGCACGCTGTGGCGTTGGAGGCCCATTCGGGGACCTTGGGCTTCACGTCTACCTCAGCTCCAAACCGAAGCAGCTCTCTGAGTATGTCGACGTCACCCTCTCGGGCAGCGGTCAGCACCGGGGAGCAGTTGTTGTACTGGCTGCCATTGGGATCTGCTCCAGCATTCAGCAGTGAAACTACACAGTCCAGATGTTTCCCACTGACAGCTGTGAACAGAGGCGTCTGGGCCTTCACGTCCAAGCTGTCAACCTGGATTCAGACATAAGAAACCAACAGGCTTTTTTAAAAGTTGATACAAGAAGTACGCCACTGATTTATCACCGCAAGTACTTTTCCCCTGAGTAAGTATCGAATACCGTCCTGTGTGCATGCGAGTAAGTGACTGGATCACAGTTTAACACCGTTCTAAGGGAAGGTATCATTTGCACAACCCAACATCCACATGTGTGCCACCGCAAGCTGTCACCTTTACTTCAGTACGACATTGTTAGCAGCTCTGTAGCTCACTGTAAGTGAAATGCTGAACTGACAATGTTGACTCTGCTCTGCTGCTGTGGGAAATCTAACCCCCCAAGGCTACTGATTAGGCTTTGACTGAAGATAATCAATTCGCTCTGCAAATCTGTCGATAGACATCTGCTGGCTTGTGCACTGAATGCACTGGAAACAAAGAGAAACATTGTTAATAGCTTGAAAAACCCAAAGAAGCATCTAATAGAAGTTGGACTGTGTTGGACTAGCGACTCCTAGTGACTGCTTCCACACTGCACTTAAAAATTTGATCTATTGTTTGAATTTAAAAAATCATTACGCCAGCTTTAATGCCCAAATTGTAAAATGTAATGATGCAATATATTGTAATATCACACCAAATTTAATTACTCTTCCCTTGAACAAAATAAAAAGAAAGACAATCCATGATGTCCAAGTCCAAAATGTCATTTTTGTTAATAAAAAAAAGGAAGGCAACTTGTTACACCCTCAACATTTCATCATCCTTTCCACAAAGTCTCACCTCTGCTCCGTGCCCCAGTAGCAGCTCCAGGCACCTCAGATGTCCCAGTGCAGCAGCAGTGCGCAAGGGAGTTACGGGGACCCCCCACCCACTTCGAGCATTGATAGACTTTCTGTAATCCTCCTGAGACAGAAGCTCTGAGAGCAGAGCTACATCGTCGCTGCTCACGGCGTTGTTCAGAGCCTGACTCTGCTCGCCGTCCTCATCCTCCTCCTTGGGCTGGAGCAGGGAGAAGATCTTAGAAATGTCCATCAAACTCATGTTGGCAGCTCGGCCCAGAACCATACTGGGACTCCAGGCTAGTTCAAGTTAAAACCCTTTCATCTGCAACAGCAGAGAAAGACCATAACACCATAACTTGTCATTCGGCTTATGTTTTGTTAAGACTCATTTTTTAACATCAGAATAGCACAAACATGAAAGAATAAGGCTCACAAGCATACACCGCAATCACGAGATAAATCAGTTTGTGCCAACTGCAACTGCAGCAGTGTGGGATTTACACTGGGAAGACACCTACCTCACCTTGTTGCTTGTTGATGGTGTTTCCAACGGGAGAAGTCGAAACCCTTTCAGAGCTCCAATAAAACACGAGTCACGTGAAGTAAAGGTCCTTGAGGAATGCCCAATGCTTCCACTGGTGCAACGAGTTGAGAAAAGTGCAGTGTGCGCTGTGTGTGTGTATGTGTGTGCTTAAACTGACAAAGGTGCCAGAGCTCCTTTCTGGGGTGGGGTGGGGGGTGTTTGGGGGCTAATTTTAGGCCACAGATGGGCCTGACTAAACTTCCATTCTTGGAGACTTGAGTCTCATGTTTATAATTAGAAAGGTGATAGAGTTGTGACACTTAGCAATTGCCCAGTGTGACTTATCTCTGGGACATTGCTGTCTCTTTGACACAGGTCAGCGTGTGTGGCATGTTAAGCTGGAAGGCGCTGCGCTTCTATATTTCTTTTCTAAGAAGAGCGGTTATTCTGCTGCATGTGTCCTGTCATCATCCCGCTTTGCCTGGTTCACACTGAGGGAGCCATTTTGGTGAGTGTCAGCTGTGTGACTGTCAGGGTCTTCAGAGAGGAAGCCAGTCAGCTGTTACCCTGCCAAACCCACCCATGTCTTCATGCTGTCCCACGTTCAGAAGGGAGGCTCTGACACGCAGCACTCTTTCAGCAGATGGCACAAGACACCAGATTCCTAGCATTGTTCAAACCCCACGAAGAGGTTTTAATTTATTTGAGCACAAAGAGCAATTAAATACAGACATGGAGGATTGGCTTTTAATGCAAACTTCAAGAACAGGGACTGAAAAATGGCGCAATCTCCAAGCTGGAATAAAAATGCAATAAGAAAAATACAGTGGGGGTTTTTTTGACCACAGCCAAACTAATAACATCAGTGAGACAGATTGAAAATAAACTATGGAGACCATGAAAGCAATGCGGTTGCTGGAAATGTTTAGTCCTTCACGTCACATTCCCTGCTGTGACATATCACATCAAAAAATTATTGTGTCACTAAACTTGACTGTACTAGTTTTATAATTTTTACAATGAATACATTGCACACAAAATAGCACCAAATTTTAAACACAACAGTCCCATTTTTAAATTTCTTTTAAATAAACATATGTGTAACTAACTGCACAACATCGCTCTCTTTTTTAAAGTAAGAAGTTTCTTAATTTAAGAAACTTCATCTAGCCCTTAATAAAACAATAATGTAATAATAATAACATCAAGTACAATAATGTTCTGTTTTATTAAAGTCTAGAAATAGTTTCTTAATTTAATTGAATGGAAAAAAGAAAAAAACTAAATATGCTTTATCAGTACCCTTTAAATTCCCCAGTCGACCACCAGATGGCGGTAGTGGCGCAGTGATGGCAGGAAGTGCAGCTGTAGTAAAAACTAAAGAAGCGAGTGACGTGTTGGGAAAGCCATTTTCTTAATGAACCGTGTGCCACGTTTTCAATTGTTTTACTAAGGCCTGGTTTAGCTAAACAACAATGATTGGCTTCGATACTCTGTTATCCCTCCCAAAAAATAAATAAACCCAACACTTAATTTAGCGCCATAAGCTAAACTTAGTCACGGTTAATCGGTTACGGTATTCATTTTCTTGAATGCCACTTTATCGTTTAAATAGATGCAGTGATAGCAGTGAAGCTCTGCGTCTGTGTTTGGCACAGAATGGAAGAGGAGGAAGCGCTGAGAAACTACTGCAGAACAATGATTTCTCGTGTCCGGAACAAGCGCCAGTCCCCCCGGGAGCACAAACATGGAGGAGCCAAAGGGAGCAACTGGTCCGAAACTGAGAGACAAGTTGCATCAGCGCACAGAGGGAGTAACCTCCGTGTTCTTGAACGCAACATACACCCAGCCTCCCCTCATGTGGGTCAAGGTCCCGCTGTCCCACACGCCCCCTTTCAACTAGTTACGATGCTGAGGATCAAAACCTTGAAGGAGGAGATGAGACGGGTTATGAAACATCCTTGTGTGACTCAGTTTCGCCCTGTCTGGATGTCATTACGGCTGTTCCAGCCTTCATGTGCTCTTATTTGTTGACAGGCTGCAGAGGTGGAGCTGCACGGTCCCACTGTGTGCAGCGTGTGCGCACAGGAACAGGCTTCACTGGCCTTGAAAACTTTTATCAGGAGGAAAAAGACACAACTGCAGATCCAAGCCCTGAAGTGCAGACTAAACACACGTTTGGGTAAGTGACTTTTAAGGGGTGATCATCTTAAGCTAACCCGCCAGTTTACATGCATGTCAGAGTAACTGATCACATCTGTTATCCGATTCTGTTTTTTTTTTTCCTCTTATAGGATTGGACACTTTAGGGGGAGTTGGCGCAGAATCTCTCAAAGCCCTCCAATGCCCCTCTCTGGATCTGAGAGGAGCTACTTGGCAAAGATATGCAGGTCACAGCAACCTGGGTTTCCTTAGCAACCGCTAAGGAACGTGGAGTTGCCCTGGCAACAGATGAAATGAGGGGTTACCCTGACAAAAAAGCTACAGGAACTCATTTAGGAGACCTTGCTGTCCTTTTTCAGACAGATAGCTGCAGACGGTATTAATGGAGCGAGGGACAGTGGCGTAAGTGCAGTCGAACATATTCTTGCCTCTTTATTTTCAAACACAGGCTAAACCCACCCACTTGCACTGCTCGGCAGCAGCTGTGTTTACATTCACACCCCTAAATAACACAAATGTCCAGCCTTTGTTTTGAGTGTAATAGTGGTGGTTGGGGGGAAAAAGTGCACGCTAACAGGGTTAGTACAAAACAGCAGTTTATTTTCTTATCATTGTATTAAACACACAACACTATTCAAAGCAAATGAGTCTGGCCTTTTTTTCCCTCCAGTTTTGGTGGTTACTGAAACACTGTAAACATTAAAACAACACTGTGTTGCATTTCACTTTTAAACCTATTCGATTTTATCTTGGCACAAAAAAAACAAAAAACAAAAAAAACACAACAGACAGCCGTGGCAGCAGGCATGCACAGCAAAAGAAACTAGAAAATACAGTAAAATATCTAAGGCAATAACCAATAGCAACACGGGCAACATTATTCAGACAAGTTCAAATTTTCTGCATTATTACAATTGTCAGGTGCTAATAAACTACCATGGAAATCGTACATTACATATAAACACATCCAAAGCACTGGAAAAACTACAAAATAACATTACTAGATGCTCAACCAAATCTTGACAGGTTAGGAGCAAGTTACTAAGACAGTTTGTTAAACTGGGGGGACTGTGTGGAAACTGGAAACACAGACCTGTCAGACCAGTCATGTGGACTGTACACGGCTGATTCAAGGTCAGTCTTGGACCAGTTGTCTTTATACTCCTCTGAAGCTAAAGGTGGGAGTCTACTCATCTGGCTTCCTCTTGGGCTTCTTTGGGTTGCGGGAGCGGCTTTTAGCCTTACATAATGGACAGATGGGAGCGTTACGATGAATCTGCTGGTGGCAGGACAGGCAAGCCTGGAGAAAGGTGGAGGTGGTTAGTGCGAGAACTTAATTTGAGGACTTTCTTGTGTTGTACAGATAAGAAGCACCACAGGTTTCATGCAGCTATGTAATCCATCGGCTAGTGTCTGTTGACTGAAGCACCACTAAAGAAAGACAAGAGTGAAACTCGTCAACTTGTACAGAAATAGCCACAAGCAATGAAAAGTGGGCAGGTCACAAATTAAACTTATCTTTTGTCCTCAAAGCTGATTTTAGAAGCAAGAAAAATGGGCAAGTGTAAGGATTTGAGAGAGTTTGACAAAAGGCCAAATTGATGGCTAAATGACTGGGTCAGAGTTTAAAAAACTGCAGCTCTTGTGGGATGTTCCCAGTCTGCAGTGGTCAGTATCTATGAAAAGTCCGAGGAAGGAACAGTGGTGAACCACTGACAGGGTCATAGACGGTCAAGGATCACTGACGCATGTGAGGAGTGAAGGCTGGCTTGTGTAGTCCGAGCCAAGAGACGAGGTCCCGTAGCTCAGACTGCTGAAGAAGTTAATGCTGGTTCTGACAGAAAGGTGCCAGAATACACAGAGCATCACAGTTTGTTGTTTACGGGGCTGCAGACCAATCAGGCTGCCCATGCTGACCCATGTCCACCACCGAAAGACCCAAGATTGGCATTAGAACTGGACCACGGAGTAATGGAAGACGGTGGCCTGGTCTGATGAATCAGGTGTATGTGCGTTACTTACCCAAGGAATACCTGACACTAGGATGCCCTATGGGAAGAAGGCAAGCCAGCAGAAGCAGCGCAATGCTTTGGATATTGTTCTGCCAGGTTGGGTCCTGCCATTAATTTAGATGCTACTTTGACCCGTACCACCTACCACTGTTGCAGACCATTAAAGTGTTCTGCCACAAAGCAGAAATAGTTCAGGAATGGTTTGAGAAGCACAACAACGAGTCTGAGGTGTTGACTTGGCCTCCAAAATCGAGCATCTGTGGAACGTGCTGGACAAACAAGTCTGATACATGGAGATCCCACCTCTCATCTACAGGAGTGAAAGTATCTGTTGCTATGATACCACAGCACACCTTCAGGGGTCTAGTGGAGGGTCTGCGGGTCGGAGCTGTTTTGCCAGTAAAAGGGGGACCGACCCAATATTAGACAAGTGGTGAGAATGTTATGCCTGATTGGTGTATAAATAGCTGAAGTTTATGTCAGTTAAATTCACAGTGCTTTGGCATCATTATCTGTGTGTAGGTAATACCTTCATAGGTGGAGGTTGCTGTCTGAAGGTGGCTGTCTGACGGGCGTCTTGCTTCCTGGACACCTGAAGCTGCTGTGCTGCGGCTGCGGCGGCAGCAAGGGATTCTGGAATGGCAGGCTCATGCGTCTCCTTCTGCCACTCTGCCTTCTGCTTCTCAAAGTAACTGTTCAAAAGGAAAAGCGAAACCTGGCTAGCAGTGAGTCCTATTTAATGCTTATGAATCATATTCCAGTTGAGATTACCCCATCTACACCGTGCACCACGAGACGAGGGGCGGCAAAAACTGAACAAAAGGAAGACTTAAATTGAACATTATAGTGGAGCTCACACGTCCTCTTTTTATGCACAACTTTGAGCAAAAGCACAGTCGCTGTGAGACTGTCTGCATGCATACAAACGTGTGTGTGTGTGTGCAGGGGAGGGCTGGGAAAGAAATGTGGCCTTGGACTTTATGCTTGACTGGCTCGTTTTCCAAAAAAAAAAAAAAAAAAAGTGATATCCTATTTCATTACGCTCTGATTTTTCTCGAAATAAGTCTGCGATAGAGCAGAACTTTGAGCATTCACAAACCAAACTCGATGATCTACCAATGCTCCGAACAATAAAGATCATTTGCAAGCACCACATTAACACACACATCGATTCATGCGCTAAAAGTTTATGTGCCATTTTTGTTTTCATACAAGTTAACACCTCAGTGTGAGGTTGTCTTGCTATTATGGAGGTGTAGCGTGCTCATTTGTGTGCTGAGACATCACTCTTATACGGTCTCTTTAAAAAAAAATACCCAGCAGCACCCCACAGGCCTGTGAGGTGGGATTTAATTTTCTCAGAAACCGCTCCAACACAACTTGTGATACAACTACATTGGCTACTATTACTACTAAGTACGGTTACTCAACGAAACTCGAGCAAATGGTGCTTCAAACGTCTCCTCAGACATCTCATGAATCTTTCTCTCACTGTGGTGACTTGTGTGTATGAAAAGCACTTAAGAACAACAGCGGTATAAGCCAGAACTTGCATTTACCAAGTACTAAAGTTGGTATTCAAGTATCTCATACATTCAGGATGAACATGAAGGAGCATGCCACTAAGAAAAAAGGAAGATTACCACCTGGCCAAAAATGAATTAATCAGCTAAGCTTCCACATAGCACGCGGCCAAATTAAGAATCCAAACTGCCAACAATGTCAGCCTGCTGAATTTCCCCAACAGCAAATATATTGACACCCTTTTCTTTCTTTTTTTTCCCCCATTGTGCTTTCGGGGCGATTGTGGCTCAAAGAGTTGGCAGTTCGTCTTGTAACCGGAAGGTTGCCGGTTTGAGCCCCGGCTCGGACAGTCTCGGTCGTTGTGTCCTTGGGCAAGACACTTCACCTACCGCCTACTGGTGATGGCCAGAGGGGCCGATGGTGTGATATGGCAGCCTCGCTTCTGTCAGTCTGCCCCAGGGCAGCTGTGGCTACAACTGTAGCTTGCCTCCACCAGTGTGTGAATGTGAGAGTGAATGAATAGTGGAATTGTACAGCGCTTTGAGGGCCCCGAAAAGCGCTGTATAAAATGCAATCCATTATTATTATTCATTAAGTTGAAAAGTTTTTCCTTGCATAGGGAGGAATGTCACATACTGCGAGAGAAACACCAGATCATCATCAGTCTGGTAGAATCATTAGTGAAAATACACAAGTGTGATATCTCCACTGAAGACTGCTTTTCTACAGCTGTGCTAGCACAGACCTGAAAAAAACAGCATGAGCCTTTGCAGTATTAATTTAATCACTTTAAAATATTTGCACCTATACAGCAAAATGTAGAGGATACAATAAACAAAGCCAAAGCTGTGGAATACTTCACTTCCTAGCCCAAAAATGGGATCCACTGCACTATTAGGACAATTAACTATGATTTCCTCCACATCGTAAAATGTACAATCACCTACTGTTGATGGATGTCAGCCTGCAGTTTGTGCTGCTGGGAGTCTACTTATCACCCCCCCAACCCCGCCAAGATGTACCTCTGGTGTTGTGGATAACAGGAACTTTTTGAAGCAAGAAATTTCTGTCAGCATCTGAAACTGGAATCTAGACAAGTAGAATTATTTTGTATTAGACTTAAATGTCTGAACAGGCTAACAAATCTGTTGATCACAAGAATACCTATCTGATGTTTAAACACCTAAGTGTTCAAAGGTTCTTGCTAAGACAAGAAAATTTGCCAGAGACTCTAAAAGTGTGTGAAAAAATACAAAGTAAATACTGGTCGTTAGAGTTTTAATGCCAGTTTCTAATAACCCCTATTTTAGGTGCCAGCTTCTAATAGCACATTTTTCCCAGTTACTCTTTATATAGTCATGCTGATTCTGTTGAGGTGATTTAACTTGCCAGTCTTTAGAAATAACTGCAGTTGTTCCTCTGTTGCCATCCAAATACAGTCTAGGGATGTCACCAGAAGTGATACTTACAACAACTTTAAAAAATGGAAAGACTGAAAATGTCCTGGAACTTGTTTTTTTTGTTTTTTCCTTCCCCAATTCCATATGTGCTGTAGGTAGCACAGGCCTAAGTGTTTGAATCTATCTGTACAAGCTAAAGAAGAAGGAGGCAGACACGCTCAGGCATAGGAATACACGTGGAAGATGTGTTGCAATGGCTCCACCCAGACTTACTGATAAGAAAGGCAGAGTGGGGTACAAAGATATTTTGCGGAACTGTTAACTGAGTTCCCAAAACGCAATATGTAAAAAATGTTACTGTTACTTCTTTACTGTAATTCGAGAACCGAGAGAGGAATACTTCCAATTTAGCGAAGCACCTAAAAGCCTGTAACTAAGTTTGATTCGCATGAACATCCAAAGCATGACTACACCTCATATTACCATTTTGTTTGAGACAGCTGGCACAATTGCTTTGGTATCCACTATTTTCATAGACTACAATATTGGCAATGGCTTATGTTAAATGTGTGGCACTTGTAGGTTGCTTTGCTTTCACTCTTCTTTCCAGTTCATCCCAAACCAGCTCGATGGGTTTAAGGTGAGAGACTATGCTGGCCACTCCATGTTTTCAAGCTTACTACCTTTATCCTTGTGTGTGTGACATCCACAGTGCTGATGTCATACACTGTGGAACCATCCTTTTGCTTAAATCCTCAGTGATGAACTGAATATTTAAAATTTTTATTCATCAGTCCATAACACCTTCTTCCAGTCTTCAGTAGTCTATTGGTGATGTTTCATGGCTCAGACAAGCCTCTTTTTCTTATTCTGATGTCTTAGGTTTCTGATGGCTTTCATGCTGCAAATCGACTTGTAAAACCTGCAACATGAAGTCTTCTCTTCACAGATGAAACTGAGATGTGCCTACAACTGCTATTAGGCTGTGTTTGAAGCTGTGTTCCTGTGAGCCGCCTAGCAAACCAGCTGTTGACTCTCAAAAACCTGTCTCCTGATTCTGTTGCGGTTTCCCCCAGTTTCTCAGTGCTTTTTGATGGTGAAGGAAACCGTACTCGCTGACACCTTGACTTTCTTCGCAATTTCTCTGTAGGAAAAACTTACACTTTCAAATGTTATGATGGTCTGTCTTGCATTGGTAATTGCCTTTTCCTCACCATTTTTATAGCAACACACTACTTTCTGCAGTACAATACTGTTCAAATAATGCTCACGCAGGTACGACACCACAGTGTGTGTACTTTTATGGAGACATATGGAGTTGTAAGTAATCAAGAAAATTTGGGACACCTGTAGGAATCGGTAGCACTAACTTTGAAAGCTCAATCAACCTCCATTGCTGCAGAACAGCTATAAATTGTTAACCCATCTCTTGTTCCTTGAAAAAAACCTTTTTGGATAGCTGAAATATACATTGTTTTCAGTTTTGGATAACCTTACTTTAAAAAAAAAAACTTCAGTTAGTTCATCACTTACCTCTGTACCATTTTTTTTTTTTAAATATGGTGTTCTAAGACTTTTGACCGGCAGTGTATATAAACTAAACTTAGTATAAACTAAATACTCCAAATATTAAAAACACTAAGGGATCCAACACACCAGAGATGGCCACGAGACCACACAATGAAGCAGTATTCCAGGAAATCAGCTGCCTCGCCACTGAAGCATGCCAAATTTCTGCCCTTAACCCTTTAAAGCCGGTCTGAGCGGGCACGCTCTGTTTTGCGTAACTATTTTTAAATCCCGGTAGCTCTGCAACCACGTAAGCTAGCGCAATAATTCTTTTTGCATATGAAACCGGAGGAGTTGTACTTACATCTTATGCCATCAGCTTGTCCTAGGTCACAGTTTCCTTCCACATAAAGCTTTGCAAAAACTGCATAAAAAGCGCTTGCAGCAACAAAAACATAATATTCCAGAAACACGCTTTGCCGATCCAATCAGCTGTTCATAACACTTCCTACGTTGGAATAGACGTCAGCGCAAACTTTTGCATGTCCGCCATTACCTGCCCGAAACCGGAAGTGGTGTCATTTTCGCGGAAATGTAGTTTTTTTTTTACCATCAAGGCCTCATGAGCCTATACTGGTGTTTTTAAAAGTTATCTTTGACTTTATGACTTTCTGTGTCGTTTCTGGGATGCTTAGAACTCATATTGCACTGCTGGAAATAGTTTATTTTGATGCATATGCTGCTTTTTTGCAAATTTGCAGTATAATATTTATTTTCGTTTTTCCTGCAGTATATAAAAATTGGTGTATTTCAAAAATAAAACTATGAAGACACTCAAAATAAATTTCCTGTGGTGGGAAACTATTTTGTGCAATTTTTTTGTATTTACAGTTTTGAGGGATAAGCCTCTCTAACTAGAAATATATGTTAAAAAAGCAAAAACAATTTTCAATTTTTTTGTAGTTTATTGCACTTCTTTGCAATTTATGTAATTACTATGCACTTAATGCATACATATTATTAAAATCTGGGCTATAATGGTTGTATTGATGTATAGCAACTTGAAATGCTCCCAAAAATGGCACTACAGCATGTAAAAATATAATATAAGCTCTGGCGGACTTGGTTCTATGGTAGGTCTTAAAGGGTTAAAATAATTTTCTCCTTCTTTTTCGCACTTGTGTTTTAGCACTGTCAAGTCTTCCTTTAAGGACCTGCTCCGCCACAAAATGGTCTTTTATCTCAGCAGTTTTCTCCAATGACTTAACTACTGTGTGATGGTACTAAATAAGCTAAGGCACAGAAGTCACAGGAGAGCCATTACTCTGCCAATTATAGCCACATAAGTCACTGACTGTACTAAGTTCACCATGTTTGGGGCAAACTAAATTTTCATTTTCGTGATCAGGCCGATTCTCTCAGGAACATTACAACTGTTGAAATACTATCCTGTTTGCTCAAAAGATAATGTCTTGGACTTCGATAACTATGTAATCACTTGAATAGACTTTGAGCCTGATGCTTAGATAATGCTGTTTACGATCCAAAGCCAGAAGTAAATCTTCCTTTCTGTAACTACTGCAATCTCTGTTTTAATTACAGCAAAAGTAGAGCAATAAAGCAACAAGAACAATAAATGTTTTTAAAGGCTAACTATTTTATGTCTCATCCTGGTGTCATTTTCTTTTTAAGTACTGACAGCGAAATTTTTCTAATCTTAGAAATTTAGGAGTACGTGTTTTTAGATCTCTTTATTGACATTCCCTACCCTTATCAAAATACAGTGAGATGCACTGGACTGATCCCTCTGTGTGAATTAATTCATCCCAATATACATTGGGATGTATTGATGTATTGATTGGGTCCTCTAGCCCCGTCAGCAATACCTCAACAGAATCCTGCTCATTTAAAATAGTGCAGAAACCAAATTGCTGTCTGTCCTTTGGTTGTGTGTGAATATTTTTATGTCCCACATTTGCCAAAAAAAAACAAAAAAACAACAACAACATGCCTTTGCACAAACCACTTCCCATTAGTGACTGGATAATGCAATAATAAATTTCAAGTATGAATTCCGCTGTTGCTTCATCCCCCTGACACAGTGTCTCTGAAACAGATCCTGTCATCGGGGTCATTAATTACAAGTTGGGGCCTGCTGTGTTTCATGATTAATGTTGAACACCTGTGTATCATTATTACCTGAAGCAACAGACTCTCTTAGATTTGAACTGGAGTGTTTTTGTTTCTTTTTTACCAAATGGAAAATTAATTTTTTTTTAAAGGGCATCCATTTGAAATTCAATGATTACACGAGGTGTTCCACAAAGTTCCACTTTTGGACCTTTTTTTTTTGCATATGCAATAATAAAGTTAACTACTAATTATGATTCTGGTTACCTTTGGGCATTGCAAGTGACAACATTTAAATGTGTAAATACTTCTATTTCATTATAGTAAAATGACTACAGGGTTTCTATTAGACCTGATGGTTGTGATAGGGGAGTTAAGGTTTAGTGATTGTGGTTGGTCAGATCCATGTGTCCTTCTGAATGCAGGAAAAGCAGTCAAAGAGAGACACCAAGGAATTTGCTAATTCAATCTCTGAAGAGGATGAGCTTTCCTAGCATACTCATCTGTAGTCTTAATCCATCAGCTGCAATCCAGTGTCAAGTATCCAAAGGTAAACAGGTAGCACCTCCACAAAACATAATGTCAGTCTGTTAACGTCACCGAAATACATCAGCTAAAGTGAGATTGTCACCTTTTCCTAAAGTTTTATTCGAATGCTACCTGTTCAGATTTGGATACTTGAGACTGGAAATATCTGGTCATTTATTTCCCACACGTAGCATAAAGAAATGGTGTATGTATATAGAGTACTGTGCAAAACTCTTGTTTTGTGCCTTGTTCGTTTATGTTTTATTGGGAAATGGGAAATAAGTGTAGCGATTTAATGAAACATGCAAGTATACAAAATGTTTTTTTACCACTTTAACTAGCTTTAAAGTCAATATATTGTATGAAAATCTTTACTTTTCAACAGAGCCTGAAATCACTTCCTTGAAATTTGAAAAAGTAATACTTCTCCAGGCTTCTTGAAGGACATTCCAAAGCTCTTCTTTGGTTGTTGGCTGCCTTTCTATGCCTTGTTTTGTGGATCAACACAGGGCTTACAAGGCATCAGTTGAAAGGGCCAAATGCAATTCCCACTAATCAGTTTCCTCAATTTTTTTTAAGGACACAAATATGCTAAGTTATTGGCTAATATCTAGGAATCAGCTTGTCGGTACAAAAATGCTATTTTATGCCTGTCAAACTGTGGTAACGATGGTATTTTTGTAGATTCAACTAAAAGAATCGGTTGCTAGTAATCATTTAAAATTATTGTTTTGCTAATTTATCTATTATGTGTAGATACAGCACTGGTTTGTCTGGTTGGGTTAGGTCTCTATGCTTGAATGACTCAGTGTTCAGTGGCTTAACTAAAAAATAAACAACAGTCCTTTGAAAATGGGCAGGTAAGGCTGGGCTGTATGACCACAAATCAAAAGTCACAAGTCACATCCATGACAGCTTTGATTGATTTTCAATCAGTTGTCCAGCCCTATGTACAAGGACTAGAATGCAGCCAGTATCCAAAGAATAAGTTTGAAAAACATTCTGAAAACCTGGAGAACTATTGCTCAATACCACTTTACAAAAAGTACAAGAAAGTCTGGGTCTTTGAAAGGAAACTAAAGAAACAAGAGGTCACTCAAGTCTACTGTTCCAGCAGGAAATCATATTTAATGTTGTTTACGTGATGCAGCTTCCCTCTAAGTGGACATAAGTTGGTGGATATTAGCTGCACAACTAAAACAATATGAAGTCATAACATTCTCACTAAATTTGTATTCAGTTTTTCAAACTGCTGTATTTTTTCTACCTATGACACACTGTAGATCACATTGTCTTTTAACAGCACTGCATTCTTTGTTATCGTTTCCATCCTGTCGCATCTAGACAGCAATATATCAAGAGGGCAATAAACAAACTCAACAGCTGAACTACCGAACAAGTAGTAGTATGCACTACTACTTAATGTTGACAAGAAAATTTGATGAGATTTACTGCATAAATATTATGACGTTGTATGCACTGTTTGTGTGTGTGTGTGTGTGTGTGTGTGTTTTTACTGACTCCAAGGAGAGCTTCTCCTCTTCTTCATTCAAGTTAGGGAGTCTGTGTAGACCTAAAGTCATCCTCAGGGCATCAACATGCTCCTTCAGGGGTTTGTACTCATCATGCAGGCGCCGAGTTGTTTCAAGCAGTTTATTGAGGTCATTCTCCGATTGCTTGATGGTGCTCTCCATCTAAAAGTACAAGCAAAGCAAGGGCTGATTTTTGAGAAATGCACATGTAATATACTCAGCCTAAGCTATCTGTAGTAACATATAACCACTGGAATCTTTCATCCTGCTACATACCACCAGCAGACACTGCAGTGACTAGAAGGTGTTGTGAAATCACATGAAAGTTCAACAGTGATTTAGTGGCACTTACTAGAGAACAGCACCCACTCACCACATTGATATCTGCATGGATGAGGCGCAGCTCCTCCACATGGGCCATTTTTTCTTGAAGCAGGAGATCCATTTCTTGTTTGTACTCTTTCAAATGTTTCTCCTCAGACTCCAGAGCCTCAAACTCAATCTTCAGACGAGACTTAATCTTCTGCATTTGGATAGTCTTATTCCTGCAGGCAGTGGGACAAGGAAAAAGACATGAGCTGCCAGGTTGTCTCAGTCACTCCTATGCACACGCCGCAAAAGATTTTAAACATAAAAGCAAACACAAACACATTTCCATCTGCTTTGCGGTATTGAATTTGTGCATATTCCTAAGCTCTAATTGCAGTAATGTTATGACCTATTTAAGTGAGCCTGCACTGTAATTAATTCCTACATAATTACTGTATCAAAGCGTTATAGCAAGGGAAACATTACTTTGCACTACACTACATTACACTGACAGCCTGCTAAGCTAAGGAGCTAGCTGGCAGACAGTAACAATTAGCAACGCACATCTGGCATCTTGTTGTCACACATCTGGAATGTGGATGCACATGGCTCAAATATGCGGTTAAATTACAACTTGCTTATATGTGCCACTTCAGTCAAAAACAAGTTAACACAGAGCTACACTCGCTCAAACCTGTTTAAAGAGAGGACACCGAGCAGGTCGGCTAATATTAGCTAGCTCAGTAACAAAAGCGAAGCCAAATGGGCTTTTACCTTGGTCGGCTAATGTTAGCTAACATAGCGTATACTTAGTACGTGCCAAACATTCAGGCAACCTTTAACTGTATCCGACATCTGAGTTTTACCGTATCTCCAGGATGTTCTCCAGTTTGCACATTATTTCTTGTTCGTCTGCCATCGTTCACCAGTCACTAGTCGTTCAGCTGGCCAGCTCAGTTACCCGCGAGGCCAGGGTGGTCCCCTTGTTGATAAAAACACAATAGCCAACGCGAGCGCGCACACGAGCACGCGTCCGTACTGTAAAAGCGTGGCTATGTAATGACAAGTGGAACCGCGAGCCCCCTGCTCCAAGCAACCCCAAGCAACCTGCGAGACACTCAAGTACAAACTGTCCGCTTCCTCTCTCTAAAGTAACTATATAAAAGCTATTTGAAGAAACTCACGGTCAGCAAACAAAGCACAAGAACCACACACACACACACAGACACACACACACACACACACACACACACACATATATATATATATATATATATATATATATATATATATATATATATATATATATATATATATACTTGTGACTATGTTAACCTTTCACTGAGGTTCAGATGGATTTGATGTACTCATCAGAGTCTTATTCAGCTAAATCATCATGCAGTCATTGTTCACCACCTGTTATAAATATGGCTGTGCCTCAAGTTTCCAGCTTACAAAGTAGCACTGGCAGTGGGAAACATGGCATCAGATCTAAGCCAAAATGTCAAAGTCTAAAGTGCTATGTCTAAGCATTAATTTGCAGTACTGAAACCATAGCATGCACAGTTTTTGCGAGTAAGACCAGCTTAATAGTTTAAATTAAGAGAGTAATTTTTGAAAACTTGTTCATGAAATTAAGAATTTCTCTATTGTACTTCCCAAGCTCTCCCGCGGGGTTGATGCTTGTTATGCTCCATGAAAGTGTGATGGGGTTGAGGTTAGGTGACTGTGGAAGAAAAGCGCACAAAAGACAGCACTCTCTGGTCCTCTTTCAAGTAGTTCTTGCACAGCTCGGAAGTGTGTTTGGGCTTATTACGGCACTGCAGTATGAATCCTTTTCTACAAAGGTGCAAGCCAGAAATTGTAGCATGTCCCTAAATAACTGAGTGCTACTCTTTGGTCAGACTGTCGCTGATTTTGTGCAGGTGTCAAACTCTACATTGCTCATGGTTTCCCTTTGAAATTTTCTGCTGGAAACTGGCAGGACAACCAAATTTACCTTAGCCAAGGAGGTTGTGTGATTAGTTTGAGCTGCCTGTTCTAATTTGAGATAAGGTTTTATCAAAAAGTTATGGAAATAAGGGGGGGAACGGGAGACATTATCATGATGTCTTCAAGAAATACCACAAACGAATCCAGATCAAGATATCCTTTTGGATCTGGGAGACTAAACTCATGTTATGAAGGAAATTTTCAGTCTTGGAGGAGGTATGCGGTCCCAAACTTCTCTTATTATACCACAAGAACAATGGCTGGAAACTCATTTCCTTTAACAAGGTTCTGATGAATCCCCCCGAGTGTAATCTGAACACTGCTTCAGCAAAAGGGATGCAAATCAGTGACTTCTGACAACGTGCACAAGGGGGTTAGAGGGATCAGTGCCATAGAATTACTTAAAAACACACTGCTGGTGTTTAAATACTGCAGAAACATAACTTTTTCACCTCACAAGTTTAGATGTTTCTAACTCTTCAAACTTTCTGTACTTGGTTGTGTGTTTGTAAAGCTGAGAAAAAAGTACTTTTGAAAATTTATGATCTTAGAGTCTATGGAGTGCATAAACAAGGAATATTTAATATAACTTTTTTTGGTAGGGGGGGGGGGGGGGCTTATTGCAGTTGTAAGTAAAAAACAAACACTCTTCCCTTTTTAAACTGTATGCCATAACAACATATGCGTTGAACATTTCTGAGAGGATTAATAGATTACAGGAATGCACTGCCGCATTCACTGATACTGAGAAATAATGGCCTGTGGTTAGTTACTGGTGATTTGTATCCGTCTACAGACAGGTTTGGCAGACGCACATCATGCCTCATTGAAATACTGCGAGTGATACAAGGTCAGAACCTCAATGATTCATGAAGAAAAGCGTAGACAGTGGGTGAAGGCTGCCACTTTAAAACCTGTGGGCCAGGGCTGCCACTGGATTAACTAAATGAAAAGTACTTGGGAATAATACAATGGCCCATTCTCATTCAGTATAATCCTTGCAGGTATTGCAAGCAGTTTCATATGACTCGGCAGCAAAAAGGCAACTACAAGCACCTCTCTGAAGAAGTGTTTTGGCCATAGGTTAAAACAGAATACAAATGTCAACTGTAAGTAATCTGACTTTTATTATCTTTCTATATTTTTATTATACTGCGCTACATAAGTGGCAATTGGACCTCGTCTGTAAAAGCTACAAGATTCTTAGAGGTATTTTTAGTGCAGCTCTTATCAAGCTGTGATATTAAAAAGGTGTTTCTGATTATTTGCATTTGTGTTCCTGCATGTATCAAAGCTTATTGTTTCAGTTTTTTTCTCTATACAAACAAAACAGTTGCAAAGTTGAGCCTTCTGTTCTTTCTTTTATGTGTAGCCAATTCACTGAAACAGTGTGTTCGGTGAGACTATCAGCTGTGCGACATTGTTATTGTTTCTGTCATAATTAAATCAGGTTCTAATGGAAGCTTAATAAAGCTTTAAAAAGCCTTACGGGGAATAGAGCAAACAATTTTCCCCCCACGTTGGTGTTTTTTTGTTTTTTGGCTATTTTACAACTCAATCTATACCAGGGATGTCAAACTTACATTTTAGATTGTAGGCCACATACACCCCACTTTGATTGGCCTGGAAGAGTGAAACTCCCCTTTCTGTCGGTCTAAAGAAGTTTAACTACACATTTAATCTCTGAGTTATCTTTGTTTGCTACATGATAAAGATACGCTGCTGTAGTAAGTGAGAGAAATTTGTCAGCTCTTTGTGCTTAAATTGTGAGAAATACATGTGCAAAATTACAGAAAAGCATCTAGCAGCTCATTGGCCGGACTGTGCTGTCATTATAAAGCAGAAAATGTTTGTTAAGTCACAGAAAATGTTGTTTTTACTGTCGACAAATTTGGAAAAAACAGACATTTCAATAGTAGATAGTGAAAAAACTGTTGTTTAACTACTTTAGTGTAACATGAGGGATGTCTTTATCAGGAGGAAAAATATGAAACGTCTGAAAATACAGTTAAGATTTAAAATGTATGCACTCCTTCACATTTTCCAAAGTCAGCCAATGGACCAGAGTGGAATCTTTATTGGCCCCCAAACTACACGTTTGACACCCCTGGTCTTTATCAACAACCGCAAAAAATATGTGCTATATATATGGTGTCGCTGCTTTGACCCATCATTATAAATACTACTAATGCATCATGGAAAAAACCCAACATGTTGCAAGTTAAGTCTAAAATACACTGTGGGCTTCGTTTTTTGATTGTAGTCCCCACCAACCTCTTGCGATTGGATGCTCCTGGTTGAACAGAAGAATGTAAGGAACACTCTCTTTTTTTTTTTTGCTGTAAAAGAACCAAGAAATTTAGCATTTAGCATTTTTTTAACAAACAATGTTAGTACAGATTTTGTAGTGCTCTTTTTTTTCCACCCAGTTGCTCTCCATGCTCCTTGATGCTTCTCCAGTGACGCAGATGAATGCACAGCAGGGAGCATTTCCCCCTGTATCTCAGTGAGAGTGTTTTTCTCTGGCAGATAAATGTCCGAGTTACAACCATGGATGCAGAGCTGGAGTTTGCCATCCTGCCCAGCACAACTGGCAAACAGCTTTTTGACCAGGTATGCCGTGCAAGTACAGTCAAAGACATCATCTGACTTGCAAAAGCACGACTTTGATTGTGTTTCTTCATGTATTTAGATAGTGAAGACAATCGGGCTGAGGGAGACGTGGTTCTTTGGGCTTCAATATAAGGACAGCAAAGGCTTCTCCACCTGGCTCAAGCTGAACAAGAGGGTGAGGTGAACGAGATGTAAATTTTTTCCACTGTGTCATATTGTGAGGCTAATTATTAGCTACTTATTCATCCCTCTGCTTGTAAAAAATCAATAAATCAGGTGACTACTCAAGATGTGAAGCGGGACAACCCTTTGTTGATCAAGTTCAGGGCCAAGTTTTACCCCGAGGACGTCGCCGAAGAGCTGATCCAAGAGGCAACTCAGCGGCTCTTTTTTCTGCAGGTTGGAGATGAGTACATTTACAAAACCCCCGGCTTTTGAAAGGAAGGTTATGTAAATTTGCACCAAAAATTGCAATGATGAGCATTCCTAGTCATTCTAATTCATATGGAACCATTTGTTTTTTCCATTAAGACGACTCACACCTGTCAGTTTATTGCAAATGGCAAATTTACTGAAACATAAGAAATATTTGCATTTAGATATAAAAAAAAACAATAGGAATCATACACATTTCAGTAAAAAGAAACAGCAGGTTTTGCATTGTTTCCATAAGAGAGTGCTTGCCTTGGAAAGTGTGCATTCGGGTGCACTAGTTAAAGACAAGAATACACAGGATTTCTTTCTGTGTATTTACACATTAATACTGCCATCCTTGTCCTACTATGAAATGGGTTATTCGTGAGTTTTTGTTCTCTATTTTAGGTAAAGGAGAGCATCTTAAATGATGATATATACTGTCCACCTGAGACTGCGGTGCTCTTTGCCTCATACGCTGTTCAGGTCAAGCTCGGAGACTACAGGGACGATTATCACGTACCGGGATATCTCGCAAAAGAGAAGCTGCTGCCACAGAGGTAGTACATCCTGTGAATATTAGCATTAGCCAGAGTTCACCTTAATTTCGAGTTTCTGCGACCTTAACTCTAACTGGCGTACCTACTCTACTGACTGAACCAGGGTTTTGGAGCAGCACAAGCTGAACAAGAGTCAGTGGGAGGAAAGAATCCAGGTGTGGCATAAAGAGCATAAAGGGATACTCAGGTACTACAGTTTTACTGCAAAAAAACAAAACAAAACAAAAGGTTTGAATACACTTTTTTTGCACTCTGGTGTTTTGTTCATAATGATACTTTCTTCCACACAGAGAAGATGCAATGTTAGAGTACCTGAAGATAGCACAGGATCTGGAGATGTATGGGGTCAACTATTTCAACATCAAGAACAAGAAAGGCTCAGAGCTGTGGTTAGGGGTGGACGCACTGGGGCTAAACATCTATGACAAAAAGGACAAGTGAGTTTATAATTCATAAATGCCTCTGAGACATTTACATACGTCACCGTCTGTTAATCTTGCTGTTCACTGGTCCATCACAACCACTGGCATTCATGGTGGCCAGATGACTTTGCTTTTATTCTACAGACACCTTTTTTTTTTTTCATTTGAATGAAATGAGCTACTTTTTGTCGATTTTTCTATCCATATAATCAAGTGCCTGAAAAAGGCTCTACCATGTATTTTGGTTTTTGTTTGATTATCAAATTCTATCATGCTAATATGTTAAAGTGATTGTGAAGATATTTGCATGCTGATGTTAGTGCTAAAGTCACAGAGCTCCTATCAGCAGGCAATCAGCTTCCGTCTGTTTTGTATTTTCAACATGCTAACATCTGTTACATTTCCTGTACACCACAGTATAATGAAAAACCACACACCATTTTTTTTTTGCAGGCTGACTCCAAAGATTGGCTTTCCCTGGAGTGAGATCAGAAATATTTCCTTCAACGACAAGAAATTTGTCATCAAGCCCATCGACAGGAAAGCTCCGGTATGCGAAACGGTATCGTTAACGGTGGCAACATCGCCTTCCATGAAGCTAAACTAAAATCTGGCAACAACCTCTCTGTTCAGCTTGATGGTGTGCTTATCGTAACTCACTTCGTAGATGCTCATGGACGGTATTAAGTAGTCTTTCCTTGTGTACCAGTGAGGGTACATAATATGTTAGTATTCAAACATAGGCTTTTTTCATGATAATTCGCTGTGACTGTAAACAGGAGGTGTGAGCGAATCCCATCTTTTTATTACTGCCAAAATAAAAAATTTGCAAACGCATAAATTACAGCAAGTAGTGTAATGAGCTTCTGCTTGATCTCATTTACAAACATGAGTTTAGACCCTCAGTCCAATTTGCCTTCTGACTGCATGCAGAGACTTGGAAAGTGCCCAAGAGTTTAGAAAAACTAATGCTTTCCTCAAAAACAAAACTATCCTTTTTGAATATTTAAACCCATCCTTGATGGTAAAATGGATTTGATGTGCTAGGGGCCTATCACAAACCAATCCTTGGACATTCAACGATTGCTGCGTTCTGTTTGCTATAGGACTTTGTCTTCTATGTACCTCGTCTTCGCATCAACAAACGCATCCTGGCATTGTGCATGGGGAATCATGACCTGTACATGCGCAGACGCAAGCCCGACACCATCGAGGTGCAGCAGATGAAGGCCCAAGCTCGTGAGGAGAAGAACAAGCGACAAATGGAGAGGTAAGAAAGTGGTGGTGGTGATGGTGGTGGTGTTGGGGGGTGGGGGGTGGGGAGTGAATAATGAAAGTTTATTTTTACAGTTTACAGTGTGTTCTCTCTGCTTTAAGAAAGGACTGTCAGGAGATGATGTTTTTTTTTTTTGGATGTGTATTTATGCACAATTCTCCTGTCAGGGCTCTGCTCGAGAGTGAGAAAAAAAAGCGAGAAAATGCTGAGAAGGAAACAGAGAAGATTGCTCGGGAGACCATGGAGCTGATGGAGAGATTGAGACAGATTGAGGAACAGACAAAGCGAGCTCAAGATGGTCTGACGACTTTCTGAATGCAAATATTTCTTAACTTTGGTTTTATTTTTCTGTTAAAAAAAGAAAAAAACACTGAAGCATGGCTGTGCGAATTTAAACATTATATATTTTGTGATTGTAAAGCTTAAACGGGCATGTTTGGGTGTGCTGGGACAGATGTGTGTTGGATGTGTCTGTGTGAACGTGCTCGTTTGTTTCAGAGCTGGAGGAGCAAACTCGTAGGGCGCTTGAGTTAGAGAAGGAAAGAAAAATTGCTCTGGAGGAGGCTGAGCGCCTGGACAAAGACCGCAGAGCTGCAGTAGAGGCTAAAGCAGCCCTGCTGCACCACTCTGAGACCCAGATCAAAAATCAGGAAAACCTGGTACAACTGCACACAGCAGCCTTTTATTCATTTTCAGTCAAATTCACAGAATCATATATTGACGAACCTACATACTGATTCAATCCGTGAAGCTAGGAAAGAGATTGTTTTATAAAATCTGATTTTTAATTTCAATTTCAGTTAAATGCAAAGTGCATGCAAGCATACGTCCTCTCCTACACATTGCACTAAAAGAGCACAATGACCTAATACCAGGAGGGCTCTTAACTCTCTGTCCATTCCTAACCATTGTTGTATAGGCCACTGAGCTGGCAGACCTTACTTCTAAGATCTCTCAGCTGGAAGATGCAAAGAAGAAAAAGGATGAAGAGGCGAAAAGATGGCAGAAAAGGGTGAGGGTAAATCAAAGAATCATGAGAGAAATCAAGAAGGGCTTCAAGCTTATACACATATCTGTCAACAGACCTGAGTACAAAAGACAAATACAGTGTTACCCACGTCACTGCGTTATCATATACAGTATATCTATCTATTTCTCTATCTAGCTATAAATGCTATACTGCAAATACTATAATGTAATTGCATGAAACACGAAAACATGAAACAGATAATCCAAACCATAAACTGTACATCATCATAGTTCTTTATTTATTCTGCTAAGGTCTGGCTTCTTTGATCACCTAAGAGCTTCTATGAAAAACCTTTTAAACTAGCTGTGAGTCCACATAGTCTACTATCACATAGCACCCATGCCTTAATACTAAAAATATGTTGCTATGTTTATAACATAAATGATTTACAGTATAAATCATTTATAGTTTATACTGTTTATAAATCATTTATACCAGATGTGTAGGTATTAATTTATTTGTTGATTTAATGTTGCAAAAACACCAACATAGATGTCAAATAGTCGAAGTGTTTTGTGTTTGATGAGGGAATCTGAAGCATTAACAATTCAGTCATTACCCCTATATATCATTAATAAAAATAATCATAAATGTCAAGAAAAATAATAAATAGATGTCATGGTCAGCTATTTCAGTGATTGTACATCCATAAGGCCTTTTTAAAGAATGGGACTCCCATGTTAGTTATATTATAATAGTGAATAATTACATCAATTATTCAGTTACTTTTAATGTAACATCCAACCCAAGCACTTCAGTACGAGTCATATCTGTTAACAGGCAGTGATGGTAGAAGCTGATTTGGAGCAAACAAAAGAAGAGCTGAAGACTAAACTCATGGGTGTCCACATCCAGGATTCGGTCCATTCTAACATCCTCGACCACGATGAGACGGATGAGAGCAGCGCAGAAGCGAGCGCTGAGCTGACTTCTCCAGGGATGGTCCGAGATCGCAGCGAGGAGGAAAGAGTCACAGAGGCCCAGAAGAACCAGAGACTACAGAAAAACCTAAAGGTGAGGTCAGCTGAACACAGTCAAATGTCTGTCTAGTAACACATCACCTAGTCTGGTCAGAGGTCCTATTCAGCTACAGGTTAGCAGTCATGGATTGTTTAAGGGAGCGGACAAATTATTCACAAAATACCCTCGATTTTTGTTGTTGTTGTTGTTGTTTTTAATTGAAAAGCTTTAGGTTCTCTGAATAATATTCTGTAAATTAGAAACCACTCAAGCTGAATGCTGAGACTAATGTGACAATGAGTAAATGGCCAGTTCCTGCAAAATGAGTCTGGATTAAAATGAGCCCATTCTACCAATGTGGGAACAATTCACACAAACACACACATGCAATCAATTCTAATACCCTTTGCATTAATTAGTAAATCCAAATGTTACAGTTTTTCTTGTTGACACAACAGGATTTGAAGTCTTTCAAAGCCCTTTGTCCTCTGCACAACCTAAAGCATTTCTCATTCTTTGTTACCGTTTGCAAATTTTAGCACATTTAAGTGTTTAATATTTTCTCAGTTTAATGTCTTTACTCTCAAATATGCTGGTATTATGTAATGGTGTATGTACACAGTGTTAGACATCACATTCAGAGCAGTCCTACTGAACAGTCAAAATCTGCCCCAAAATAAACATATTTACAGAGCATATGCACAACAGAGAGCATGGTCGCAGTGTGGGACCATGCACGGACTGCTCAGATGAAGATTTTAGGAGGGAAACAGATTGCCCAAAGAAAAGGAAGAGGAGTAAAAGGGTGTGACAGTGAAGAAAGGGGAAGACAACAGTGCATGTGAAGACGCAGAGACATGCAGGTGGCCATCCTCCTGTTAGACTGCATGTGAGCAGTTATTACAGTTTAGTAGTTTTTAATTAGTTTTTATAATTTCGTTTTGACATTCTATTTTAGTTCAGTTTTGTTTCAGTTAGTTTCCACAAGGGGGTTTCAGGTTAGTTTTTACAGGTTGAAAATGTTTAGTTTTAGGCTTGATGGATGCTCAATCATCCAGGTAAGTAAATCCCAAAAGGTTGATTCTGAATAGAATAGAATAGAATAGAATGTCTTTATTGTCATTGTCACAGGTACAATGAAAGTGGTCTCCGATCAGTGCACCATCCATAAAATTAAAATTAAATAAAAACAATAAAGATTAAAAAAAAAAAACTTAAAGTGCTAATAAGAATAATATAGCAGTTTGAACAAACAATTCCCGTACATTCAAACACACATACCTCACTCAGTGCATAAACCATATAAGCTGCATAATGACCATTATTTTGTAGCAACATTAAGACATCTTATGGCAGTTATGTAAAAGCTGTGTTAGAGTCTGTCTGTCCTTACATTGATTGTTCTGTACCGTCTGCCACAGGGCAACAGTTCAAACAGGCAGTGGCCATAGTGAGTAGTGAATAGTATCTCTTGTAATGTTCTGGGCTTTTTTTAAGACAGACAGCTGTGTAGGTCTTCCAGCGTGGGGAGAGGGCAGCCAGTGATCCTTTGGGCGGTGTTAATGACCCTCTGGAGTCCTTTTCTCTGAGCCACTGTGCAGCCAGTGTACCAGGTGCATATGCAGTAGGTTAGTATGCTTTCAATGGAGGCTCTGTAGAAGGACACCAGCAGTCTCTGTTTGATGTAATTCCTTCTGAGAATTCTCAGGAAGTGCAGTCTGTACTGGGCCTTTTTCAGCAACTCATAGGTGTTCACACTCCTGGAAGGGTTCTCCTCTATATTAACTCCCAAGAAGCGAAAGTCTGCCACCCTCTCCACACAGTTAATGATTAGTGGTGTTCATCTGGATGTAGTGTTTTCAGTGGGAGAAACGTTTCGTCACTCATGCAAGTGACTTCTTCAGTCATCTGATTGCAGGTTTCCCCAATCTTATAAACAGTACATTTGCACAATGAGTGACCAGCCCACTGAATGAACGATGGGCTGTGAGGTCAGTTCCTTGATTATTAATATGCAAATTGTCATGACCATTGATCAACAGCCACTGATCAAAGCCCACTGATCAAAACCCATGAGATCCATTCACAGAGAGTTGGGGAATGGCTCCAGTCACAGCATTGTACAATGGTGAAATATGTACCCTTAGGCCCTCTCCTCGATTCAGAGATGGTCTTTCTCTTTTCACATAAATGGCCTCATTGAGTCTGCGCTAAAACCAGCGTTCCTCCCTGTCCAAGATGTGTACGCTCAGAGTGTCCACTGGCCTGTAGGTGTAAATAGACTGTAGAGTCCTGGCCTGACGAGGTAGCTCTTCTGTGTTGTGCCAGCCGCTTCGCCAGATGTTGTTTGGTTTCCCCGATGTATAAATCCTGGCAATCCTCCTGGCACTTAACAGCGTACACTATGTTACTCTGTTTGTGTCGGGGGACCCGATCCTTGGGCTGGAACAGTTTTTGGTGGAGCAGGTTTTGGGGTTTAAAAGCCACGGAAACGCTGTTTTTAGAAAAAATGCGTCTCAGCCATTTCGATACTCCTGACGCATGGACACGTACAGGAACATTAAGGGTGTTCACTTTTGGCAGCTTATGAGCAATGATCACTCAGCTTTGATCTGATGTTGTTTATCAATGGACATGACAGTTTGCATATTAATAATCAAGGAACTGACCTCATTGTTCATTCATTCGGTGCTAGTTTCAGTCATTGTGCAAATGTACTGTTTATAAGGCTGGAGAAACCTGCAGTCAGCTGAGACTGAAGAAGTCACTTGGACAAGTGATGAAACGTTTCTCCCTCTGAAAACGCTACGTCCAGATGAACAAAATCAACCTTTCAGGATGTTTAGTTTTAGTTTAGTTTGAATTCGTTTCAGTGTTACTTTTAGCTTTTGTAGTTATTATTTTATAAAAGCATGAGGCTGTCACGATCCTGGGTCTTATGACCCAGTGTTTTGAGTTTTAGTTCTTTTGATGTTTATAGTGTTTGTTTAAGCTTATTAGGTTTCTTATGTTCATTTGCTTACTAGCCCCCCTTGTGTTTTCAACCCCTGTGAAGTCTCCCTTGCCCTTCGTGTGTTGCATGTCTGTGTGTCTTATGTTGTCATGTCTGCCTCTCATGTTTCCTGTTTTATTTTGAAGAGATCTTGTGTTCCTGTGTTCATCGTGTTTAGTTTTACTCTTCCACTGTGACATCGTTATGTTCATGTGTGTCAGCTGTCCCCCATGTGTTCCCACTTCTCTCATTAGCCTCCTGTGTGTATTTAGTCTGTGCGTTCTCATTCAGTCTTTGTCGGATCGTCTGTGTTGTTCCCATGTCAAGTCCTGCGTTCAGGTTTTCATATATATATAGATATGCGCTTAGAGTTTTGTTTGTTTTTCTGCCAGGGTTTTTCATAGTTCGTGCTTCCTTTCTAGTTTACCCAGTTTAGGTTATTGCTTAGTTTGCATTGTTTTTGCCCTTTTATTTTGTACTGTTCTGTCTGCCTTAATAAACAGCTCATCAGTTAAGTTTGAGTTTTAGAATGTCTGCACCTGGGTCCACTCTTCACACTCCACGCAGTTTGCCTCGGCAAACTGTGACAGAGGCAGAGGCAAGATATAGCAATAAAACCATACATTTTTGAATACATACATTTATTTTATTTTAGTTAATTTTACAAGTTTTACAAAATAACTTCTGTTAGTTTTTATTTTCATTCTAACTTCCATCAAATATTTTTCACATCTAGTTTTAGTTTCTACTTAACCAACTATAACCTTGCAATGGACAGCTTTAGAGGTGAGGTCACTGGGACTCTGTGACCGAAACAAGCGGCTGTAGTGTAGCACAGAGTGTGCCGATTATTGTTTATTTGCTTTTTAGTCTTAATAGTTCGTTTTTTTTGCACATTTTATTTTGTTTTTTTTATGTTTTTTCTTTACTGCATCGCAATATGTTGAGTGGCCATTGCATTGTGTGCCTCCAAAATAAACACTTTGTTCCTCTCATTATATGCAAAGTGCTCCTTTGCTTTACAAAACACAATGTAAAATCATATGCATCTCAAACCATCAGTATTTCCTTTGATACACAGCGCTCAATGTCAGTGTAGGACAAGACTGGAAGGATACGAGTACACTGTCATTATCGTAGAATATCAGCAATTGCTTTACCACTTTGGTGTCATGTTAAAGTTACTTGCCCTGTTGCTCTATTTGTTGACACAACTTTGGATTCTGAAGCATGAAAATAAGCTTTTAAGCAAGTTATGGCTTTTGTAGTTTAACTAATTTGTGTATCAGCAGTGTTGGGGAGTAACGGAATACATGTACCGCCGTTACGTATTTAAAATACAAAATATGAGTAACTGTATTCCGTTACAGTTACCGTTTAAAAAGGTGGTATTTAGAATACAGTTACTTTGTTGAAATAAATGGATTACACGGTGGTACTTCCCTGTTTCATATTGTCGCGGGTCAGGCCTGTTTGGGTTTTGTTTGACAGCTACGTTCTGTTGTTCCAGGCGGCAGCGTTACGGTTGCCATGGTTACAGGGTGACGCTCTCTCTCTGCGTGTTTCCTGGGTGAGAGAGCGCCTGTTGTTGTTGTGCTAAGCTAATAGGCAGAATGCTACCGGTATAGCTCTAAAGAATGTAGCATCATAGGCAGTGTAGTCCGTGCTGCAGGGAGAATGGACTGCCATACCCGTTATGTGTCTGTGAGCGAGGGAGGGAGAAAAAGAAAAAGTACGAGCTGTCATCGAGCAAAAACGGGAGCTGGAAGCATGTAAATATAATAATAACCACTGCAGCCAAGAAGAGTGCCTGACGAGCCCAGTTGTAAGTAAGCTATTAAGACTGGACTGTACACCGTGTTCGTGTTTTCCTCCAAAAACAATAAGTTCTGTTGGAGCAGCTTTTCAACGCCTCTCTCTGTCTCTCGCAAGCAAAGTTGACCCAGACAACAAAGTAAAGCTATTTTTCGGCTACGAGCCCGACACAGAACCCACCTTATTAGCCAGAGGTCCCTTTACTACGGTTCGGAGCCGCGGACCTTCAGTAACAGTAATAAATCACAGCAATAGTACATTCACGTAGTTGTAAACAGCATGATAATATATTAAGTAATCCAAAGTATTCAGAATACGTTACTCTCATTGAGTAACGTAACGGAATACGTTACAGAATACATTTTGGGGCATGTATTCTGTAATCTGTAATGGAATACATTTTAAAAGTAACCTTCCCAACACTGTGTATCAGTTATAATATTTTCAAACATGTTTCAAGAAATGTGTGAAAGCGATTGTGAAAAACTGCAAACTTGTAAGTGCCACTTGGTGAATATTCAATTCAATACAGGTTTATTTATATTGACCCAAATCACAATTTTATATTGTGAGATCAAGACCCTGCAATAATACAGAAAATAGAGAAAACACCATCAATCGTACAACTCCTGGCGACAGTGGGAAGGAAAAACTCCCTTTAAAGAGGAAGAAACCTCCAGCAGAACCAGGCTCTGGGAGGGGCGGGGCCATCTGCAGCTGCAAGTTGTTGGTTAGGGGTAGGGGACAACACAAAGACAAGATGTGGAAGAGAGCCAGAGATTAATAATAACTAATGAGTAAACGCAGAGTGGTGTGAAAGCACACACAGAGAGAGAAAGTTGAGTGAAGAAAAAACACTGATTGCATCATGAGAACTCCCCAGGGCCTACACCCATGGCAGCATGACTAAGCGAGGATTCATGGCCACCCGATCCAGCTCCAACTATTAACTTTGTGAAAAAACGAATTCTAATCTGTTATTAAATTTGTATTGGTGTTACATACTTTGTCGTAAGTGGCTGAGTTACATTTTTAGAGATTATTTATTTGACATTTAACAGTGGGACCACACCTCAAACCGTCCCTTTCCAGCAGCGAATGCATACCTGTCCGCCGCAGTCATTTTTTTTCTCGTTTCCATGTTCCACCTTCCCTTCCGAATTCTCTCTTAGTCATGCATTTCGATAGACATCAAGCCAATCCTCAGTGAGCCTCATCCTCTAGTGTAGATTGTTGTTCTTCACCTAGCCGTCATGTTCATTTTAAATAACCATTGCAATCTCGTTTGGGGTTGTGAACTCTTACCTACTCCGCCAACCAGCTGATTGTTCTTTCCTACAGTCTGAAAATCGCATCTTTAGTTCCTGCTGTCCTGTTGTGCTGTCACAAACATTTAAACTAGTTTGTTAAATCTTCTGTACATTTTGTTGACACATTCGTATGGAGATTTTGACTCTGCTGTAAAGACGGGCCACATAATTACTGCCACAAATTGTGTTTCACCAGAGCTAAGTGCACTTTACATAATTAAACATTGGTGGGTCGGTACATTATCATTCTTTTGTTTTTATTCAAGTTGCAAATTCCGTCTGTGCCCCTATCTCACAGACGTGACGAGAATTGATGCTGCATAGACAACGCAACACAAAAATAGACTTTATAACCGGGCACAATGGAGTGTTTTTTAGATGGGATTGAGGGGGAGTCTAGGGGAGTGGGGTAAGGCTTGTGAATAGTCTTGTACTTTCAGGTAAGAGGATTTTATTCACTTTGTGTTTGTGTTCTTTTTTCCCCCCCAGTTCCTGAGCACCGAACTGGCTCGAGCTGTAGACGAGAGCAAAAAGACCCCCAATGACCTGATCCACGCTGAGAATGTGAGGGCGGGCCGTGACAAATACAAGACCCTGCGTCAGATTCGTCAGGGCAACACCAAACAACGCATTGATGAGTTTGAGTCCATGTGAGCGGGAGTGCTGTCGGCTGGCTCAGCCTGCAGGAGAGACTAAGTTCGGATGAGCTGGACACACACAGAGATTTTAGAAGTGTAGGGGAAACATTATCACGTTAATCGTAAATTAAGCTTAAGAATGACAGTTTGAACCCGAAAACAAATTATATTATAGACAATGTTGACGATTTCTTTAGTAAGTAAGTCAGTGAGAATGTAGCAGCTGTTCTTCTAGATGCATTTTTAATTTTGCACACACCCACATTCCCACTTCTCATTTATAAACAGGTTTGCTGTTGCCCTTATCAGTCTGATTACATCCTACTGCACTTCCAATATGTCCTATTGAAAACCTTATTAATGTTGATTAATTGAAGCAGTGACATTTAAGGCAAATGTTTTTATTCTAGCAAAATGTGAAATCATATTTTCTTTATCTTGGAAATAGAAGTAAAAAATAAAATAGAGAGAGACACAACTGATGTGGGTTGGGTGCATTATTTTCCACATGAGCAATATTGGGTGTCTAATGAGTAAATCTGCTGCTGGTTATCAGTTTTAAATGCATGTTTGTGTAATATAATGTGATACAGGCAAAGTTAACTTGCCACTGTGGAGCAGGGATGTGGCTGAGGGGGGCTTAAATTCAACTGGCCCTGTCAATGAAAACAAGGGTAGAAATGAACCTTTTTGGTATAAATGCACCTTTGTAAGCATATTTATAAAAAAAAAAAACCCAAAAAACTTTATTTGATGATTTTGATTTTTATGATATGAGAAATGAAAACAAATTGCTGTAAAAATAACAATTTTACGACATAATTTTACAGTATTTCAAAAAATACAGTAATAATCTGTAAACAGCAATGCATTCTGGGAGCTTGGATAAAGTCTATACTGTAAAATTCCATATTTACAGATTTAAAATAGTCGTGAGAATTTTCAGCAATGCGTGGAGGGATTTCTAGTGGTGGTAAGTGACTTATTTAGTTCATTTGTTATTTTAATATTTCACTCTTTGTGTTTAGCAGCTTTAAATTCGACATTTTTGAAAGTAATGTTATATCACCGCTCATTGTCTGCTAACAAGGTTAAGATTAGCTTGATTGTTGCTGATGTAATCATAAGTGAATACAGAGGAGCTGTTGGCACTGATACACAAATCAGGAATTTAGTTTATGGTTAAATTAATAAAAGTTGATGTGCTCAGCAAGTAATACTAAACCTTTTCATTATATTTATTTTAACAGCATCTTTAGGTTTTTACATAATTGTCCTGTAAAACAAATACAGCATCATCCTGTAAAAAAAAAAACTACAGGGCAGGCAACCCTGCCAATATTTTTACTCTAAATTTTACATGGTTTGTCTTACAGTGTTCATTAAGTCTTTTACTCTGCAAAGAGGAACTTAAAAAAAAGATGAGTGCACAGATTTTTTTTTATTTCGCCAACTCAGTACAATAAACCATATTTCTGATTAAAACCAGACAGAATTTTCTTGTCTTGTCCTGCAAAGCACAACATTTTTGATAGGATTTTCTCATTTCCCATGTGCCCACCCATGTGCCCTCCCTCTTGTGTCACCCCATTAAAAAAAGGGTCTGCCCAACTTCTTCTCCTCCTGCAATCCAAAAAGGAAGCTTTCCACAAACACCCCAACCCAATCCAGACCTTTTCTATATACTGGGTAAAATTAATTTGCAGTCCCCAGCTCCTGTCGTGTGCTGAGTCATCACAAGCTATCCAAAAATAAATAGTTGAAAACACTGCGTGACTACCTATCAGAGCCTCCACTGACCACCCCATTCTTTTTAGTTGTTATTTTAATATGCTTTAAACCAGCGGTCCCCAACCTTTTTTGCGCCACGGAAAATTTATTCATAACACACGTGAAAAGACCAAGGAAAACAGAGTAAACAATAAAAACGATAACAAAATAACGCTGAAAACCGATAAAAACCCTGAAAACTATACATTTCACACCTGAGCCTCAACTCTCGCGGCCCGGTACCAAACGACTCACGGACCGGTACCGGTCCGAGGCCCGGGGGTTGGGGACCGCTGGTTTAAACCAAGGGCGTAGATTTGGCATGGACGGAAGGGACATGTCCCCACCAATATCCAGCGATTATTGAATTGTCCCTACCAATAATTTGATCTCTTTGAGTAAAGAAAAACAAACCCGATAGAAATTTAAAAAAAAAAACGATCTGTCAGGGTCTCATTCAGCCAGCGGTGCAGAAAGAGTTAAATTACGTTCTCTACTGGAGTCCTACGTCATGTGACAAATATGGCCAATGTGATTGGCTGTGCCTTTCAGGGAGCTCTGTTTAGTTTTAGCAGCGGCAAGCCTGCGCTGCGAGGAGGAGAGGAGGATGGCAGCAAAAAGGAAGAACCTGGATATAAAAAAGTATTTTGCAAACTAACTGCACAACATGCAGCACTTTTAGTTATCTCAGTCTCCCAGAGTAGCATTTCTAATTTTGATTGAAACTGTCAGAGAAAACAGCAGCCTCGAGCAATCCAGGATACTAGTTTACAGAGGCTGTTAGAATTATATGTCTAACGTTAAAATGTTGGTGACACAATAATTTCATCCTAGTGGTACTGACATATTCATAGGGTTAATTTTTGAGACAAAATATTATGAGGTAATTATGATTTTGCAAATATTCCACCTTGTAGTGCAGTTTGCACAAATTGTTTTAAAAATGCACTCAACCTACAAACATTACTGATGAGTCAAGATCTGCACAAATTTACAGAAACACTGAAGCAGCTACCAATTTTATTCTTATTGTCATGTATGTCCTATTTGTCAGGGGACAGAAGAACCAACACAAAGCTCAGAGAGTAATGGTGATACAAGATCACAGGTGGAATTGGATGATGACTTGATGGTTCATGACTGTATTTGAAGCACATGTGTGACTGCATGTATTTGGAATGTCTCACTGTTATTTATCAGGTGACAGAGGCAGCTCTGCCATGTTGTAGCTCGGACAGAGGTGAAGAGGCGAGGTCACAGGTGACTGACTGATGTTTTGGTGCTATAGATTAACTAGTATTTATTATCATGACAATTGTTAGGCTGCTGATGTAAATTGATTCATTAGTGTATATTTGACGAAGAATCTGAATTGACATGTCTCACTTTTTATATGGCACGAATCAATGTGTTATTTTATCAGGTGGCAATATGTCCTAGTGCAGTCAGGGGGGAAGAGCCAGGGCCAAAGGTGAGGCAAAGCAAGCACATAATAATACTTTTAATCTGAGGATAAAACGCATGTACTGAGGCTGAAAGAAACTTCAGTGCTCTCAGAAGACCAAAAAGATGGCTAAGGCAAACAATGACTCAAATGAGTTTAAACAATGCTGCTGTATGTCCACCAGGAGAGACTGGACAGTATAGATGTAAAACAAATGTGCCAGCAGTTTATCTCAGCTAACGAGAGGAGAAGGCATATGTTTGGCGGCTTCACATAGTGGACATTGAGTTGTTGTGTGGGTCACCAGTAGTCCATGTCTGTTGCTGTAACAGTAGCTCATATTTAGAATAAAAAATCCCAGCTCACTGATTTGATCGGAGCAATATTGCCTAAAATGTTGCATAATTTTGCTGAGAGATCTTTTACTCTGTGGTAATCTTAGATGGACAAAAACCACCAGGTCATTCAGTGTTCCCTTAGTGCTAATGTATAAGAGATGTTGGTGTAGTATAACTGAAGTAATGATGTTAAGTCCTTCAAGTCATATTCTTTTATTGTCATGACTGTATTTGAAGCTATTTTTATTTTTGTATGATACCTGATTTATATGGAATATGGCTGAAGTAAACTAACAAGTCTAAAATACTTAGTCAGTCATTTGTTTAATAGTAATTTAACATTATATAATTCACATATATGAATTGTAATTTTAAATGCTTTAAAAGCATGTAGAATAGCATATGTAGGCAAGTATAATTCTCCCCCCCTTTTTTTTTTTTTATCAAGAAGCAAAGACAAAAAGGAAAAAAAAAGAAACAGGGCAGGGTTCGGTGGTTGAATCATCCGTCCCCACCAATGCCAAAACCAAATCTACACCCTTGGTTTAAACACATCAATGATTGTGCAGTCTGGTTTGTTCTTAACTTGACTGTCTGTGTGAATCAGACCGACAAACACCAGCAAGCTTATATAAGTCTAAGTAGGAAAACAAACTACTGCACAGAGTGCTTGCAGAGAAACCCGACGCTGAGCCTGAGCCACACATGAAACGTACTAATACATGTAATGATTAATCGCGGCATTGCTCTTGAGACGCCATTAGATTTGCACGTAAAATAGTGAGAGGCATGCAGCTGGGTTTTAACCCTTAAGAACCCAGACCTATTTCTACTTTCATGAAAATTACAGGGGTTGTAAGTTATATCAAATGAATCATATATAACAGCGGTCCCCAACCCCCGGGCCTCGGACCGATACCGGGCCGCGAGAGTTGAGGCTCAGGTGTGAAATGTATGGTTTTCAGGGTTTTTATCGGTTTTCAGCGTTATTTTGTTATCGTTTTGATCGTTAACTCGGTTTTCCTGGGTCTTTTCACGTGTGTTATGAATAAATCTTCTTTTTTTTGGTACCGGTACTAGTTTTATTTTGTTGTATTTATCCGCGACACATTAAAGGCCGGTCCGTGAAAATATTGTCGGGCATAAACCGGTCCGTGGCGCATAAAAGGTTGGGGACCGCTGATATATAACACATTTCTGAAGTTTTTTTTGTAATAGCTCCACCCACTGCCCCAGATCTGAAATGTCACATATGCGTCACATTGAGCATACAAGGTACATTTGTTCCATATTTAGAAAGTAATTCTGTAAACACTTCCTTGCTTTTAAAAACAGAATTTCCTTTTTATTTTTAAATTCTTAACATGGATAATGATGGTAACACTTCTTGGTTTACCTCAACAAGCTTCTTGGGGGAAAAAAAAAAAAAAATCAGCCCAATGTTGGAGGTACAACTCGAACTCTCTTGGGTGGTGGAGGTGGTGATGAGATGTTCTGTGATGTGGCAACTTCTGCCTGGAAGCTTCTTTGTTTCAGTGGCTTTTGGACACCAAGTAGCTTGCAGTCACGACGGTAAATCAACCATGCGTTGACAACACCGAGCATGATGGTTTGCCAGAACATGTAGAGATACCACCTCCGTGACTTCATGTGGTACTTGTACCTTGCAATGCAGGCGTCAAGCAGGTCAATACCTCCCATGAATGTGTTGTACTCCTTCACAATGTGTGGCCTTTTGACCTCAACAAATGCCTTGCCCGATTTGCTCCAGCGACGGACTGTATCTTGAGGCTCAGTTGCACAACAGGATGAGATGAGGGTAACAGATTTGTTGTCATACCACTTCACAATAACCATGCTCTCCTCCTCATTCACCCTGGCATCAACAGATCCTCTGCCTCTCTGGGCAAGACTTTTTTCATCTTCAAGCTGCCAACCTGCTAAGCGATTTCCACGAAGTGTTCCTACAAAGTAGATCTGTCGCTGAAGAAGTGTGAGCAGTGGGGCTGAGGAGAAGAAGTTATCAGCAAAAACTTTGTAGTTTTGCTCAGCTGGCAGAGTTTCACACAACTTCACCACATCTCCTCCAATCCCAAGTAAAGTCTTCTTCCCAGTACCACCTTGATAAACAACAAAATCATGGAGCATACCAGAGGATGAGCACCGGGCCCAGATTTTCAATCCCCAGGGGTGGGGCTTTCCCTTCACATACTGCCTTATTGGGCTGTGTGTCCCCTTGAAGGGTACCATTTGCTCATCAACAGAGTTGTACTCCTCTGGGACGATATCCAGGCATTGTTTGCGAAACATTTCAAGCCATGGACGGATCTTCCAGCACTTGTCTTCTGCATCTCTGTGTAATAAATCTGTATTGTCAGTGAAATGTAGAGATCCCAACAGGGTTAGAAATCGGTTGCAGGACATGTTATCTGCTACCATAGGACACCTGGTGTCATTTTCCCAGTATGCTCGATTTCCAGGCATTTGGCAACGCCTCGACAAAGCTAAAGTAAAGTTCCATCACAAATTTAGGTAATTTAATAAATTAGGTATGCTTGAATTTAGTTAAATATGACTGAGGATTAACAACAAAGAATACATTTACTTAAAATAATTGAATGAGCTAAACTGACTAAGCAAATGATCAGTTTTTGTCTTTTTGTGACAAATATGTGACATCAGTTTTTTTAAGAAAATTTGGAGTTTAATGCCCGATGTGACATATTTGTCACAGCGATATTTAACAAACTGATTCTAGATCAAATTGTTTCAGAAATATTACCAAACTAGGTTACAAGTGACCTATGACATCTTATCTAAAGTTTATAATTGCTGAATGAGTAAAAGCTTACCTTTGCAAAAAGAAAAGAAAGTTTTTAAAATTAGCATAGTGGTCTTATTAGCTAACCAGGTGGACCACGACTTTGAAAATGGTGTCTTGAACACCCAGAGTGCCTCACTTGTCACATGACTGAACTAGTTTGTGCAGTAGACGTCACTTAGGGACTTTATTAGTTAAAAGTCAAAGTTAAACCATTATAAATAGTTTTTCTCTAAGTGTAAGGGGGCGGTGACACCAGTGTCACTGTGGGTCCTTAAGGGTTAAAATTGCTAAAAGTTAACCTACACTGGGTTCATTAATCACTGTATGAAGAAGAGTCTGTGCCAAAACCAATTCTCACTATGCTGGTGTTTTTCTTTCTTTATTTTTGTTAATTCGTGAGGTGAATTTTAATCCTGCATTGAAAAAAAAAAAGAGAACGTTATTATAAAAGTGTCGAAAAGCCCC
Organism: Neolamprologus brichardi; assembly: GCF_056152115.1. NCBI lineage: Eukaryota > Metazoa > Chordata > Actinopteri > Cichliformes > Cichlidae > Neolamprologus > Neolamprologus brichardi. The sequence continues at coordinate 20,106,185 of NC_142105.1, forward strand.
CGTCATTTGTAAATCAGACCGGCGGGACGTCCCTTCCCTTTCGTAACTTACGTCGACGACTGATGTGCATTTCCCATCCGCCTAGACGCACGAGAGTAGTGTCACTGGGTAGGCGTTTTCTAGTCTGGAAAGTGTTGTTTTGTTTGTTCGCCGCGCACCCAGTGCACTCTAACTCCGAGAACCGGAGCCGAAAATGTCCTTTCACTCGGTTTTGGAAGAAACAAACTCTTTAACGATGAATGAAGGGGATCGGTTGGATACTACCATCTATGCGTGTCCGGCTTATGAGCTCAGTAAAGCGGTGTCGGTGTCTTTGGGTTTGGATTCGGTGTCTTCTCCGCCCAATAATATGAACCAGAGCTCCAGCAGCGCCTTCGCGGAATGCGACTCCACTGTGGCGGATACTTCTCGGGGAGTGCCAGAGTTGAGAAGGACGGGAAATATGAACTCCGACAGCAGCCTGCTTGTCCTGGGTGACAGCAGCCTTAGAGAGGACGACTTTGGAGAAGTGTGTCAGGGCATACAGCAGGTGAGCTGTATGGATCTGTTCGGATCGGGCGAAATGGACGGTGCGCAAACTGTGACGCGTGGCTCGGTGATATCCAGATACGTCTGCAGGGAGTCAAATGTGTTTATTAACCCCACGCTGGAGCTGCCCGCGACCCCTCAGGTGGCCGAGGTCGTACCTTTAAAACCACCTTCGTCTTACTATGCCAGTTCAGACCTATATAGGGATTTCCCACCGCAAATGTGGTGCGCAAATGAGCGCGCATACATCGACCGATCCCAGCCTCAGCCACAGCCACAGAGGGGAGATTCAGGGGAACATAATTTTTTGTGCAAATACTGTAATTGTGGGCAAGCTCCTCGCAGAAACAGGCAGGAATGCCGCTGTATCTGGTACGGTAGAGGTGAGCAGGGTGGCATGCGAGCGACGGCACAAGGATATGGCCAAATGGAAAGTTACCCAAGTGCGATTCCTCAGGGGCAGAGCACTTTCTCCACTATCAAGAGCGAACCTTCGGTGTGGATGAATTGCACAGATCGCAGTTTAAGGTAAAGATCAGATTCGAATTTTGTGTGCGTCAGGTCAAAAGGCCATTCATACTGAGTACAGTACATTCAGTACTACCGATCCCTCCCATCTCTCACACGTTTCGTTAATGAGAAACACACAGCATGAGCGTCGTGCCAGTAACTGCGCTTCAATCAACCCGCTTTGCAGTCGGGCTTTGGTCATTTTGTCTTCTAAAAGGAGTGCTGTAATGAGTTTAGGCGTAAGTTCGCAGATGTTTAACGGTGCACTGTCTTTCCCAATTTCATGCTTAGTTTCTTGACGTTTCTGTGAGAGCCACAAAGCATAAGCTAATTGGATAAGTGTCAGCACAAATAAATCAAAGGCAGCGAACACGATTATTATGTATCGCTATCAGCCATGACTTCTATTGATACTCTGTGGAGTCCTGAAATGTTCAGCAGCACTGAACCCTTTGTCCTCCAACAGCATGGTGTGCTTTTTTTGTTTTGTTTTGGCTTTCTCTAAATCATGTTATAGCATGCAGCTACAGCAACTTAAAGTTTATCCTATTCTTAAGATTTTCCAGAAATGTCCTTATAAGCCCTGGGACTGCAGCAGTAGGAAATGTATCAGTGTCCCTATAAAGAAGAGATACAGCACCTGTTTCTGCTTCTAGAAGGAAAGCCTTTTATTTTATTACAAGTTGCGGATTTATTAAAAAAAATTTCACTCTGGAATGTGTTAATCACAACTTTTACTTTGGAGCAAACTGACTCCCTTTGCTGACAAATTGTCAACCACATGATGGAAAAAATTTAATTCGATTGGATTTTAGGGAATTGGCATGATAACGCTCAGTGAAGGCAGACCTACTAACCCAAAACCGATAATGTCTGTGTGAGTGCTTTTTAATGTCTGCTGCAATTCTTCATCAGTGTCTTCCCTCAGTTTTTAAAAGGGTTTAAAAACTGAGGGAAGACACTAAAACAACACCATCGTGTGTGTGTGTGTGTGCGCGCGCGCGCGCCCAGGCATGAGGATTTTTTTCCAGGTGTGTATCTGTCAGAAAGGAGAGTGTGTCAAGTGTGCGGAGATGACGCCTCGGGTTGTCACTATGGAGCAGTCACCTGCGGCAGCTGCAAAGTATTCTTCAAGAGGGCCGCTGCAGGTGGGTGCAACACACACACACACACACACACAATTACTCACTCACTGATTTTAATTTCTTACACCCACTTGCTCTCTCCTGTAGACAGGGCACAGTGACCCTGACATTATGAGGTCGAGTTATTTGTTATCAGTAAACGCCCACATATCGTTGCTATGAGTGGAAGCCTAGGCATTGTTGAACTCGCACTCCTCATCCCCCAGCACTCTTGTGTGCCTCCAGGTAAGCAGAACCACTTGTGTGCCAGCCGAAACGACTGCACCATCGACAAACTGAGGCGGAAAAACTGCGCGTCGTGTCGCTTAAAGAGATGCTTCATGTCGGGAATGAGCCTTAAAGGTGAGCTGCCAGAGATGAGGAAATAATGAGACATAAATAAAGGAAAGTATTTTGCAGTTTTAAAAAAATAGGTCAGCGTGGTCAGATTCCTTACATTTATTAGATTAGAAGCCCTCCAGCTGAATTCCAACAGAATCATCTCTCCAGGTCGCAGGCTGAAGGGAACCGGGCAGGCGAGTAATGGAGAAGAGGAGCAACAGCCAGCTAGCTGGGGACACGGAGAAAAAGAAGGGAGAGCAGCGAAGAAAGATGCAGTCTTGGAGTCCAGAAATGCAGCTCTCAGGGCTCAAGGTGGTAAAGATTAGTTGCACAGAGCTCAAATGTCAGGTTTATTCAACGCTAAATTTACTTTTGCCAGAAAAGACTCGATCTTGCCACACTTTCTGCTTCATGTTGTTTTTATCTACATATCTCGAGCAGCTTCCCAGGCCCTGGTTGCGGCCATCCCCCCACCCCTGCACTCCCGCCTGTCCCTGCTCAGCATCCTACAGGCTATTGAGCCAGCTCTGGTCAATGCCGGGCATGATCCTGCCCAGCCAGACAGCCCTATGTCCTTGCTCACCAGCCTGAACGAGCTGGGAGAACGGCAGCTGGTAACTGTGGTCCACTGGGCCAAGGCAATACCAGGTAAACTAATCTGAGCCAAGGTAATTAATTCCAAGTAGCTCTTCCAAAGAATCCGGTAGGGAGCACATTTCCATGGCTGCTTCCATTTTGGTTTCTAGTCAGACATACCACTTGCATTCCTTGTTAAGCAAAACCCTGAAAGATCAGACTTGTAAACAACTTTGACTAAGAGAGTAGATGGTAAATGGGCAGTTTGAGAAGAAATAAGCGTAATTCAATCAAAAATTACATTAGAATTCCCTGCGGTTTGGATGAGCAGTACCACTGTTAGGAAATGTATTTAATCTGCCAGCACTGAGCAAGGCCTCAGTATCTAGGTCAAAAGATGAGAGACCTTTCCAGAAGTTTGCGCTGGTTTAGTGTCCATGCAAAACAAACAAAGTTGTTCAAATATTAGCCACTAGAGGGGGATGTTTCCCATTTAAGCAAAAAAGAAAAAATAGAGGAAGGCTGAAAATGGCCATCATTGTATCCATGTTTGCTGTTATGCAGGAAGGGAAGGCTCAGGGTTGAGTAATTAGCATCATGGGCTCATCCGATGAGAATAAGAATAAGCAGTCATCTAATCACGGGGTTCTCATTTTATTCTCAAATCAATAATTCTCGAATCAATAAAGCAAAAGAAGGAAGGAAGGAAAGACACACATGGACTGTCAATGCTCTGCTGCCGCCCCGTGTGGGAGTGAAGAAAGAGTGAGCCAAAAGTAAATGCAGTCCTTATATAATGTGTGACAGGTGAGTGCAATTAAGGACAAACACCACACCCAATCAAAGGTGAGAGAACTAAACAAGGTGCATCTGGTGAAGTGAGTGGGTGTGCTGGGATGTGCTAAAAGGTGGGTCTTTACAACATTTGCCTCAACAGTTATTTAATTGAGCCAAATCAGCTGATTTTTTTTTTAATAATAAAACTGTTAATGCTTAACCCTGAGGAGAGCTTGATAACAGCGTCTTTTGTTAACAGGGTTTCGGGACCTGCATATGGATGACCAGATGTCAGTGATTCAGCTGTCATGGATGGGGGTGATGGTGTTTGCCTTAGGCTGGAGATCCTACACGCTGACTAACAGCTCTATGCTCTACTTTGCTCCAGACCTGGTTTTCAATGAGTGAGTTTCAGCAAATATTCCATTTAACATCAAACAACGAATTCACAAAAAAGGAGACGCAAAATCTTTATCAAACTAAGAAACGAGAAATTATCACTGTGGCAAGGGGTTTTCTGGAATGCCATGAGACTTCACTTGTCATCGTGAAATGCGATGAAAGGCACGGCGCAACACTTTTCTGGTGTTTTTCGGCAGGAGGAAAACAAACAGCGAATGTCTCTCCGGGCACGCCAGCAAACCCGCCACTTTGCATTTGATAAATGCGGCAGGCGGAGGAAATCGCCTCAAATGCTTTACTCTTTTTCATCATCGCATAACCATTCATCAGTGTCCAAGAACTTCCACTCTGACAAGTTTTAATTTACACTCCAACCTCACCCCCTCTGCCCCTTATCAAAATGTTTCTGACACCTCAACTCCAGCCTTTGTCTTTTTCTTTCTTTCCCAAAAGAAACGGAGTTTGTGTCACAAAAATTGCTGCACATGAGTCTCTCTGCATAGTAATGGATATGCCTGCCCTTGTTGCTGACCCTCATTTTTCAGTGCCTCACTGTCGTTCTCTATTTTCCATTATCCATCTAACTCGTTTTTTCTCACCTCTGGTGCCTTTTTTCTCTCCTTTTTTCCCCCCATCATGTCCCCAATAACTACTCCTTTCTACATTTCTCACTACGTGACCCTTCTCCTGCGTCACGCTTTTTTTCCCCTTTTTTCTTTTTTATCCCTCCTCACAGCCAGCGGATGCAAGTGTCCAGCATGTATGAACACTGTGTGAGGATGAAGCTACTATCCCAAAGGCTGTGCATGCTCAAGGTTACCCAGGAGGAGTTCCTCTGCATGAAGGCCCTGGTCCTCCTCAGCATCAGTGAGTCACCCGGGACCATGAGTAATGACGCGAATGTCAACTCAACATGTGAAATACAACTGCAATAGAGTACAGCCATACTTTAGAGAATTGATGGGATGGATAAAGTCTGTGAGAGTTACTGTTGTGTTCTGGCTTTGTGGTCACAGTGCCAGTGCAGGGCTTGAAGAGCCAGAGTTGCTTTGACAAACTGCGGACCTCCTACATCAAGGAGCTAGACCGTTTGGCCAGCCACCACGGAGAGACCACCCGCACACAGAGACTGTTTCACCTCACGCAGCTGCTGGACTACCTCCAGTCGGTAATACACACAAACGCATTCCAAAAAATGCACCATGCTGTGACACTGGACATGGATGCACATGTCATTTTTTTAGAGTGAGCGCAAAATAATGCTCCTTCCTCTCGCACAAAATGACAGACACAACACTATACAGGCTTGAAATACAACTGTAAACCTATTATGAACACACAAGCAAGATTTGTATTGTTTTAAAATTTCACGGCTGGATTAATTCAACCGAGTCTGTTATTCTCTATTAGCTACTGTGTATCTTTGTTTCGGATTATATGATAACCTGGATTTGAGATTTGCTTCCTTGAAACGCCTAATCCATAACAGCCTACCATGATAATTAACAGTTATAAAAGAATAGTGGTGCCGGATGCTGCTGTATTAAAGCCAATAAGATGATTTCCATTTGTAGATGATTTATATGGACTGAAGAATAACCCAGACACAGTAAATGAACAGTCATGCGAAAAATAAAGTTTAAAGAGGCCTTTACTGCTTTGTGAGTAGCTCTGTGAAAGCGTTCATGTGTGTTAACACAATGCCACAGTCTTCCCAGGAGTGGACGTCCCAGCAAATTTTCAAACCTCAGTGAGAATGTTACATGGCAGCACAATTAGAGAAAGACTGAAAAGGTATAGCTTGTTTGGAAGGGGTGCCAGGAGAAAGTCTTCTCTCTAAAAAGAACATGGCAGGATAGCTTAATTCAAAAAGGTGCAACTGAATACTTTGCTTCTGAAGATTTTTGGAAACAATGTTTTCAATGTCAAAAATTCAACTGGAGATGTTTGGTCATAATGCATAGTACTCATTTGGGCTTGTTTTGCAGCCGGAGGACCTGGACACATTGCAGTGATTGAGTTCAACATGAACTCTTCAGTCTACCAAAGCTTTCTAGAGTCAAGCACAGCAACAAATCTGCAACAGAATGGCTCACAAAGAAAATAATCAAGGTGTTGCAAAGGCCCAGCCAAAGTATAGACCTTAACCTGACAGAGATGGTGTGGCAGGACCTAAGCAAGCTGTGCTTAAACAATTGCCTGCAAACCTCAAAGAACTGAAGCAATGCTGCAAAGAACACAGGGCCAAAATTCCTCCAGAATTATGTGAGAGGCTGATAAAGGTCATACAGAAAATTATTATTTTGAGTTATTGCTGCTTAATGTAGTTTTACAAGCTACCAAATTATGGGCTGTTTTCACATGACTGAATACAGAGGTGGCAAAGGTACAGACTTTCTTTACTTAAGTAGAAGCACAGATACATTTGTTAAAAAAACAGTAAAAGTTGAAACACTGAAACAACTTTACTCAAGTAAATGTGAAAAAGCACTTTTGGACAAAGGCAACTGAACTTTGCACTATAATAATATAATAAAATAATGTTAGTACATGAGAATACCAATGCTATTGAATCTAGAGTCTAACTTTAAGAAATCCACTCAATTTCAATCTGTTGTGCAGTGAAAGGGAATTAAAAATAATAATAACTTTTTTGTTGCAAACATTGTAGAGGGTTACTTTGCCTCCATATCTAAACAGTGAAATGAGAACAGTCAGGGGTTAAAGTGAGATTCAGCAGATCTGTGCAGTGTGTCAGCATAGGACAAAGAATCAGACCTGCTGTAAGTACTATGTCTGTGATCAGCTGACCTGCTGCTCTTTGTAGATTTACACAACTGAATTCAACAAGATGTAAACAGTTTCACAAGCTATCTTCACTGATGAGTATCCCCTACACTGACACTATACTGTTTATACTTTCTACTACACAGTATACATTTGGTATAAAGTTGGAATTCAGTCAGTGAATCTAAACATCATCATCTTAACTTCAAATTCATCTCTGTTACACTTGATGTAACCTAACACCGACCATGAGCACCACAGCCACGGTGCAAAAGTCCAACACAAAGCTTTATTCTGGTCGAAACTACCTAATATTTTCATGCAACACAAAATGAGTTTAGCTTAGTTTGTGTTGCAGGACATTTCACAACATGAAAACACATAATTTATCAAAACATATCATATGCAAATCCAATCTGAGATTAAAATGAAGCTTTAAATTTGCAGTTTATCAAGCATTACTGAGCAGTCCTTACCTTCAAACCCCTCTTCTTCCTGTCCTGTCTTTCTTATCTTAGCTGATAGAAACGTTGAATTTGAAATTACCACCTTTTAACCAACAGAAAACCAAAAAACATGTCACTTCCTTCCTGCTTTGTCCTCCTCTGTAGCGCTAGATAGATGCTGTACCGCGTACCGTGAACCTGCACTTCTATCGGTCCACTTTAACCCCGAGTATAAACGCTATAAATGATCATTTTAAAACAAAAGTAACGAGCCTGTTTTGAAAATGTAAGGAGTAGAAAGTTCAGATATTTGTTTAAAAATCTAGTGAGTAAAAGTAAAAAGTTGCTAGAAAAGGTATTAAGTATAAAAAGTATTTGTACTTCCTTACTTCCAACCTCTGACTGAATTTGACTGAATCTGACTGCTTTTTCTACTCTCACTCAAAACACTTTTCACTACAAGCCACATGTACCTATTCACATGCAAAACACTTTAATCTGTGGCCATAATTTTGACTTGATGTCATAAGAGTAGTGTTAAACCTTGAAACAAATGCATAAGCAATAAAAAAGCAGGTTCATAAAATTTACCTTCATATGCGCGACCATGCAGAAGGTGGATTAACGAGTTTCATTGTCATTTCTGTCAAACATTTGTGCACATATATACCCAATACCAGCAAAATCAGCAACACCTGAAAAGAATTTTAAAAAGCGCTTTTTATTATATTTCAACAAAATATAGAAAGGTCAAGTTGTGCTGTGACCTTCAGTAAAAAAAGAAAATGGAAAGATTATGAACCCAAAAAAAGGCATAAAAGTCCAAGTCCAGGCATTTGAGGTAGATTCAAATGAGTAATAAAAGGTCTTTAATTTAGTTTAAATTCACCCTAAATAAGACACACGCTGATAGCCATCAGTGTATTTAATATTTCTAGATTTATATTCTGTTTATTTTGTTAATAATATTTTTTCCTTTTTACCTCTAAGCCGTAAAAGACTGATGTGGTATTGTAGGTACGCAGGTCAGTGTTGGGAAGGTTACTTTTAAAATGTATTCCATTACAGAATACATGCCCCAAAATGTATTCTGTAACGTATTCCGTTACGTTACTCAATGAGAGTAACATATTCTGAATACTTTGGATTACTTAATATATTATCATGCTGTTTACAACTACGTGAATGTACTATTGCTGTGATTTATTACTGTTACTGAAGGTCCGCGGCTCCGAACCGTAGTAAAGGGACCTCTGGCTAATACGGTGGGTTCTGTGTCGGGCTCGTAGCCGAAAAATAGCTTTACTTTGTTGTCTGGGTCAACTTTGCTTGCGAGAGACAGAGAGAGGCGTTGAAAGGCTGCTCCAACGGAACTTATTGTTTTTGGAGGAAAACACGAACACGGTGTACAGTCCAGTCTTAATAGCTTACTTACAACTGGGCTCGTCAGGCACTCTTCTTGGCTGCAGTGGTTATTATTATATTTACATGCTTCCAGCTCCCGTTTTTTGCTCGATGACAGCTCGTACTTTTCCTTTTCCTCCCTCCCTCGCTCACAGACACATAGCGGGTATGGCAGTCCATTCTCCCTGCAGCCCGGACTACACTGCCTATGATGCTATATTGTTTAGAGCTATATCTGTAGCATTCTGCCTATTAGCTTAGCACAACAACAACAGGCGCTCTCTCACCCAGGAAACACGCAGAGAGAGAGCGTCACCCTGTAACCATGGCAACCGTAACGCTGCCGCCTGGAACAACAGAACGTAGCTGTCAAACAAAACCCAAACAGGCCTGACCCGCGACAATATGAAACAGGGAAGTACCGCCGTGTAATCCATTTATTTCAACAAAGTAACTGTATTCTAAATACCACCTTTTAAAACGGTAACTGTAACGGAATACAGTTACTCATATTTTGTATTTTAAATACGTAACGGCGGTACATGTATCTACTTAAAAACACATGTAGTTTTCCTGTTACGACTTCTCGATGTGCATTTTTTGCATTTTCATTTTCTTTTTATTTGGTGAACTTTCTTTTGTTGTTGTAATACACACTAATCACTCATCTCATCCTTACTGAGGTTTAGGAGGGGAAAGTGTGTTGATGTAGATGTGCAACCACTAGGGGGTGTAAATGCACTACTTTTAACCCTTTTTAGGATTTTTTTTTCTTTTTGTACTTTTATCTCAATGATGAGAACAATTAGCTGTCAAAGGAAAAACCCCTTACATCATTATATGAGTATGACTAGAAGAGTTAAAGCGCTATGTAGAGAGGAGCCACAACAGTTTGAGCCTCCTGTCTTTCACTGTGGATTTACCTTTAAATGCTCGGCTTTGTGGCTTTTGAGCTGGAGGGCAGCCAGAGATTGTCTGGAAGGGCCCTTTAGGAAGAAGATCAGAGTTGATGAGGACTCCTTCAGCTTTGCCCTGTCTGTGGAGCTTAGTGTCACAATAAGTGTTATCTCCTAAAACTGCCTCTTAAGCTGTGCCATGAAAGTCTCGTTTGTTTTTGTTCATTTGTATTATTATTTGGGCATTTTTAGTCTTTATTATACAGGGACAATAGACAGCATCTACATGTTTTCCACATTACATATTTATTTATCTCTTTGTTTCTAATAACCCCACCACATGTATGTATCATGTTTTTGTCTCTTGACTTAGGTTGTGAGGAAATTACACCAGTTCACCTACGATCTGTTCATCCAAGCTCAGTCCATGCAAATGCATGTCAGCTTCCCAGAGATGATCTCGGAGATTGTGAGCGTCCACGTGCCCAAAATGCTCTCTGGGATGGTCAAGCCCATCCTTTTCCACAACACGGCCTAGTGAGTGAGAGTCTCCAAGACTGTCTTTTCATCAGCCACACCGACCGGAAAGAGTTCTCAATGATTTTTACTCTTCTGTCCTGAGAGTATGGTGCAGTCAAGGTGTAAGCAGGTGCTAACAGAAGGGCAGACGGCACATTCTTCCAGTCTAATGTAGTCTGATTTCATCTTCTCACTTCTTCTTCTTATTGCCTGTTTGAATGTATCCCGCACATACACAAATGCTTTTTGGGGGCTGATTAAAATACTTGCATGCATTTCTGTCCACATACTAACGGTGAACCTCATGGCATGTGAACTTCTTCGGCTCTTCATGTGGATAATCACAAACTCTTCTGGGGCGTGCGGTGCAGGGGGACAAGTTTGAAGGCAGCACATCCCGGTAGCTTGTCTGTGTGCATTAGCATGACATTTTGAACTAGCTTTTTTTCACAATGAATGTTACTGTGTGCACCTGAGATGAAAAAAGAATAAATCAGTGACTGACAGTTAATAAGCGGTTGTGACGTTCATACTTGGAAGCAAAGCTATCTCCCCGGAGGCATATAAAAACATTTTTTTGACAGCTGTCATCATCTATTAAAAAAATATCGGACTATTAGATTTCTATTTTGTCAAAATGAAAGCACTTTCAAGGTGCGACTGCAGCGTCACCAATTTCAAATGTATATTTATCCATTTTTGATGCCAAAAAGGTCACAGCAGTCAAAGTGAAAGACGTAATTGGACAAAATGACTCCATTAGTCGATAAACACCACGGGTGACTTTATTTTATTTTATTTTTATCAGGAAAAAAAAAGGTTTTTCAGTGCCAAATATTATTAAAGCAAAGTTTATCCACAGTGGACGTTTCATACTGTTGTAACTTTTCTACAGTTTCCTAAAGTGTTCTTTGCAAATGCTTTGTTGTGTACGTATTACCATGTAATCCTCGTAGCTTATGACAGTTTTTGCTAAAGGTCTAGCCAAGAACCCGCTCTATTGTTGCAACATTTACAGCTTGACATGTAATAAAACAAAATAAAGCCAAAGTCTGAGTGCCTACCTGCTGGGTTTTTCTTTTTTGCTAATCTCATTGTCTTGATGATTATACGGGTGAATATTCCAGTTTTTCCCCTCCGCCTCATTCAATTCAAGCCCGCGAGGAGTTTAACTGGCTGAGCAGGGCGAACGAAACATCAGGCAGACATTTCTACTACTGCATTACCCACAGTCGGGATTATCACACATTCTCCATCCAGTCAAGTAATACATTACAGCAGAACACGGCACAGAGCTGGATATTTAATAGCAGGCCTGGAGGATTTCTTTCATCAGTTGAGCCTGTCTGCCAATCAGTAACTCCAGCCTTTCGCTACCATCTAGTGGCGGCTGCGATAACCTGCACCAGTGAAATGAAACTTGGCAGTTGTGTAGTAGCACAACATCTGTTGGAACCATTGACATTTGCTTCGTAATGTAATTGGACACGGGTTCACTCAATGTTTGAGTGAGGTTACCATTAAATAGACCGAGGCACGAGAGTGGACTTGAGTGCATTAAAGGGTAACAGCAACTAAAGGCTGCATGAAAAGCATGATTCAGGATTGAAAAACTTAATATAAATGTTGAGTGTAGGACCTTCACATTTAACCAGGCTGTGATGTTGAAATCACTGATTTAAAAAAATGTTTTTCTTTCCTTTTCCAGAGAAAGACCCAGGTATGAGACACTATAAACAGTATATATAAAGCATTTACATAACGTCTGTAAGTCTAGATAAACAATGAGATTACTTTAAGAGCTGGCTCATTTTAGTTACGTGGTACATTTGAAAGCCTCATCCATAAAAACGAGCTGTCTGGGTAACCTCTGCCGCCATTTTTAGTCCCATTTCCTGAACCACCTCTTTCAGCAAGTATTTGTCCCTCTCATAAATGAATCGGAGCTGAACGAAGTCGGGATTGAAAGACACGCTGAAATATCACTTATTTCTAAATACGTCCCTTGCTCGGCGTGCCCCTGTGGCTTCCCTTGAAGGGAATTGCATCTGGTAGGTTTGCAATGATCAAAAATGTATGCGCTGAAGTCGACATTTGAACTTAGTTTGGATTCCATTTGATTTTTTTGTGTTTCTCCGAGTCTGTTCTGCATCAATATTACATGTCTGCTCTGCGAGAGGAGGGGATTTTTTTTCCTTTCGGGTAAGGACGACCACAGAAAGCGCAGTGACTCTGACCACAAACAACAAAAGTTAAAACTATTTCCTTATGTGTAGAAGATGGAAAGATTAACACGAGGAAAGACAAAAAGGGCGCCCAATTAAAAGAGAAAGGGCGCGCCGAGCTTGACCCCAAAGTAACTGAACACCCACAATACCAGAGTGGTGGGGAAACGCGCTTTGCGCTTGGTACAATACTTTCTTTGCCAGAGCTTATATAAAACTCAAGCGATAATGTCTTTAACACCAGGTTACCGCAACTCAACTGCTACGGTGACCGGAAACCAATTAGATTGTGGAGGTGGTAAGATGACACCCCTGAATGGGGTGTTTCAGTGGCCTATCTAATGGAGGGTGATTCCTACCCAAGCACCAGTCCATTAACAACCAATTAACTTCCTATTAATATTTTACCAGACAGGGCCTCTCATCCTGACATGTTTTTAAGGAGCTTTTCCCAGGAGTGTTTGAACATGAGCAGCTTTTAGCGCAGCATAAAGAGGCCTGTGTAATGGGCTGGAGGAGGAGGAGTGGCAACCTGATAGCACTGAGAGCAGAGGAGGGGAGAGAGGAGAGGAGACAGACTTCTGCAGCTGGTCTGCCCCGAGCCGAGCCAAGCCTGAGCAGGGCCAAACGTACAGAGAGGGTGTAGAGGGGGGTTGCAGTGATAGGAAATCCACGAATTTTGAGACTGTGACACCACATCAGACATGATGAGTAATGATCTTGAGCGTAAGCGTGTTTTAACGGTTAAAGATGTCAGCGATGAGCGTTTTTGCTGTTTGGTCAAAAAAGAAGAGAAGGGGGAAAAAGGCTGAGTAGCAGTTTTGCTTCCAGGACCATAAGTGCTTCTCACCATCATGGGGTTCATCGTAAAATAAGTCTTAAAGAGCAACATTCCTGCTACCGATCAGCCCTAAACTTGCTTTATGCTGCGTAACGCTGGTTTTTGTGGACATTTCAAACTAGTTCAGGGAAACTCCCTGCCTTCAGAGAAGAGGAAAGCGAGAGAGAGAGAGAAAGGCCATTATGACTATAGCCTGCAGCTACTCCCAACGGATAAGGCATTTGTCTTCACTTGAAAGTATGATTTATTTTTCCAGCAGTCAGAAGGGTTATGTTTGTCACCGCGCACTGAAAGGACTTTTGGAAATAGCAGCAGAAATGGGTAAAAAGAATGTCTGCTGGTTTTCTAATGTAGTCTTGATGTTTTCTAAAATGCTTCTCCCTTCTATGGTTACATCGCCTGCGATCGCTTTCAGTCTTCATTAACTTTAGTTAATCATACTGAACCTCGCGTCTAATTTATCAGCGGGAGCGTTTAGTGTGTGTGAGCTGATGATTAAGAGAAAGAGGGGTATGTGGGAAGGTGGCGGAGGGGGGCTGCAGGGGGGAGGAGGCGACGTGGTTGTATCAGGTTCCTCCACTGGGTGTAGATGTGGTCTTAGATTTCTCTCCGGGCTGCTGATTAGCCGTGCGTGCGCGCGTGCTCAAGTGTGAGCGCGCGAGCCGGGAGTTGCACCGGAGGAGACGAGAGGAACTTCGGCTTTAATTTCCCCCAGCTCCAGATATTACACCCCCGCGCGCTCCTGTTTTTATTGGAACGGAGACCAAAAAACACCAAGTGTTTATGGTGCATTAAAACATGGCGGGGAACTTGAGTGTGGAATTGTAAATCTATACGTTTGGCCCCGTCTCTCCAAAGCGAGCTTAATTCTTTTATCGAGGATTTTGGGGTGTTTTACAAAGACTGATGATTGTAGTGCTCCGTGAAATCATGTTTATCATCTTAATGTGGAGGACAGAGGTGAGAGAAGCAAATGGAGGCAGAACTTTGGAAATAAAATGGGTTGTGGTTGAAGCACAGAAGGAGAGAATTATTCTGCATTCCCCTAATGGACATTTGAACAAACAGATAGGTGAGGAGACCGCATTACATTCTATTAAGACCACTTTTGTTGTCAGTGAACTGTTAATGATGTACAAAGGGAGTTTTGCACCTCTCTCCAGGACACTGCGAGCTTTGTGTTTCTCATTATTCTCAGGAAAACGCCAACAGCTTTTATACCTGGAGACACATTAGCTGGCTCTAATTAGAGTAAATATTCTTCTGGTATAACAGCGGTATTGCCTCACCAATCCGGCAGCGATTAGCTCTGTGTTTTTCTGCAGGGCTGCTTATTCATTCCCGGCCCCTCTCCATCTCTCATTCTTTTTTTCTGTCTTGATCATTGCTTTCGCCTCTTCCTCACTCTTTCCCTCTCCGCACTCAATTTACGTCTCGTCTCTCTCCACCGCTCTCTCTATCTCTCCCTCCCTCCATCCTCACAGCAGGCATGGAGCACCGCTAGCTGTGACAGAATCACACTGCCTGCCCATGCTCCACACACCTCCCAAGTTCATTATATCTGTACACACAGGCCATCTCTTGTAGGCCCTCATACCGCCTATGTCCCAGCCAAATGCAATGTGACAGCGCCGCCAAAGCCCTCATTTAGGGCCATCACAGGACAGATTTCCCCTTCCAAGGCTCCCGTCTGCAGCCTGATAGATGGTACCCCTGCTTTTTTCTTGCGCGTGCATGCTTCAGTGTTGTTATTTTGTGGGCGTGCACACAGTTGTGTGTGCTTTTACATCCCTACATTCATCTACGTCTGCACCTGTGTTAGTCTTTGTGTTTGCAGCAGGCCTGACTTAGAACAGCAACGTTTCCCCTGTCAGTAGTGATCGCTGAAACAATGTGTTATAATATTACCGGGCTTTGCTTCCACTTACTCACACGCAGTGTTTTTATATGTAATGCACTCTGCATACGTTGTTCTGATTTTGCGCTTAAGTTTCAGAGCGCTGCTCAGTTTTAAGTGGACGCTTCGTGCGAGACCCTCCATTCCTGTGGCGTGCTTATTGGCGCACCCTTGGGGCGGGCACATATCTAGTTCGGGGGGGGGGGATGCTGCAGCACACTTTAGTTGGCGTGCACACTTTCTGGTATCTTGTCCTTTCTTCCCTCTGAATTTTAGACTAAGAGTGGCCGCCCTGGGCATCAGTTCTGTGTCATACTGGGAAAGTCAAAAGCAGACACACACACACTCGTAGATTTCGAATATCTCCATCAGCCCTCAGAGGATCAGATTGTTTTACGGGAAATCATGTCACGGGTCAAATGATTGAATTATTAATGGAAGTGTGGTGCAATAACAATCGGCCCTTGTCTATTATGATTCCAACGTGATATTCACAGGCCCCCTCTCAGCCTGACTTACTATGTTACAATCCAAATCCAATAATGCAGACTCGGCAGAAGAATGTTTCCCCTCCTCCTCCTGCTATTGTTTCATCAGTCGAAGAGCGTCTTTAGTCTGTTGAATCCACAGGCACAAGTATTTCCAAGTCTCTCAAACCATATCGACTGCCGTGCCATGTTTCCAAGGTTAAAGCAGTACATTTTCATCAAAGGAGTCATGGTAAAGTAATCCGTGACGTAGGACTCTTTCACAACATGCTGCTCTATGAAAAGTGTATGTTTTTGTGCATACACTGGGTCTAATACAGTATGAGGGTGCGTAATCTAGCATTCCTTCAAAAAACTCTAATCTTTGTTCCTTTTTGCAGTGCCAAATATGGATTTTGTTTCTGAGCATAGCTGGAAATCAACCAAGCAAATCTAAGGCCTATTCATGATTCACATTATGGAAATGAAGGCAGACAATTCGGTATTCCCGCATTTGCATATGTAAAGATCCACACTCTGAGAGGTACAAGTATTTTAACCTAATTTGAAGCACAAGAGATTCAATTGGAAGCAATATGTTGGTTTTATGATGTTTTGAGAGGGGCTCAGTGCAAGTAGAAGCACTTCTTATCATTTTCCCTCGGGCCTGCTTCTCACACAGAGCCGGTATGGAAATGCATGTTCATGTAGGGAAAAGGGGAGGGGGGGATGGTGATGGATTCTTGACCTCGACTCAGGAGGATTTCTCGGGTCTGTTTTGAGAATGACCGTAAAGCAACACGGGGGAAAGAGACGTTAGGTCAACCATTTCGCATTTATTATCTGCTGGTGCCAGAAAACACAACTCTTTTAGACATCCTAAACATAGCACACTGGACACATGGGCTGACAACTTCACTTAGGCAAAAGAAATCAAGCAGGCTTGTTAATGCAGCTGTTGAAAACAGTCCCATTAGGAGCAGTCACTCCTATGCTTTGTTTTTTAATCATTTGTACTTGCCTTTTCATCGTCTCTCCCTATTGGGTATGGCTGTGGGTTTTGTGGTTTTTTTTTTAATTTTTAAAAAAGAGAGAAATGAAACATGTTCCCAAACATTTAATGAAGGCATCTCTCTTCCTCTTATGGCTCGAAAAAGGATATCACAGAGAATAATAGAAGAAAAGAAAAAGAAAAGTTGTAATAGGTTTCTTGGTTTCATGTTCCCCAACAAAGGCGCAGGCATGTCTAGCTTAATCAAGCTCGTTTGTGTCATTATGCATTCTCATTACAGCTTAACAGAAGTTTCCCATCTGGAGAAGCAATGTCGCTGTTTACAGTCCTCTCTTCCTCCCTTCTCCTCCCATTTCAAACCCCATAGACATTCTCCGAGGCCTAAATGAGCTTGAAGACAAAAAGAGCACTGTGTAGCGTTACACGGTTCTGTGTAGAAATGAGCTTTTTCCCTCATTATGCTCCTCATTTTATGGGAATAGAAAACAAAAGAAGACATATGTAATTACAGCATGAGCAAAGCATAAACATGCCACATACAATGAGGCTACGCTCTCGGCAGCAGGCTAATTGTAACTTTGCCCTTCTCCTTCAGTGCCTGAGTTATGCGATCGCTCACTTCGAGACCCAGAAAACACGCATATGTGCTCCTAAACACGCACGTACGCACCCATGCTGTGCGTGTGCGCCCGACCGAGCTTCACTTTCAGTTTCTCAAAAATGGGGACAATTCCCAAGGTTGTTTATGGTCTTCATTGCTTTATAGAGAGAGGCACGTGGCTTTAATGAGGGTAAGTGACACTGCAGCTATTTTGTCAAGCACATGATAGTCATATAGTTATATCTTCTGCACTTTGCTCAAATAAAATTTTGTTTTTTTAAAAAAAGATTCTGAAGCAAGCAGCGTTTTTTTTTTTTAAATGCAAACAGCGTTTAAGATTGCGACAGGCCATGTGTTAAAACTACTGTAAAGAACTTGCCAGTCACAGCCTTAAAGTCTCCTCAGGCAGTTAAAACCACAACACTACAACCATGAATGGCATCCCAGCCTTGGTCCACACACACATCATTCCACACATTACTCCCTTCAGCTCCCCTTTTGATGTGTCAGAGAGAGAACTAGCCACTGTTATACTGTTTTTTTTATTGCTCACACAGCAATGTGCGTGTACATATATGACTCTGTGTGTGTGTGTGTGTGTGTGTGTGTGAGAGAGAGAGAGCAGCAAAGTGTTTGCTCTTCAAAGGCAGCAAAGGGGTGTGCTACTTAAGGCCTATTAAACCTGGAGCTCTGTTCATTGTGGCTGGGAGAGAGAGCACTGCATGCTGAGGCAGACAAAATGGCAAAGGCGTACCTTTGAACTGGAATCATGTGGGAGCTCACATTTTCACAAGTGCTGCAGAACAGAAAACAATGTTTTGGAGAGTCCCCTGATATATATATATATATATATATATATATATATATATATGTGTGTGTGTGTGTGTGTGTGTGTGTGTGTTTGTGCTAAGGACCAGCTAACAGAGAATCTGTTATGGCTTTGCCCCTGACGGTGTGATATTACAAGCTTGCAGTACATAATCCAACATACTGCAACTTATTAAAATATGACCATAGCAGCTCCCTGAGGCTACATAAACCGTCTCTCTCCCTCTCTCTCTCTCTCTCTCTCTCACACACACACACTCACACACACACTCACACTGGTATACATTCCTGTGGCACACATGGGAACGCACTGTCCATACTTCTGTCTCACTCTCTTTCTCTAATAGCACATTCTGTAGACCCAAGCTGCACTGTGGCTCAGCGGCTGTTAGCACTGTTACCTCACAGCACGTCAGTCCTGGGTTTGAACCTAGCGCTGGTGCGGATTCATCTGGGGGCTCCATTTCCGCCATAATTAAGCCAAGATCAATATTTTCTCTGTATTTGCTTAACTAAGGCTCTGGCTTACAGCTGGAGGTTTGGCACTTGGTGGTGGTTGCCTGTTGCTCCTTAAACTCTTTTTTGAATAATCTTTATTTTGTTATAAATAATTTACAGAAAAGAGGCACAAAAAGTACAAATATGACAGTGGGAGTTATATAAACAGACAATTTAACATTTAACAGCATGCAAACTATTGTTCTTGGGAACACTTGTCAAATGTGAAATAGTATAAAGCTGTCCTGTAAAGTGATGCTAATACATTTTTCATACAAAAACATCATCATATCAGTCCAGAAAATCCTTGTCATGTGCTGGGTCTGTGACCCAGCATTTTGAGTTCATGATATATTGTGTCATGTTCGTGGTTGATGCTGTCATGCCTGTCTTGTCATGTTTTTCCGTTTATTTTGAAAGTCCAGTATTCATGTCATTGTGTTTGAGTTTACATTTCCTGTGCATCGTTATGTTCATCCTTGTCAGCTGTTTCCTCATGTGTCTCGACTTCCCCTGATCACCTCATGTGTGTATTTAAGTCCTCTGTTTTCTATGTTTCGTTGTCAGGTCGTCTGTTTGCATCCGCATAGTGTTTCGTCATAGTTTACTCAGTGTTCATAGTTTGTCATAGCATTTTCACTGAGTTTCTTAGTCCTTTAGTTTTCTGAGTGTTTTCCTTCACAGTTTTCCTAGCTTCATGCTTTTTCATGTGCCAACATCCAAATAAAGGATCGTCTTCTGTTCAGCCAGCAACTCCGCCTTTCAGTGTCTGCTTCTGGGTCTTGTAAACTAAACTTATCGGCGCACCCCGCCGTAACAATCCTTACATCACTCTGCATTTCATCATTAGTTATTATTAATCTCTGTCTTCCACAGTGTGTCTCTTGTCTGCCCCTCCTTGAGCCTGGTTCTATTGGAGGCTTCTTCCTGTTAAAAGGGAGTTTTTCCTTCCCGCTGTCGCCAAGTGCTTGCTCAAAGAGGTCATTTGATTGTTGTTGTTTTCTCTTTATTATTGTAGGGTCTTTACCTTATAATATAAAGGGCTTTGAGGCAACTTGTTGTGATTTTTGGCTCTATATAAATAAAACTGAATTGAATTGTGTGGGAGCAGTTGCAGAAGAGAGGCATCACTGCTCACAGTTAGGATGGGTTAAATACATAGAATCAATTTCCCCTAGGGGGATTAATAAGGGAAAAAGATCCAGGCATGAGCACACACTTTTATTTAAAACTGCATTTGAGTTCACATCCCGCCATGGGAAGATAAATGTCGCCAACAAATCAATACTCTGATGGAGTTTCGTTCTTTCATTACACACCTCTTGCTGCAGCTAATTGTCCCACAAGGTGAAGAAAGGCATGCCTCAGGAAGAGCATACCAGTGTATATGTTACTCAATATCACTGGATACAGCTGATAAGCATATCAGACACAGCTCTCTCTGTCAGGAAGCAGGAAGGAAGTGAGTCAGACGCACCGAGTCTGATCTGTACCACAGACTGCAGTTTATGTATAGGGAATCTAAAAAACAGAGTGAAAGAATTATCATAACCTGCAGGGTAGTTTGTGCAAAGCAAAGTTTGGCTGGATTGATTTCCAAAACTCATTCCAAATAACAAGAAGCGAGTTGAGCGCAAGGGCTGCAGTAATGATAGATATGCCCGTATTGGATTCTTTTATAGAGTGGGAGTGGAGCACTATTGTTAGATCATAATTCAGACAACCTGCTTCTTTCAACTATGGTGGATGAGTCTCCCAGGAGGGTACTGTTGTAGTCATCTGCATTATGTGTGTGCTTGCATGCTCACACATAATGCATCCACATCCACCTAGACACGCACATGCACACACACATTCTGTGGGCTCATACAATTTTGGTGTTCGTGCAGTCCCCAGGGCGCTGAGCAGGACAGGAGATTTATGTTCTCTGTCGTCCAGACACGGTTCTCCCGGCTAGCTCCCCACTCATTAGAGCTCCTACATGGTCATACGTGTTACTCTAACAAGCTGAATAAAGCCTCCCTCCAAAGCCTGATGGATTCGATGGGTGGAGTGAGTTCTCCTCATTGCAAGAACCCCGAAGGAGACGTCACAATACATGAAGCAGCGCAGCAACAACTTATCTACATCGAAGCGGGGGGGGGGGGGGGGGGGGGGGGGGACTACGGTGTTGTTCAGCCATCCATCATGGTTATACACATTTATTAGGACTTAGTTTAATGATCCCTCCGTGGACATGGAGATGCACTTAAATTAAAATGTTTGGTTTGCGCTGTGTTGTGTGTAAAACCGAGGCGAGGAGCCCTGTTATCACCGCTACGACTGCAAGTGAAGCCATAGAGCGTGTTTGCTAATCTCTATAGTTACCAGATATGAAATGAGTGTTGTACTCATTCACTCCCGGTTACAGAGACCGGAGTAAACATGAAGGCCAAATGAACAAACAGATGAGTTGTTTGTGAACTGCTCTGCTCACAGGGTTTATCAGTATTGTTTCTAATCCGCCCGATAATGAATCCAGAGTCTATTTTGCAACCCGTGCCTGACTGGTCATGGTATGTGCACGTGTCTATGTGTCTCTGTGTGTGTGTTGATTACAGCAGAGCTACTGATGTCTTTTCCAATGAGAGCTGTTCGCATTGGTGGAATTGACTGCAACATAAAAAGAGCTGTGCTTTGTTATAAATTTAATTTCTTGTGAAAGCTCGGGCAATAAGCGGTAATATTGCTGCCAATGAAGCTCATTTCGTCTAAGTCTGCACCCTGGGATTTAATCAAAAATCCTTTAGCTGTTCGCTTACAAGTGTTGAGATCAGGCTCTCCACTACAGAGGAATACATTATAATGATTTCTGTATGGGAGATATATTGGATGTTCTCATGCTAACTGCTGAGGCTCGGATCAGGAAAATGACTGACCAAGCCACAGTTAATAATCTCCCACTGGACTAGTTTTTTCTTCTCTTTTTACAGCCAACGCAACAAAGTTGCACACAGGTGAAGGTTGCAATGAAGCAGCCATTAGTTGGTAAAGCGAGATGGGAGACAACCAGCCAAGCATTATTTACAACTTAGTTGGCGTAAGACGGGCTGAAGAGATGCCCCTACATGCTCCACACGGCCCATATTTCACACACAGCTATCAAGAAGTGGCAAATAAAATGTCTGCAGTCAAATTTTACAGACCAGTAAAGTGTAACTTAATAAAGGCGGTGAAATGCGTGGTGCATTGACTGCCTGTGCAACAACATAGTGATTCCAGAATGATGGAGGATGCCATTAACAGCATCATTAATGAGCCAACTCAATGCCTTTGTAATCAAATGAATCCATTCAACGGCCTAACTTATTCAAACAAACAGCAGGGAGTGAAAAGAGCGGTGATAGCACAGCCACAGCCGGCAGTGCGTTCCTCCCAAGCCTTTCCTGATTAATCGCGCTAGAATTTTTGCACACTGGGTCATTCACCTCAGCAGTTCTGGCACTGAGAAGGAGTTGGATGGCTCTTGGAAAAAGCGCTGTTTATCATCGCACCAAGAACAGGCTTTTTTTTTTTAAATGTAGCACAAGTCAATTCATTCATCGTAAAAGTGTTTGAGTTGGCATGCAGCGCAGGTTTTTAAAAAGATATTTAGTGATCTGGGGAGAGTTTCACTTTTCTAACGCAACATCCAAAGTAAACCTTTTTCACTTCCAATGATAGTGGATCAGCGCGGCACAGACAGAGAGCCGTGCCATTGTAAATTAATCAGGTTTGTGGAGGAGAAAGAGGAAGAAAGCATTCCTCAAATGAGACAAACCCCAGCCCCAGCTTGATGCCGGCAAACCCTGGCTGTGTGATATGGCCAGCTTGCATTCTAGAGCCAAGGCAAATTTAGAGCTGATAAAGTTGGCCAGGTCTGTTACAGAGAACCTCTGCGTTATCACAGCTCCGGCCAATTATCTGTACAGATTCCTCCACTTGTGCGCTTGTCTATCACTCCAGGGGCACAGATGAGAGCCAATAAGTATGTAGGAGTATTTTTCTTTTAGTGAAATAACATTAAAGTCAAGTTGTTTCTTGGCTGTGTGACTGGGATTCCACCACTGAGTCACTGTCAGATTTGTGCCTTTTTTTCACCTCACTGGGGAATAGAGTAAGGGAGACTGTTGTGTATGCAGTCTCTGTACAAGCTGCTCTGTCTGGGGGGACACCAAGCCAGCCTGGCTGCCCGGCCCCTTCATGAAGACAGTGCTGGGTTTAATTATTCCCAGCTGTGCCTCATCTCCCTCCCCAGCTGGGGTCTGTGTCCCAGTGTCCTCTGCAAGTATGCCACCTTCAGCGAAATCAAGGTGAGACACAAAGATGAGTGTACCCACACACAGAGCCGGTGCTGGGGCTCATTCAAATCCACACAGAGAGAATCTCCCCTGCATAGAAGAAGAGAGACAAAGTAGCATGAATTCCATTTGGGACAAAGGTTTAATTTAGTCAGCTTACAGAAGCTGGCATTGTTCTGCAGGCTCAGTCAATTTGAATTATAAAAACCCAGTTTTACATCAAATTGCACTTAGAGGAGTGTTATGTTAATATAAACAAGTGTGGCCAAAGTTATGCCAGATGAACTAAAATAATATTTGGAGGTTTGTGTAAATTCCTCTGCAGTCAGTGACCGCCTGGAGTCTTTGACCCAAAGACATCTGCAGATCCTTTCAATCCACCTTCTCTACTGCACACACGTTTTCAGCTTTTGCTTTTTTTGTGGGCGCTCTCCACCTTTAGTCTGCTCCAAGAAAGTGGAATGCAGCTCAATCAGGTTGAGATCAGCAGACGAGGATTTCCCGCCTACACGTTTAAGGCCGATTCTGTTATGTGCTTCAGCATTGTTGTCCCGCTGAATTGTGAAACGTCCAATATGTTTTGATGCGTTTGGCTCAACCTGAGCGCACAGAAATCCCCCTGCAAACCTCTGCATTTATCCTGCTGCTTGCAGCGTCAGTGAAATCATCAACGAATACCAGCGTACCAGCGCTAGTGGCAGCCCTAATGATGACGGGGGTGCTTTAATCATGTCACTGTTCTTTTTCATCCGCCTGACAGAGGTGAAGTTTTGTTTCATCAGACCAAAGAACTTTGTTCCACAACACTGCCTCACTTTTGTACATTTTTGTGAACTGATGCTTGGCCTATCTGTTTCTGAGTCTTACCAGATGTTGCATGCCTTCATCCTGGAGACCATCGAGGACTTGTGCAGCCATAAATGGTTTTTTTTCTGCACTATTCAAATGGGTTGCCATTTTCAAGTTTCTTGTGTGCACAGGCTTTCTTTTTTTTTTTAGAAGGAAACCAACTGTTGATTTTACCTTTGATATCTCTCTCTGACAGATTCTGCCATGTTATCTCATCTTACTCTCGCTCTCTCTCTCTGAGCCACTTCTGAGCTCTTTTATGCATGAAGGAAACTTTGAATAAACACACACCTGGCTCAAAGGGATATTGTGGCAGTTTCTAATTACTTTTGAATCTTGCCGTCTGGGCACCGTGTGGTTAAAATAGCTATATCTCCCACACAGTTTTTTTTTTTTCATCACTGACACAAACCCACTCAAATTAATGCTGAAATTATTTCATTTCAAATTAAATATACAGAATCTCAGGGAGAAGGACGTGACAAGTGGAACTATCCAAAAAACTTGTATGTTTTTGTGCTTTAATTCAATTCAGTTTCATTTATATAACACAAAATCGCAACAACAGTCACCTCAAGTTGCCTTATACTGCATGGTCCTATCAAGGTCCTATAAGACCCTACAATACTACAGAGAAAAGCCCAAC
Organism: Neolamprologus brichardi; assembly: GCF_056152115.1. Lineage (NCBI taxonomy): Eukaryota > Metazoa > Chordata > Actinopteri > Cichliformes > Cichlidae > Neolamprologus > Neolamprologus brichardi. The sequence continues at coordinate 20,130,679 of NC_142105.1, forward strand.
AATCAAACGAACTCCAATGAACAAGCAGTTGGCAACAGTGGGAAGGAAAAACTCCCTTTAAACAGGAAGAAACTTCCAGCAGCAACCATCTGGCACAACCAACGAGTTAAAGTTGAGGAAACTAGATTGCATTACTACAAAAACACAAGTGAGAGTATGTCAGGATAAAATGCTGTCGTTTTTTATCAGAGAAACCATTTCCATGGGTATGTCTCCATCTTTTTAATAAGAGCCAGAAACACCAGCATTGCTCTAAGTGTACCAAAAACATGGTCAGTTATCTCATCCAGGTGTCCTTTACCGGTCCTTTTTGCAGCCTGTTGCCATGGTACCAAAGTTTTTAAAATAAAGGTTGAATTAAATTTGGTCTACTTTAAATAGCTCGCCTAGTATTAATTAGTAGTATTAATGCTGTAAAACTGAGTATTTGGATTTCCCAGAGTTGGATAAATAGAAAATTACCCATATCTGACTTGTATTAATCTAGAGCTCTACCTCATATTGGGAAATCCCATAATCATCCAAAAAAAAATTGAATTAGCAGTGTTCTCAAGGATCTCAGTCTCAGAACATGAAGTATTTTTTTGCTAAACCAGCATGTTACAGAGTTTCTCTTGTTTCCGTGAACGTGGCCTGTGCGGAAGGACAGCGACGCATTAATCATGCACACTTTCGCGTAAAACAGATGTGATGTGCTGAGATAACAGAGCAGCGATGCCGCATACTGTTTTCAGAATGAGACAAATGCTTATGAAAGCTGTCCCTGCGTGAAGCTTTTGCGTGACCACCACTCTGGCAGTTTTGAATGAATCCCAATCTGACTGAGTTTGACTTGGTCCATCTGTGCGACTGTCCTTGGCCTTGGTTTAGGGTTTTGGGGTAGAAGGGAGGGGTGTAGAGTTATCACACTGAGAGGCTGTTAGGGTCATTACAACCCTCTGCTTCGATATTTCAATTTTTTTCCCTTTTTTTTGATGGGAGCCAAATGTTGTGCTGGAATCCCTGTGTCTGTCTGTCTTTGTTCCTGTCTCTCACCATCCTGTCCAGGGCTATGCCAGCACAGCTGTGAGCGGCAGCGTGTAATAAAAGTCTAATGCGAGCAGCTGCTGGGGGTTTAAACTGTAATGAGATGGTGTGTGAGATTACCACACTTCGCTAGTCGCTGAGAGAAAGCCTGGCACCCCTACAACACTGTCCCCCCCAATGGTACAATTACACTTTAGATATGGCTAATAGAATATCCACACAACGCCTGTAAGCAAGATGCATAATGAGCTTTAGCTCTGCCTCTTCTCCTTCTTTTTTATCTGCCTCTCCATCTCCCTCACTCTCTCTCTCTTATGCCCACAGCTGCACAGAACGTACACCCCCAAGGAGCTGCTGTAAACTGTGAAGGGCTGATGTAGGAAACAGAGACAGTGTTTTTGAAATCAAAGGCACGCCTAGTCAGAAGATTCCCACAGAGGGGGACAGTTTTTTTCTCCCCCTTTTTTCTCTTTTCTTTTTTTTCCAGGGTCTGATCGCTGGAAACACAGTTTGCCTTCTTACATCAACCCAACAAATAATTCAGGCCTCAAGTCATGAATAGTTGAAAGCCCTGTGTCAACTTCATTAGTCATCACGGGGGAGTTGGTGGTGGAGGATGTATGCATACCCACATGGTGCCCATGCATTGAATGGCAGGGTTACAATAGAAAGGAGGCTTGCTTTAGGTCTGCTGTGGAGCCTTTGTTACGAGCTACTTTATTATGCAAAAACCTTTTTTCCCACTTCTCTGTTATTGTCTTGCTTATTTTTCTCTTCTCTTCTCTTCTCTTCTCTTCTCTTCTCTTCTCTTCTCTTCTCTTCTCTTCTCTTCTCTTCTCTTCTCTTCTCTTCTCTTCTCTTCTCTTCTCTTCTCTTCTGTGTCATCCTATTATTAGAGCTCTCTATCTCGGGCTTGATTCGATGAATGTAGGAACATAAAAGTCCTTGTTATGATTCTCGCACCTCTTCTGAGTCTCTCTGTAATGAAAGTTCAGGGTGTCTGGGTGTGAGGCGTACGTACCTGTCATAGCGGTGCTGCGATAATAGGCCCATTGGTGCCACTGCCTCATCGTGGCGGATGAGGAACTCCTCTGAATGCATGCTGCTATTCATTACCTCATGCAGAAAGGCTAAACTCCAGATTCACAGCTCTGTAGGGCTGGATATTGTGAACGTGACCCCGGGGAGCAGAGCAGCGGAATTTCAATACGCCACTCGGCCAGTATTATTCCACACCTGAATGCAGAGCCTTCCAGACAATTAGCGGAGAATTATAGCAGGGGAGACGTTGGGTAATTTACAGAGTCCGTCTCGCCTCTGCCCCAGCCTTGGCCTTGCCATCCGTGCAAGGATATTACACATTTTGCACAGCGGGGAGATTGCAAAGTCGCTGGCAGGAGAAAGAAAACGGATGCTCTCAGAGTACTTAAATGGGAGCAAACTCCATTTCTACAGGTATTTAGGAGATGTCGAGTGAGGCGGCTCCTGCCTTTCAAAATCTTAAACATTACTGTGAGAAGTGTGCACATCAAGCCTAATGTCTGACTCTTTTTTTTTCCTCCTCCAGCTGCACTCATACGTCTACATTCCCTGCAGGTACGGCTTTACGTGCAGCAAATGGCCTGTAACTGCTGCCAACTGTAACTGTTTTATCAATCCAGCGCAGACGAGCTCCATCCCATTATAAATGCAAAGGATGATCAAGTCATTAAAGTAATGTTTGAGCCTGGACCGTGGATATGCAGCCTTATCGGCGTATTCCACCGTCCCTTTCATTAGCCCACCTCGTCTTGTTATTATCATCAGCAGCAGATATCGTCTGCTGCAGATAACGGTTGTCATTTAACCGCGCCGCAGCCCTTGATTAAAGTGCTCCATTAACTGACACACTGTTGTTATTTTGCCATGAATCCATCTCTTCATCTATACAGAAATTTGGGTGATTATGATACGGCATGAACATAATGGGAAGTTGAGCAGAATCTCCAAACAAATGCTCAAGCGAAAGCATCAGTCAACCTCACTTCTGTTTGCCTTGTCATCTTGTCGTGCAACGCCTCGGCTCGCCGCTCGATGTGGAATGCTCCTTGCCACATGAGATCTTCTCAGTATCCCAGCCCTCTCCTTCCAAAACGTGTGTTCCAGCTGTTACCACTCTCCGGAGTTGTGAGGTTATAATGAGCATGGAAGCAGCTGCTTCCTCCTACAGTAGAGGCCCCAGCCTCTCTAATCCTGATCATTAAGAAAGGAAAGGGTGTGTGGAAGCCAGAGCGCGCAGACTTGTGGGCCTCGACACTCCAGGACAGGCTGCGGAGACTTGGGTTACTCGACCATTTTATTAGTCCGCCCAGCAGGTATAGCCCTATTGATCTGCCTGAAGTGGTAAAAAGAACCAACTTATGCAAGGCAGCTGGAGCAGCGACTACAAAGAAGCACTGCCACTATGGTTTCCGCCTATCGTTGTCCAAAAATATTTGCCTCCATTACTCCACGAAGCTGCTTACCCGAGATTAAGACACAGTAGCCTGATATTTCGGTATTCTCCCAGCCTTAACGTCGCCATGCATAAACTCAATCTTACACAGAAAATATCAGATTATGAAATATTTATGTTCTGACCTTTCTCAGTAATGATTTCATGATTTAATTTTCTCTGGCTTTACCTTAAAGTGCTGAGAGAATACAAAACAGACCAAAGCACCAGGCACGGGCGGGGGGTGTAAAAAGATGATCTATAGAGACGATGACATTTGCATTCAGCTTGTAAATATCAACAACACTCAGGCAGATTATTCATAGGTTTAGACTTTCCTGTTCCACAAGTGTCTCTCACTAATCCTTCAGACATTGCCAAAGACATCTCTCTCTGTCTTTAATTTCACTCAGATGAAACACTAGAGTGAGCGAAGTTTAAAACACACCGATACCCAATGCAAAAGCTGGAAATAACATACCGTGGATGCGTCGCCATTAAAGCGAAATATATGCAAGCGCACAGCATGGAATGTACCAGTGTAAAGTTAATAGAGTTACATTTAGAATAACAAGCCCGCTCAACCTTGTCATGGTTCGGTCGACGCGAAACTGCACCCAGAGCTGTGTCTCTAACAAGGCTCTGTCTTTGGAGATATTTTATGTAGATTAGTTATATGCTAATTTGAAGCATGACCTCACTGTTTGCCAGAGAAAGTCTGTCTCTCTTTTTGATCTGCATATTAATGCCCAAAGAGTAGATGGAAGTTGAGACATGAAAAGGTTTAATAAAATCAGCAGGTAAAACGCAGCCTCATAATTAATCCAGCAAAGAGGAAGTCTTCTGCAGACAATGGCCGCACCTCAGATTCATAATTAGGCCCTTTATTGATATTCCACAGCCTCTCTGGCACATCACCTGAAACAGTGATTAATCTTTCGCGGTAAGAAAAAAGCGAGACGTGCTTAACTTCCTCCTGTACAACTGGCTTAACCGAGCAGAATCCTGAATTATCTCGACCAGAATCATAATACACCCCCCTTATCCCCCGATCCCCATGCCATGAATACACAAACTAGCAAAATTACTAACCAAACTCATTTTTCAACTCCAAGCCCAAACGTAGGTGGAGTTCATGGGACGGTGCAGCGGCTTTGTGTGTCATTGCGTTTGCTCTGCCTAACCTCTCCTGACACCTGGAGTCAGGGACCCCCCTCTAAATGTGTAATATTCAATCTTCCTGACAGCTCTGCTAATGACCAGAAGGAACCAAAACAGAGGTAATAGGTGAGCCTCAAAATTGCTTTCAAATTATCCCTGATAATGATTCCCGTCCAAGTAATAAACTCTGCTGTGTGAGCGAGTGTGTGAGTGGCGGTGTGTTTATGTCGAGGGGGGAACGCTAGAATGGCGGGGCTAATTATCAGCACTATTAAAGGTAAGTACATCCAGCTGCATCCCGGACAAGTCCTAATGAAGGACAGCAGACGAGCTGGACTCTTTCATCTGTCTGCTGTTGTTGGTCAATATCCACACCTCTGGACCACCGGTGTCTGTGCCACTCTGCTCCGACTTGGAGGAGAGAATTAAACATCGCGCGGTGACAGGGGTCGTATTTCTTCAGCGCCTGCTTTCTTTTCCACTTGTCAAGCAAAGGGCGATTTTGTGATGGATTATAAAGTTTTCAAATGAAAAACTTGTTATGTTAGGTTGATTAATTCTCCTTTTTCCTCTTTTTTACCTTCTTCACTGGTGGATATAATACAGCCAGCCTGACTTTGTCTATCTGTGGTTTATTCTTTATTTATTATTACTTATTTATTTATTTTTGACAATAGCGTTAAAAACGTATTGTCGTCACTCTTGACTTGGGTTGCTTTCCCTATAATTAAACCATTAAAAACCCCAGTCTGCACTACACAAATTACACTTATTAGACATAAAGTAAAACTATACTTTATCTGTTGAGCATTTAAAATTGCTCTTTAAAGTCCTATTATTTATATATATATCATAACTGGATCAAGATTTTAATATACCTAGACAATTAGAATGTAATACAAAGGTATTTGGTGCTTGTATAATCTTGTCATCTGTCCAAAATTACTTCCATAAGCTTTCAGATGGTGCCTCACCAAACAGCTCCAATAGAAGGATTTTATTAGCTGTGTAAAGTTTGGAGGACAAGCACAAGAAAACACGTGAAATATGTAAGCGTATAAATAAATGTACCCCAGTAATATTTTATAGACAAGGCGCACATATATACATATATATAAAAATCGTGTTTCCCAAATGCTTTGTGCTCTGTAAAAAGCCCCTGTAGGCTGTGTAGCCTTGGTCTCTTTATCTTTTTTTTGATAGGGGATTTAAGGCGTAACACAATAGGCAAAAAATGAAGCGTACAAAAGTGAAACACACAGACTTCCACAGACATAAAACCAGTGTTACTGTTGGAAACATGTCATGAAGTATTCAGTTACGAAAAATGGTGTAATGTCAGAGTCCTCATTAAGACCCTGAGAGGCTACGATACTCAGTGTATACCTCCAGAAGTCTGATGCAGGGTATTGTACTGTAAGCACTGTACAGCTAAAAAAAAAAGGAAGAAAAAAGGCTGATCTGGTAGCTGTTTGGAGTGTGGCTCGACATGTTCTTACATCTGCTATTTTCCTGATCCGGCACCCTTGGTATTGAATTCTGGGGTACGTGTAATTTTTCTCATTTTGCCTTTTCAGATAGCGCTCCCATCCCATTAGCATCACTTTCCAACATCTCCAAAATTGTTTTTCTTCCCTTTTAAAAACATTCACGGCCTATTTGTGTTTTGTGATCTGTCACCTCTGTGAGATTATCATTTATAAAGAATTGGCCAGGTTTAAACACAACAAGCGTTCAGAGGCTGTGCTCAGTGTTAAACAGACACCGACACGGATTGTTGGTAGCGGACAGGAAATAGCAATTTTTGGTGCAAAGTCCAATTTTTGCTTCGTCACACTATTTCCACCTCTGCCTCTGAGAGAGGGAGCTGTCATGAGGCAGGATGCCTGTCAGGAAAATGTGCATTTCAACCAACCCAACAAATGGGAGCTTCAACCAAGTTGTTGAGTAGTGACCCATAATGCCGCAGTGTCACGCCAAGCACACAAATCCCAGGTAACACTGAGTCAGAGGCTGTAAGTGTTAGTTAAGCTTACAGCACTTTGTTTGTTCTACTTGGAAGCCTGCAAATGTTTTTCATCAGGGTCATGGGTAAATCTGGGGTCAGGAAGTTGTTTTATTTCCGTAATCTATGCAATACACTGATTTTTTTGTGCGCTGCAAATGATAACAAAAACACTTATTCCCCTTTAGATAGTGTTACATGACTATATAGGAAGTCCTGGCTTAAGATATCTTGTTCCACTGTGTAAAGCCTGCAGATCTTTTCCCACTAACTTCTTGTAGGGTATGTTTGGTGCCAAAAAAGTAAAGAAATAGCCTTTAAAAAATAGCCCTGTTTCTTCTGGACCGCAGCTCATTGTATTTACAGTGCTTCACTGTAGTTCGTTAGCCAAACAGCAATCCATCAGTCTCTATTTCTCCTCTAATGCATGTAATGTAGCAGTTTGTACATTTCTAATCAGTGCTGTGTATACATCACTGTCAGCATTCAGCACCCCACCGACTTGTTTCTTTTCTCAGATTACAACCGTTGTAGTCGCTCGTATATTTCCAGAGCTCGTGAATTATGAATGATATAAAATATAAAAAAAAACAGCACAGAGCAACAGTAGAAAGAGCTTCTCGATCAGTCGGGTATGCATGTGGTCTGTACTTACCTAAATGAGCCCAGAGCTGTGCACAGTCTAACTGTCTGACCTCTACGCTGCACATTTATTTTCCAAACATATGTTGGCTATTTCGGCAGCTCTGGACTGTGAAACTGAGACAGGAGGAGAGAGGTCTGTCGAACATGTGAGCATGATCTAACTGGCTGTGAATACGGGGCAAATGGACCAGCGGTTAGCGGTTGAGGAGAAAAGCTAGCAAACTGACTGACATGTTTTTGTGATCCAACGCAGATTTTGCAGAGGTGCTCTGTAGGACTGCGTAACCCCGGGCCTTGGGGCTATGAACTTCCAATCATTTCCGAAAATGCATGAGCGCACACGCACACACAGCCACACACACGCACACACAGCCACACACAATCCCCACCAGCATAAACACTCATGAGGTACAGCTGTTCTACTGTGTCTGATATTAAATGACAAGGTGACTTGGTGTCCTGTGGGCCACCTGAGAGGTAGGGCTCTGCAAGGGGGACACAGCAATCTATTCTCCTCAGTACTGAGAGGAACTTACTCAAGCAGAGCAGCAGTTATTTCCCCACTCTGCTCTGCCCCTGATCCCTCCCCGTTTGCCTTCAAGTCAGCACCAGTTAGCAGTTCCTTCAGTGTGTGCACGCGCGTGAACATGTGTATGCGAGACCGCGCGCCGGGCTAATTTCTACCGCCGTGCACTGCAGTGTGTTACGAGCATTCTCCGGGATATTGATGTGCTGCATATTAGGGAGCCGAGTGAATCAGTGCTGTGCGCTGTAAATATTCTATTGTCACTTTAATGCCTCTGTCAATGGCTTTGTCCGGGGTAATTCTGTCCCCCGTAGCGTCCACACACTTCATGCGCACACATGCAGACACTGAGACTGAAACAGAGAAAATGAAGGAAGAGAGATGGAGAGGATACACACACACACACTTTGCCTGAGGTTTTTTTCTTGCCGTCACAGATGATCAGGCCCAGCTCTGGCTTTAGCACAGCTCTGGCCAACCCCGGGTCCTGAAGCCAAACTGTTAAAAGACATTAAGTCAGCACAGAGACGCGCCACTGCTTCCTCTCTCTGCTAACCACAGGACACTAAAAGTGTGTGTGTGCATGTGCGCATGTGTCTGCGCTATGGAAACGGAGAGACTTTGGGGCTAAGATCTGCACACATGTGTATCCTAATGAGTCTTTGCATGTACTGCCGCATGTGTAGCCCTCTCCTTGCTGAGGTCAGATAAAGCGGGGGGTTTGGTGTGGGGGGGGGGGGCAGAATATTTGGAGCAGCCTTCCGGTCTCTCTGGGCTCACCACATGCCTGTCGCAGCTCAGTGAGCAGACTGTGGAAAGCTTATGTAAATGACGAGCCGCTCAGATGTGAAATCAGCTCTGTATTAAATTGTTTTGTTCCACTTGTCAGAGCTGATTAGTCCAAAAGCTCTCCAAAAGCTGCACAGGTATTGTGTTGATTGTATTCATATAGGAGCGAGTGCAGAAAGAAATGCGTGGAACACCTCGGGGAAGAGCATCTGTGTAGGTAGCGGGGTGCAATTGCCCTCTCAAGTGTGATCACTAGTCAGATATCCGATGGCAGATTAGTAGATTCTGAAGATGCTGGATGGCCCCTCACAGATGCACACTGATTGAGATCTGCCCCCATACGAATCCAGAAACACTCCACTTGTCTCTTCAAAAGAGGCCATTTTCACTCCATTACAAAGCCCCAGATCACAGGCTCCATTAGTCTAACCTTAGTTCACTTCTGAGAGAGCCTCAGAGCTACATCCCCCTACCTTGCCTTCCTCTGTTGCTCTCTCTCTCACACGCACATGCACATACACGCTTCTGGGATGCAGCACAGGTGACATTGTTTTTTCAACTGAGTGAATAGTGGGGGAGAAATTAGAGTGAAAGAGAGAGGTATGTGGGAGAAAGCGGGGAAGCAGGTCTGAGAGACGTGTGCAGAGAGAAAGAAAGAGAGGGGGAGAGAGAGAGGCAGTGAGAAGATTGCAGCACTACGTCTGGAGGGCTCCCAGCATAAAGCAGGTCTTTGAAAAGGGCAGACAAAGAGAAAAGGTCTCGGCCAAATACCTGAAAGAATGTAGAGAGGAAAGAGGAGCGCGGCCAGAGGGAGATAAGGCAGTTAGCCGCACACTGAGGCCAGCTCCTGTGTCATTGGATCGGGTTACTCCTGCTCGCGTTCGCATGTGCGTGTGTCTTCGCATGTGCTCATCTGCGCGCTCGTCCATTTGAGCCGGCCGAGCTCAATGCCGACATTCCGGAGTGGTCTGCCTCTGTTCACGGTCCAGTGAGGTCGCTGACAAAGCTGTGATGGGCAAGGATGTGTGTGGCGCCTCCGGGGCGAGCCCAGGTTGGTCAGACAAGACCCCCAGGCTGCAGATGTGAGCATTAGGCCAGACTACAGGGTAAAAGAGGTTTAACAAAGTCTCAATATTTCTGTTAAACCCAAGAGAATCTAGGTTCCTGTGCGTCACTTTTTTCTTTTTTTCCAAGCTCTTCTCCTGGGCTTCAAAGCATCTAAAGATGAGAGCCTTCTTTGAAAATGATTTTCAAGTCTGGGCTTTATCGGTGTGTGGGAAATCACCCTCTAGCTATTTTGTAAAGCTTAGGCACCTTTGAATATACTAACAGAGCCTAAGGATAAAGGGATCTACTGAGCTACCATACAAGGGCAAGGCAAAACGAGGTGCAGACCAGCTTCTCCCCATGTTGGGGTGGCAATGACAACAAATCCGTCAGGATATTAGAAGTGGATAATATGAGTATCGAAACAAATCTAAGCAGTTATTAGTTGTGATTGAGGTCTGATAGCAATTAGTCTCGCTCCGGCACACAGACTGACTCCTGTCTAATGATGTCATTGACCTTGTCACCTCCCCGAGGTCAAAGTGTCCATGTTAAACCATGCGTAATGGTTCCGTGTTTAGACTACAAGGGCCTGTCCAGCTAAATAGTGATGGATCGCTTCTTCTCGCTGCTGGTGGTGTGTGTTGCATCAGATGATACGGGTCTCAACATGATACGCAGTTGATTAAATCAATACTCCAAGGAAATATGTGGTGAGCTCAATTTCAGTCCAATAACACAGGGGTTTTAGGTGCACGTGTGAGAGCGCGCGTGTCTGCGCATGTATGTCTCTCCACGCACTCCCCTGAGGAGCATTTCCACAGCACACAGAATAAAGGACAAGGACATTGTGTTTGTTTGCAATATGCTTTTTCAAATGAGGTCATCAGCATAAAAAAAGAGAAAAAGCTATCAATGATCATCTGAAAACACATAAAAACAAAATTCCCTTCCCTATCAGCCATGACAGAGCGGATGACAGCGTGGTTATTTACTGCCCCGGGTGTCAAAATCATAAAGGCGAGATGGAAAAATTACCAAAAACCCAAAGTCGGCTTATGCAAAAACTGGAGAATATTTTTCTATTTTCTCTCGCTTGCTTATTAGATTTGCTTGTGTGAACTGAATGAGGGAGACAGTACATAAAGGATGCCAAATTTGGATGCAGAATAGCAGATCTGAAAGAATTTCCACCCATATGGCCACTGCTTTCTGTCTGTGAGCCGGACAGGTGCTGCCCTTAGGCAGTGAACGTTAACGAATGCAGGCACGCTGTTCAAAACACGAGCAAAACAGGGCTAAAAACAAGAGCAATCATTTGTGCTATTTTAGTCCTTACCTGTATTTTGTCCTTTTCTCTCTTCCCTTTTTTCTGCCTCGGCCCAGCGGTGACCCACAGCAACCCCCAGCCTAATGACTGCTGCAGTTTAACACTCATTAAAGGTGGTCAATTAACCAGAGGGCCCAGAGTCACTTTCATTAGGCGACTTGTAAAGGTCTATTTTAGTCTGGCTTTAAACACAAACATAAGGGGGGCAGACAGGACGGGTTGCTTGGTGCCTTGACCTCCAGTGCTTGTAGCTTTAGATGCAAGAAAATAAGGGTTGGGGAGGGGGTCGGTTAAAAACCTGCAAGAGGAAGAAAAAGAACCTCTGGAGAGTCATTTGTTTTGTTTATTATTTGTTTTGTTGAACTGGATTCTGTTGGTGTTTTATGGAAACAAACTCAAATGGTAAAAAAAACAAAAAAGCAGAGAAATTGCTGAACAGAGCACAGAAAATGAGATCTCATGAGAGTGAAGATGAAAAACAGAGCCATCTGCGCCGAGGGTTGGCTCTCTAAAGACGATCTGGTCTCATTTCAATCCTTTGTATCACTCCTTTACAGTAAATCAAGGGAGAGACTTTTTTTTCTGTGGTTTTTAAGTTTTTGCGTGCGCGCGTACTTATAGATGCTCGCGCTCGACACAAGACCAACCACGCTAAGGGGGAATGATTGTTTTTTTTCCCCCATTCCTGTAACACATCTTAGAGAGAGTGTGTGCGTGTAAGAGGGGAATGTGCGGATCTGGTTTTAGGCAGAAAGCGTCTCCTGGTCCCAGGCCTCTGGAGTCATCAGCCTGTGAAGGTCAAGTCTGATTCAGAAAGAGACAAGGCAGATTGGCATGGAAATGGAATCTGCTGTCTCTGTGCCAAACGTCCAGACTGACTGACTGGCCTCAGCCTCTCATCACATCCAAGTCTATCCTCTCATCGCACTGTGCACTCCTCCTCCTCCTCTCGCGGACGCCTCTGCATACCAATATCAGAATAAGACAGCGGAGGACGGGCTCTGAAACAGGCCTGTTTAATAATCACGATGTCAAACAACGTCCGCATGAAAAGGAAACACGAATACAGCTGTTAGTCGCAGCTAGGAACCATCTGCTAAAAGCAAAACTGTCTCTTCTTGCCGCCTTTTTTTTTTTTTTTTTTTTTGCATATGGCAGATTTAGCCTTAAGACATTTCTGAGGCAGTTATTTCATAATGAAACAAGAAATGCACTTATTGTGCTAATGGATTCATAAGCAGCTGCTGCTAAAAGATATTGTTCAAATGTTTATTATATCTTTATGAGCGACAGCAAGTTAGATGAGTTGCACGATGGCTAATGGCTGGTGTGCGAGTGTGTGTGTTCTGCTGTTGTATGTAATGAGCATGCGCTTTTGATATGAATGAGTGCAGTGAGGCATGAGATGAGTATGTGCCTGCTGGTATGGAACGAGTCCTTGCACTTCTTGTGTGTGTGTGTGTGTATAAATTTGTGACTGGACTGTATTTGTGTGTGTGTGTGTGTGTGTGTGTGTGTGTGTGTGTGTGTGTGTGTGTGTAAGCGAAGGAGAGAGGGAGAGAGTGTTCACTGGGCTGAAATGGGTCCCTGCCCTTCATGAATATTCAGCTGCTCTCCCCCCACCACGTTCTACTGATGTCTCACTGATGTCAGCTTGCGTGTGGGAAAACGAGTTGGCCCAGTAAAACAGCACTCCCCTAAAGCTGTTCTTGCTGCAAAAAAAAAAGGGATGTGCTCTCTAGGTCATCCCCGAAAATGCAAAAGAAAAAGAAAAAAAAAAGTGTGCCGGTGCAGAGCTAGTAACAACATACAGATGAGTGAAATGTTCTTGATCTCATGTGGCACTCCTAAATCTAGGGCAGCACTTAGGTCACATGTTTAGGTCAGTCACCCTTCACTCAGAGATCCTCTAATGCATCCTGTCAAGCATCGCGCAGCCGCGGCACGTCCGCGGACGCTCTCTTGATGCTTCCCGGCTGCTCTTCTCCGTTTTTCATTTTTTCTCTGTGTTTGTTAAGCTAACAAGCGCCGATACATACGCTCTGTCTTCAAGTCGGGTGACATTGAGAGATCCTTCACCGTGCCGCTGACTCAGAGACGTTATTATTCTGACACTGTCGTTGAGGAACAGATTTCCAGACAAAAACACTGTGGCATGCGCAGACACACACTCCACTCTGCCCCCACAGATGTTGTTCAGTATTTAGGTCAGTTAGTGTGCAGATGGGTGGTCAGCGATGCTTGTATTAGCTCGGGTTTACAGGAACTGATACAATAGGCCAGTCAGCTCTCAGTTGCCACCCTGGAGAGACCGGAAGTGCAGCTCTTTATAATCACAACGGACAGTGTTTGCTCACGGACACCAAACAGCATTAAGGACCAGTTAATGACTGTAGCCAGAAGATTTAGACTGCTGTGAAAATTTAATATACTTCTACAGTGCTGTAGCTGTGGAAATAAGATTGCTCATATGACTAAGTACAGCTTACAACATGTTCCTAGAGGTAGGCTATTCCTTTTTTTGGTATTACTCTGCACGGGGGCCATAAATGCACAGACCACTAAGCAGAGACTGGCATGCGGTAGAGGACAAAACATTATTACAGTGCGTTGAGGAAACTGGCAATCAAATACAAATGGAAATTCAAAGCTACGAGAGAGAAATCTGTGCTGTAAACTAGGCCGAATTTTTCATTTAAAAAAATTATCCCACAGGTTTGTACGTGTGATATGAAGTTATAGAACAAGATACATAAATGAAATCCTATGCCATCAATTCTCAACGAGTCATCACAGAGCCATATAAAAACCCAAAAAATATGGAATACTTTGAGGACTAGAGTTGGGTGTTAAATGCGCTGCATGGTGATGGTGGTGTTAGTCATGCGTTTGCGCAAGCATGACCGCAATGATTCTTCCTTGGGCTCAGCTTTGTGAGGTTTATCTGTGGTGACACTGTCACTGTGTGACCAGAAAGCAACCACCCATCCATTTTGCAGATGGACTATGTAAAGGTCATGCATGTAGTGCTGGCTGACTGGCAAATGCACAGCCTGGACATGGAGGGGTTAGAAAATACATATAGGAGACAGACTGGTCAAAGGGACCTGAAGTCTATGACAGAGAAGAAAGGAAATATAAATTGACCACCGATGCATAGCAGAAGGTAGGGATGCAAAAAAAAGTGACAGGAAGAAAAGAGTCCAAACTACTATACAAACATGAATGTAGCTGAAACAGTAACTCATACACAATGTAGGCAAACATCTGGACTAATTATTTGCAGCTTAATGCAGCATTTATCAAACACAATGATTGTAAGGACATAATGCTGAAATATGTCAAGTACATATAGAAGGATAGCAAATTACAGGTAACATTAACAGTCTCAGTAAGGTGCTAGACAACAATGTGCTGCCGACATTGATTCTCTAGTGCAGTGCTAGAAGGATGAAAGACCACTCGTCCAAAAAATATTCCCTCATTTGGTGTTTTGATGTTGTGTGCAGACAGCATAGTGCTAATTAAATCTGATGCAATCTGGTGGCTGCAAAGGCCATATCCACCCACCGGCCACTTCATTAGGTACTATCACTGGGTTAAACCCCCCCCCCCCCTTTTGCCTTCAGAACTGCCTTAATTCTTTGTGGCACAGAGTCAACAAAGTGCTGGAAACATGGCTCAGAGGTTCTTGTTCATTCTTACATCATATCACTCAGTTGCTGCAGATGTGTCAGCCAGCACATCCCATTTCCATCCCATGGAGGGCATTTAAGTACAGCGAACGCCCCATCCTGTTTTTAATATTATAACTTTATTATTTTTAATCTCTGCCTCTCTTCCACAGCACATATTTTCTCCTGTCTCTCTCCATTCACTCACATCCAGTTGTGGCAGGTCAATGCTGCTACATCTCTTCCTGTCAAAAGGCAGTTTTTCCTTCCCACTGTAGCCAAGTACTTTTTCATAGGGGGTTACAACATACAGCACTTTGAGGTGACCATATTAAGGTTCTTACTCAAAAAAGTAACATATTACACGTTATTCAATTGCTCGCTGGAGAAAAAGTAATTAAATGCACTGTTAAATCCACACTCTCATAATTACTAGTTTACAATATTAACCTGAGGCTACAGTCCCACACACCAACACAAATGGGTACCCCTTTTTTTTAGTGTTCAAAGCCAACAGCACAAAGCAAAAATGAAAGCCAACCCAAGAAGAACTCAAAACAATCGCCACAGTGATTCTACTTTAAACACATGAACAGGTAGAAACTTTAGCCCAACTACTCATCAACTTGTTACCTGTTGAAGTTGAGGGTCTGGCTGCTGGGCTGGGGTCAGGATTCACTCAGCTTTAACATCTCTCTAGGCTCTTGGTTAGCTTAGTGTTAGCTTAGCGTTAGCATGCTGCCTGTGCAGATGCTTGCAAATAGTAGAAGTTTTGTTAGCAGTGTTTCTGTCCTGGATGCAGTTTACATTCTACTGTTGTTATCCTTTTGTCGAATAAAAATAAAAGTAGTGTCCACATCTCCACTCCTGAAAAAATGCACATCACTCTGTCATTTTTGTCCTCTGGCACATAAACTGAAATCAGTGCACAGGAAGAAAAGAAAACATGCTTGTTTGCTGTTTTTCTTTCTTTCTTTCTTTCTATGCTCCTTGCATGCAGATAACTGAAAAACCTTTGTAACGAAAGTAGCGATATAATTGTAACAGTTTCTAATGCATTACACTCCACACTTGTGGGAGGCTGTGGTGTTTAAATGATGCTCAGATGGTACTAAGGGGCCCAAAGTGTGCCAAGAAACTATCCCCACACCGTTACACCACCACCCACCTTGACTGTTGATATAAGGAAAGAAGGGTGCATGTTTTCACATTGTAGCAGAAATTGAAACTCAATAGACAAGGCAATGTTTATCCAGTCCTCTGTTGTCCAGTTTTTAGTAAGCCTTTGCTGCTTGTACCCTGAGTTTCCTGTTCTTACACGAGCGGCGCATGGCGTGTTCTTCTGCTGCTGTAGGAGAACTGTTTCAAGGTTTGATGTGTTGGCTGTTCAGAGATGCTCTTCTGAATGTACCTTGGTGGTAACAAGTGGT
Source organism: Neolamprologus brichardi (assembly GCF_056152115.1). Lineage (NCBI taxonomy): Eukaryota > Metazoa > Chordata > Actinopteri > Cichliformes > Cichlidae > Neolamprologus > Neolamprologus brichardi. The sequence continues at coordinate 20,146,785 of NC_142105.1, forward strand.
TATTTGAGTTACTGTTGCCTTTCTATCAGCTCAAGCCAGTTGGACCATTCTCCTCTGGGATCAACACAGCTTACTCACCCAGAGAGCTGCTGCTCAACTGGATATTTTCTTCTTTCCAACCCTTCTCTGTAAACCCCAGTAGATCAGCAGTTTCTGAAATATTCAGACCAACCCATCTGGCATCAACTTTTCTTCCCCATCTGATGCTTCTGTTGCTTCTGTTTGGTCGACATGCCTAACAAAACGACTGGTGAGTGTATATGATTTAGCCATTATGTGACATTAATGCCATACGGATAGGAGCATTGCTGTTTTAGAGACATCTTAGAGTTTCATTAAAGGTTAAAGGTCATCACTTACATAAATTTGTATTGATTTCCCCTCTTTCTATGGGGTGTGCCAACAAATGCTCCCCAAAGACTTACGGAGCCGTCAGATCCCCTCACTGAATGCACCCAGAGTTAATCTTCCCTACTTTTCAGCCTGTATTTAATTTGTGTTTAATATTTTTTGGTAATTATATTTTTTTGTATATTTTTGTAGAGTATTCTCAAGGGTTCTGGAGACTTTGTGAAACATTCATTCATTATTCACTTCAGATTAAATACCCTCAGGTTTTTGAGCCACTATTTGATGGTTTCTGTTTAATAGTTTCTTATCGCTATTCAAAATCTCATTTTAATGCCATTAAAATGTTTATTTAGTCAAAAAAGTTTCTATTCCATTCAATGTTTCTTGTATTTCTTCAATGTTGTAAAGCTTTTGTTTAATTTCACTTAATATTCTCATGTTTTTGGCTCAGTTGGGCATTTGAGCAGTGATTTTTTTGTCATGTTTGTCTTTCTTCAGTGCCCTCGAGTTCTTACTCTTTCAGTAATCTACATTTTTTATGATTAGGCATTTTCAGATTTTTGTTTATCACTCATACAGACATATGTAAACATTTCTCAAATATTCTGGTGTTTTAATTCCAATTTTTTTATTCCCCAGGCATTCTTTAAGATTTAAGTTTTCTTTCTTGCTACCCGTCAGTCACACGGCGCCAGGGCGCAAATGATTAAGCTCGAGGTCCTGAAAGTAAAGTTTCGTAAACACCAGCAACACATGAAGAGAAAAAAAGGTGCCATTATTTAAAAGTAGAAATGTATGTCTGTATTTGCAGGGGTGACTCTTTTGTAGTGTTACACATCAAGAGCGGTTTGAGTGAAAAGGGGGGAAATGAGAGAGACAGAACGAACCAAAGCTTCAAGGCATAATACTGTAATTGGAAAATTGTGCAAATGCGTTTTGGAGTCATGTTATATAAATGGCCAGCAGAGATAATGCCTGAGATTCGAGGCATGGCCTAATTGAGAGTAGGAGATGGAGGAGGAGAGGGGTGTTGATGCTGAGGGGGCAAATGAAGTGTGGGTTTTAAATTGGAAGAAGAAAATGTGGATGGAAATGGCGTTTTCAAAGACATGGGAGGGCGGCACAGGGAGAAAAAGAGCCGTTTCTCTTTAAAGGGGAGAGGAGGGAAAGAAAGAAAGGGAATAATTCCCACTTTCTCCCTTGCTCTCCACACCTGTGACCCAGCAGCCAAGCGGTCCCAGCTATTTCTCCAGGTTTTTTCTTCTTTTTTTTTTAATGCATACAAGTCTCTTTGGTTCCCTCACTCTGTATGATTGATGAGTCTCGGTTAGACCTGGATCCCTGCCACGGCCCAGGCCTGATCAGGCATGTTCTGGTCATAACAATGCCATCAATATGTAGCTGACGGCTGTGCTTGTGCATGTGTGTGTGTCTGTGCATATGTGAACGTGTGTTTATAGTGAAGCATAAAATAGAAACATGCTATAACCCTTAAGAACCAAGATGCTTTAGTGGAATTTCCGTTTCCTGCCCCTCCGAGGGATTAAAGAGGAATGTTGTTTAGACACAGTTCCCCCCGCTGATTGGAATTTGAATCACATTAATGAGCCCTTTCATGAATGATCTAAATGTTACTGTTTGACTAATGAACTCTCTTTTCATGTCTCCCCTTCCCCTCCCCTCTCGGTTTCCCCTTTCTTTGTGCCATCTCAGGTTTCCTCCGTAACTCTGAGATTGAGCAAAAATCTGCTTGATATTTGATGAGCAGCATGTGATGAAAGGCATTAGAAGGCCTGCATTATTTATGAATGGCGAGTGATGCATTAAGTCATTAAATATGTATATGTACATTACATGAGAAAGAACATGTCCCATTGCATGTCATATTGATTCTGGTGTGAGTTACGAGTCTTCTGTATGATCTCTATGAAAAAACATTAAGAGATCGCACACCAAAATCACTTAAGAGCTCTATTGACCGCCTTTCCCTCTGGATCCCCCGGTCACAGTCGAAAAGTTGCAGAGTTCTGAACCCACTTGCTTCACCAGATCAAGGGTAGCGTCTGCACGCGCAGCAGATTTTGTGAGCGAGCGGATTGTGTGAAATAACGTGAGGGGGGGACTAAGATGCGGTGCCAGCTTACACCGTTTGAGGAATCGCACCAATGTTCCTAAATTCTTTCCATCATCTGGCGCGGTGTCACTTTTCTTCTCCAATTTTATTTTTCCATCTGTGGCTTCGTGGCCTTGTCAGAACTGCAAAAGGCTTGCCTGGTAGACAGCGACGTAGCAAGCGAAATGATAAAAATCTGAGGGAGATATCCACCGGCAGAACTGAAAATAAATTACTTAGTGCAAAGGGAGAAAAAAACCCCATTAAGCAGTGCTTCTTCACCTTAAAAGACCTTGCTCTTGTTTAGTTTACATCACTGGTGACAATAATTGGTATGGTGGCCACACGCTGTGAATTTCTTAATGCTTTTTTTTTGTCAGCTTGAAAATAAAGTTCAACTCCATTTTACAAATAAGACGTGAGTTTGCTTGTTGGGCTTGCTGACTAAGCGTGACGTTAGACTCTCCAATAATTCAAATCTTTTCCACAGTCAAAAAGAAAAATCTTCCTTGGAAGTCTTCTTCTGAATTAGTATTCATGGTCATGCATGAATATGTAAGTTAAATTGTTCCCAAGCCACCACAAGCTGCTGGCAGTTTCTGCTTTCCCAGGTGACTTGTTTCATCTATAAAGATGTTCCAGGCGCCATGCTACACGATTAAAAAAACATAAGACATGCACATACTTACATCAAGTGGGAACACGTAAGGACGGGGTTCAGCTGCTGACAAGTAAATAGACAATACCGAGATGCAATCAAAAGGATGAATTACTGCACACTACAACCACTGTATGCTGCCAGAGAGTCTCCTAATGCTGCAGCAACATATGCAGCGAGGACACGAGGCTAATATTTGATTTAAGGAATGACGAGGAAAAATGCTGCAGTGCACGCTGCAATGCTATTTTTTCCCTAGGATTTTTTTGTGTGTGTGTGTGTGTGTGTGTGTGTGTGTGTGTGTGTGTGTGTGTGTGTGTGTGTGTGTGTGTGTGTGTGTGTGTGTTAGTGAAAACAACAGAAGAACCCCCGTGGCAAATCCGTGCACACACACACACAAACACACACTTGCAGAGTCACAAACACAGAGACATACACAGAAAAAAACATGCAGTCACACACAGTAGCTCAGTGGGGGGAAGGATTTAATAAACCCACAGTAACATGGATCTACGGGGGTGTCTCGGGACCGAGCCAGGAAACCAGATGAATGTACCTGCCCTCGGGCACAGAAGGAAACAGCAAGGGTTGGGTGGGTGGACTGAAGTGAAGGGCTATGGTGTGTGTGTGTGTGTGTGCGCATGGGGGGGGGAGTGAAGCCACAGGCACATTAAGCCTCTCATTGCCCTGACTTTTTCTTTCTTCTGCCATCAGTCTCTTCACTCGCCCACTCTGTCTCTGCTCACATCATCAGCCACAACGAAAGCCATGCCCACAAACACTGATGTGTTTGTCAGAGAAAATGCCCAATCACTTTAATAGCATTTCATGCCATCTCCACTTTCACCAAGGACTTGGAGTTTGCTCCTCAGTCGGATAAATGGGGACTGTAATTTCAGACAAACGCAATGGAAATGCCGAGTGCAGCCAATCAGATTTAATCATGTATGAAGAAATGTAATTCTGGAGGACACTGGGGCAGAGCGGGTTGATATGGATATTAGTTACTATGCAAAAAGGCGTGTCCATACTCACCGAATATGAATTTATGAAGCCTGCTTGTGATTTCAATCTGACTAATGTATCAGAACAAACCCATCTGTGCAGCACTGACCCCTGAGGTGAGGGTTTTTGGAGGGGTTTGGAGAGGAGGGGGCACTGAGGGGGAAATGCTTCGAGCGTGGGCGACTGGTTTGTGCTCCCACCATGTACGAAGGTGGTCAGCGGGAAGGCAAATTAAATCTTTTGCCCACATTCATAAGGCTTTGAAGAAGGGGGGATGACAAAATGAAAAGAAAAAACATCACTCCAGACCAAGTTCCATGGGAAAAATTTTATTTATCAATATGCGGTAGTTTCCAAACTGGTGGAACGTTATTTCCATTGTAGCTGGTGCCAACAGGTTATGCTGAGAAGCTGCAGGAAAAAAAAAAGTGAACGGCAAAATGAAATAAAAAACAAAAACTCGACAGCTGTGATTCAAACAAAGGGAAACGAATTCAACAGGTTCTGCTTACACATGCACATTGAAAAATAATACTGTGGCTTTGAACAATAGCAGAAATCAACCTACAGTGAGGCTCGTGCCACGAGCGACCAGCATCCTTGTGCTAAATTGGGAAGGGAGTGATGACAAAGGAGAGGGGCGGAGGGAGGGAAAGAGAAGGAGAGAGCATCTTTAAAACAAAGGACCGCCTGGGAGATAATGAGTGGTGTAAACCAGATGATTTATTGGCGAGCGCAGTACGGCCACATACTCATACATGGCCTCCTTTTCTCCTCCTTTCTCTCCCTCTCTCTACATCTCTCTCTCTTTCTCAGTCTGGCCCGACAGACTTATTAAAACTGAGGAAAGATTCATCTTTGCGGGCCCAGAGTGTTTTACATCTTATAATAGAGTAGAAGGTGCAGGTAACTCAAAGGCAGTGGAATAACAGTCTTCATATGCAGAGTTAAGTGCCGTCTCCAACAGGGAAGGGCCTTATCACTCACAGCTTCAGCGTGACGCATCCTTTTCAAAGCCACTCTATGACAAAGCTTCAGTCCTGAACAGCTTCTAGTACAATTTGTGTTTAATGGCAATGTAAAAAATAAAATAAAATAAAAATCTGAACCCCATTTTTTTCTTTTTAAAACACATGTGGTAACAAAGACTTTTCTTTATTTTGACAATACTGGACAAAGCTGCACAAAAAAGGCAACTCATGTGAACTTTTGCAATATTAACTCTAAAGGAAAAAGTCAATAAAAACATGTTGCAGAGACCAAAAAAAAAAAATGCAAGCATTCATACAAAACACACTTTAAAAAGACAGCTATTTACAAACATCCTCCATTACAAAAATCTAATCTTAATTTTTTTGTCCTCGTGAGCAGTGTTCGGGTGAAATTACATCTTAAATCGGGCTCTATCCATATATTTACATTTACTGTTTTATACCCTTCCCACCCCACCCACCCGCCCAAAAAAAAAAAAAAAAAACTCGAATAACATTAAGTGGTTTACTAGAATGAATGAAAATGAGATATGGGTTTGTGGTAATTTGGTAATGACTCCCTAAGCTGGTGTAGGTGAACGGATGCGCGGCGATCCGAAACAAAAATATTTGATCTAGATGTGTTTCGCAGAGGGCCGCTGAGGGCTGCATGCTGAGTTAAAACACAGGACCACAAAAGCACAAGCAGCTGTTTAGGTTGTTAACTCTGAGGTTAACGACACGCACAAAAAAAAAAGCCACTGGAGTCTTCCCAGAGTCTTCAAGCTGGGCTGCCTTTTAACTCAGCAGTGTCTGTCGGTGGATGGCAACAGTATGTGGCAGCGGATGATGGGTGTCTCTACCGGTGAATAAACATTAACCGGCAGCCTGACCGTTTGACTGGAGATAAACCTGGACCCGTCAGTCTTGGTGTGTTTGTGTATGTGTGTGTGTGTGTGTGTGTGTGCGCGCGCGCACATGTGCGTCAAACGTCAGCTCATGTCTGCGTGCCGAGGAATGGCTGTCCTTATCTGCTCCCCTCTCCTCTCGCACATCATTAACCGGGACTGCGGCACTCTGTACTTTGGCAGCCACACTGTTTGGAGCACCTACTTCCACAGTCCCAAAAAAAAAAAAAAAAAAGGTCTGTTCAGAGGCTGGACCACAGAAGGGTACACTTACACACACTCACACATGTGCGCATACGTACAGAAATAAACTGCAAATATAAGCACAAATAAGCACTCACACATATGAGCACCTACACGTTCACGCAGCGAGCCTCTGCGTGCACACACACATCCAGCAGCAGTAAATCCTGTCTCGGTGCCGCTGCCCTGGGCTGTGTGATAGCTGGTCTGCAGTGTCCTCGCTGGCTGAACACCTTGACTGTGGAATAATTTGCGCAGCATTTTTATTCACAGCACAACTGGCGAGAGGATGGGATGGGGGGGTGGGGGGGTGAACGCTAAAAAAGCTACCTCCGCCTCACCCGTCACCCCCTCGTTCCCACCGCCATCACCCTCGCAGGTTAAAGCCAAATCACAGGAACATTTTCTCTTCTAGCCGTCGCTCTCACTCTCTCTGCTCCCCGGCTGGTGAGTGTGGGCATGGAGATGGCACACAGATTAGTCACACGCTGGCGACACCGCTAACTGTGCACTCCACTGACTCATCCACAGATGGCAGCCAATTGGCATCTGATAATACTGTAGCTCTGTGTTCAGCTGTAGCTCTCCATCCAACTTATATATAGGGCATCCTACCTATGTAGGCCAGCCAATCAGTGCCAGCCTACGCCCACCTTGCCCAGGCAGCGAGCATGAAATTGTTTGATGCTTACACTGTGGCTCCAAAAGCTAGAATAAACAAATATCAACCTGCCTGCTGTCTTAAAAACAATCGCCCTGAAAGCTCATCAGACACAGTAAAGATCAGTGCCAACTGGAGCACTGAAAGGGTTTTGCAAGAGCTCGGGCTTGTCTCTCTGCAGGCGCGTCGTTCTGTCTGTGTGTGTCATTTTTGAAGCTTGCAACAGTAACCTAGTGTTCTACCTCTAAGCCAATAAGGCTTCTCAGATACCAAACGGGTCTGGACATGTCCAAACACACTAACGGAAGACACGCCCTGATAAAACACACACACACAGAGAAGTTGTAATGGTAAAGCTCATATCAGGCCAGCAGAGATAGGAGTATTCCTGGAAACATACATACACACACATACACACCTTGACATCAGCAGTCCAGGTCAAGGTATTTCCTTTCGGGGAAGGAAAAGAAGAAAAGAAAAAAAATGGGAGCAGTGGATGATATGGGTGATGAGAAGATGGAGCAATAATGGCGCTCTATGTAACTCTATACATTGTGCACTTGTAGGAAAAGTCTAACAAAATACAACTGCTTTGTGAACTGAATCGGGGTTCAAGGAAATCCTCCATCAAAAATAGTAAGGCAAACATCAGAGGTGCGAAGGGAGAGGAACACATTATTTCACACACTGTGTCTGATACCTGAGCTATCTGGAGAGTTTCCTGGCCCAGCACGGAGCCCCGACTAACACACACGCGCGCGCACACATGCACAGAAATGCACGCATACACACACACACACAAACACACACACACACGTTTGTTTTGTAGTTTGTTTTTTTCCAACACTTGCACACAAACTGCAGGCCGAGCGGTGTTCGGGCCTGCGTCTGCCTGCTCCTGCCTTAGTGTGCTAGGGTGGTGTGTTTAATTGGGTGTAGAGCAGACTTTGGGGAACTGAGATAAGTTATATCCCGTCCCCACAAAGGGACAGCGAACGACGAAGTTTGAGTTCCATCTGTTGGTGTCTCCCACCCCGCAACCCCACCCTCCTCGCGGTCAGAACACAGCTGGGAGAACGGTACGGGAGGTGGGAGGTGAGGCAAAGTGGGGGGGGGGGGGGGGGGGGGGGGGGGGAGGAGGAGGGAAGAAGGTGGGGATTGTCAGGCAAGCCAAACAAACAGAATAAACCTCTGTCTCTCATCCGTCAGCTCCTAACCCCGTTGGTTACTGGTCAGTGCACGGTTCTCCAGATTTGTGCAGCAGGTGGTAGAAATAACACGGGCTTGAAGAAACAAGTTCCCCGAAAATGCAAAAGGAAAGTGTCCTTCCCACGAACATAAGTCAAGCGCTCCTCTCTTTTTTTTTCCTTCTCTTTCTATCTCCTGACCGGGGCGCCGGCTGCGCAAAAGCGCGTCAGACTTTGTAGTAGATGTTGGCGGGGCTCTGCGGCGGCATCTCCTGGACGATGTAGACCGGGTGGCCATAGTCGCCGCTCACCTTCTCATAGTGAGGGCAGTAGTTGTTCTCTGTCCGCAGCGGAATGATGATGTCGCTGGGCTCCGTCCCAGCCGTGCCCCCCGGCAGCTTGGGGTTGGACAGGGTGCTGAGGGACAGCGCGGAGGGGCGGGGCTGCGAGTGGGCGTTTTTCCTGGCCCGCTTGCGCATCTTAATAAGGAGGATAACGAGGAGGAGGATGAGCAGGAGGAAGATGATGCAGCCGACCCCGATGACGGAGAACAGGGCCGCTTTGGACCTGAGGATGCCCTCTGAATCTGAAGACCCGGACTGGTCCTGATTCATGTGGTCTAGAAAACACACATAAAAAGAGAAAAAGGGGGTTTAGGGACTGTATAAAAAATTATTACCACGGAAAGAAGGTCAGGAAAATCGAGAATATCGTAATTTATACTTTTTTCCGTCTGACTTCTTGCAGAAAAAAACGACGAAGTCTTTTTATCTTTTTTGGGGGGCCCCTATTTCACATTTTGCATTCGTGAGATTTATTATTCAAAAAGATCAAATGCATACATCAGAAACCTGCTTGTCATGCGCTCTGCAGAGTTGCATTTGGCCATGTGTAAAGAATATGTGGTGGTGGTTGTGTGCTTTCCATTCGGGGAGGAGGTGCAAAGCTATCGCCTCTTGTTGCTTCACTCATTTGGTGGCTGGAATCGGCCTAATCTCACTATATTCAGAAGTACAGAGTAGGGGGGCTGGGGGTAACAGTGTGCAATGAAAATATTAATGAAAGCATCAAGCTTGTTCCGTTTTCCTTTTTTTTTTGGTGGTAAATAAGGCTGAGCACCCACCGCCGCCACCACTGTAATTTTCATATAGTCCCTTAGAGACTGCAGACCATTTACAGTAAGCCCGTCCTGTCGTGTGCACATCTTGCAGTCTGAATCGACTGTGAGCAAGGCTCAGTTTGTTGTTTGCTCAACATGACTAACAGCCCCATTGATGTAATCTAATTGAATCAGCTCAATCAAGAATAGGCCTCTAATGAAATCTGTAGTCATCACTCAACATAACAAAGATTCCGGCTATGATAGGATTTGTGCCTGAGCAAGTCGTACGACATGTCAAGGTTTATATGGCAAAGGCCAAATGTGATATGGAAAAAAATGAGGAAGGCATATCTGAGCATCTGATTTTATTTGATCCCTTTGTTTAAGGGGTTCAGGGTGGAGGGGGAGGCAAGGTTGGTTGTTACTGGTTGGAAAAGAGAATGACTGGCTCCTCCAGTGACTGAAATATGAGAAGAACCAAATCTGTTTTCCATGTATGCATGCAGCTGCTGCCAAAGAGCAGCACTCGCCCCTCTCCCAGCACCACCTTTTTACTGTCCGTGACCCCCGCGCAGGCACACAAAAGTCTCATAACTCCAGAGACTGCCATCCCCGCTTAATGACTGTGTCTCCGCAATCATCTGGCCACTCCTGGACTTAACCATTAGCGAAGGAGGGGCTGGCTCCGCTTTTGTTTTCAAACTTTTTTTCATGCCTTATCGCAACCAAATGGCATCAAGGAAAGCTACCAGTTCTGGCCTTATCAGCGAAATCAGAAACTGGAGGAATTTTCTACACTCTGGTCGCTGAAGAAAGCTGGAAAAAGAGGCTGTCAGAAATGTCATTCCTGAAATATCTGCCCCTCAAACCGCATTGCCTCGTCCTTCATTCCGCCCTCTACTTCTTCACTTGACATAATCACTGATCTAACAATGGCATACAGGCAAAAGCCCAGGTATGAGGAAAAGTGACATTAGGAAATCTTTTTATAGAGCAACTAGTGTCAAATAAGCAATTATTAAATGAGGACAGCTTATCACATTGGGACAGGCAGAACAGTCTGTACTTGGAGGAAGTTTGTAGCATCGAAAGTTGTGGAGTAAGTCAAAAAGTTAGCACGGGGAGTGATCAAAAAAAGAAAAAGAAAGCGGTCCCTCCTGTGGGAAGCAGCTATGAAAGGTGCTGGTAAAAACAGGAAGCAAGGAGGGCCCAGAGCATCCGAGGAGGCTCATGTGACTTCTTCAATTATCGCTGCCTCTAATCTTCATTTATCTGCAATTCTAATGAGGTTTAAAAAGATATATAATAAAAAAAAGTGTGTCTTTGAGTCTCCTTGGGTGCAGTACACCCTGTGTGTACAGCATGAATAAGTAAAGTGAGCTGTATTTGTTTAAGGTGGCGTTTCATGTTGTTGGACTGCACCTGTACTTTTGGGTAGTTTTATTACCTGTGATTTTACAAGTATGTTAGCATGCTGACCCCCCAAAATCAAAGGACTGCTGGAGGGGTGAAAAATCCATATGAGAGAATTCAGACTTCATTTTTTACTTTCTCTTTTGAGGCTAAATGTGACTAATTATGAAGAAGAAGCCTGGAGGCTGTGAATATTCTCTCCCTCTCTAATTTTTCTTTTACATTTCACAAACCTTTATTTTACTAAAATATTTGCACTCGAGAAACTAGAAAGCATTTTTTAATGAAGTGTTAAGCTGCAGTTTATGGTAATAATGTCAGTCAGTCTGCTCACCAGTGTTTCCTGGTATCTCTGCTCCCGGCCGATCCTGGTCAGGCAGACTGGGACTGGACTCGGGTATGGTGTTGTCTGGGACCTCCGGCACGGCGGGGTTTGCATTTGGAACTGTAGGAAATAAAACGCACACAGACACAGAAAAAACTTAGCCTTGACGAGCTGCATATGCTGAATTACAATGACTTGTTCTCTGCGACGCCACGGATTACTTTTATTATCTTTCGATATATCTTTTGTGTTGGGAGAAGGTTATCTTTGCGTGTGTTGAAAGTGTTTCACAGGCAAAGATGAAAGCACAAAAAAATGAAGGACAAGTTAGCGAGCATCTGTGAAACACGCCAACATCCCTGTCCTGCTGTAAAAAACCCCAAAAAAACGAGCTCACATCTACATCAGCAGCTCCTTCAGCAAACACTCAGACAGCCATTTCCAACACTGACACATTCATGAGAGCGTAGGAGACAGACACACACACACACCGCCATGCGCACACACCAATGCACACACCTACAATATACTTACAATACACTTAGGCATGGCAGAATGAGGGTAAAGTAGTTATATATTAACTTTTTATTGTTTTACATTATTCATCACGTTAAAAGGCCATAATATGCCTTATTTATTGCTTCGGCTTTAACTCTGCCAGAAAGAGGCAGACTTCTGAGGAGAAGAGAATAGAAGGACAGGAAAGAAAATGGGGGAGACGAGGAGAGGAAGGGATTGCATAAGCTTTGAGGTGAGGCGCAAAGGAAAGAGACAGTTTATCTCTCTGTCTGTTGTGATCTCAGCCAACACACTTTGAAGTCTTTGTGCAGTAAACACTGGTGGGTCCACAGCGTGGTTTTTACAAGGGCAGGGTCGGCAGACAGAAGACAGTTATAAGCTATTACCGTAGCCAGCCAGATGGATGCCACAGTACACTATCAGATGCTTCTTCTCTATCAGGCCTTATCTGCATCTGCCCAAAGGGCTGTTCAAGGGGCGTGTGTGCGAAATAGAGAGGAGGGCGTGTGAGGAGGCAATTTACATTCGAGTCCCCCATGGGAAGTTTGTGTGTGTGTGTGTGTGTGTGTGTGTGTGTGTGTGTGTGTGTGTGTGTGTGTGTGTGTGTGTGTGTGTGTGTGTGTGTGTGAGTGTGTGAGTGTGCATGTGAGTGAAAAGAGCCTTTCAGTCTAGGAGTGTACTTCCTATTTCCACCCCAGCTTGGCCAAATCAAAGTAGAGAATGATCAGCGTGGGGAGTGCAGGCGGAGGTGGTGGTTTTGGGGGGGCGTCTGGCAGATATGATAGAAGAAAAAGGAAAACAAAGAAGGAAAGAAATATGAGAGCGTTAATTCGTTTTCTTCTTCTTCTGTTTTTTGGAGCATAAACCGCACTGTTCCCCCATGTTCTCTATGTCCACACCAGCCCATCGCTGCTTACTGATTGCAGCGGTGGTGAACCTTAGGCGTGAGCTGTTGTGCGCTGTCAATAATTGATGAGGAAAGACAGGAGTGAGAAGTGGGAACATTCACGCATGGCAGAGGATATGAGAGGACACAGTGATCTGATTCACTCCATGAATATAGCCACAACACTGTGTCAACCACTGAGCATGTGCAGGGAGTGTTCTAGCGTTCTGACCCATTTTTCGAGCGTGTACTGCTGACATTTCCCTTAGCTATGCAGACAGCAACTACCTCAGAACTGCCAACCCACCAGAAGGAGGAGGAAGGTGGGGGACGAGGAGGAGAACGCGAGTGAGTGAGGGAGACAATGATGGAGCGATAGAAGGGAAAGACAGATTTTGCTGGGGAGAGAAGAAGAGAGGAAGAGAAAACATGAGGGGGAGATGCGATCGAGGCGGTGAGTCAACACATTTCTAATGAGCACATGAGTGACACGAGTGTAGCGGAGGGGATAAGAGCGTGCTGAACAGCAGCGTACGTATAAAAAATAGACTTCCTGCTTCCCCTCAAACGCCCCCCCCCCCCCCCCCCCCCCCCCCCTCCAATCGGCTTCTCTTCTTTTTGAAGACAAAGGAAAGAATGCGAGGCATTTAAAAAACAATTAAATATCAATGTGTCAGAGATGGATGACTCGACGTGACTCTGCCCAGACGTGTTGTCACAGTGAAATGGAAATGCAATGCAAATGTAGCATTAGAAGAATGTGCACATATCTCACAGTGGAGTGAGTCACCAGAATACAATCGTGGTGAAAGTGCAAAAGGAGTACAAGGGGACATATGGGAAGATCTTGGGGATCTGGCAAGAGGAGGAGCTGGCATTGGAGCTACAGATACGCAGGGAATGTGAAGCAAACAGTCAAACACGGCAGCATCTGGGGTCAGAAGCAAGTGGAGCCCAGGCTTTAGCGTTTGCTAAAGCAAAGCCTTATGTGACTGCAGAAGATACGAGTATAGGAGTGTAAATAAGGCCTGCTTTCTGTAATGATTAGTCCACTGAAGATTTTAAAGCACAGTCATTTAAATGTCAAGATACTGCAGAAATTACATTTAACCATGGAGTAGATCAATCTCTGAGCCAAATGTATTCAATTTGTGTATTAATTTAAAAACTGATTTCTTTAGTAATTTCATTCCAAGTCCATGAATTTATGTTAAAGCCTGTCGATATGGATAAAGTGGTGTGTTATTAGCTGAATATACTCCAGCATTCAGCACTAATAATTGTTCATTGGATTACAGATGGTGAAGGTAATATCTTAAACTTAACACTGCAGAGAGTATGCACATTATATATATACATATATATATATATATATATATATATATATATATATATATATATATATATATATATTAGGGGTGCAACGATACTCGTATCGATATTGAACCGTTCGATACAGTGCTTTCGGTTCGGTACGCATATGTATCGAACAATACAAAATTTTTTATTTATTTGATCAACTTTTCTTCTGACGATGCTGTCTGTGTTGAGCGCTCAGTGGATCTGCGTTCGACTACTCCGCCTAGGCTGCACTGTCGAGCGCAGATCCACTGAGCGCAGCGCAAGCTAGCAAGACAGAAGGTAAGCTCTCCTTGCAACATGGCAAATTGAACCTCCCCCACCCTCATTCAGATCTGGCCTTTGGAACTATTTTGGTTTTCATGTGACGTATGACCCTGAAGGTAAGCGCATCATGGACTAAAGTAAAACAGTATGCTGGATGTGCCACGCAATGCTCAATTACATGGGTGGGAACTAGTGCGTTAGCGCAGTTAGCTCGTTAACGTGTTGGCCATCCAGCCCCACGCATGGGGCGAGCCGCGGTAGCTCGTTAACGGAAATTTGCCGTGTTGTGGCCTTAACGTCATTTCAGATTAACGCTGACAGCACTAGTGGGAACAAAATGAATATGACTGCACATTTACGTTGACATCATCCTAGTGCAAAGACAAGTGGAAGCAGACAAAAACAACAAGCATGCATGCTACAAACTTTACCCGAGTCATTTAGACAGCCGTTAGCACACGATTCTCCTTATGGGGACCTGATATGTTTAATATGCTGCTGAGAATATAGCCCAGAAGAAGCGTATAGTATAGCTTTTATTTTGGAAAGAGACATTTCTCTGTAATAAACTTTCTTTTTCAAAGATGAGTGATTTCTCGATCAGATAGATTTATTATTTTATCCCTTTGTTGTTTCAGCAACATTAAATTTAAAAACTGTACGTTTGAGTTAAAATATGTATTTATAATTTTAATAAATGACAAATTAAAAAAGCATGAACATTTTTTTGTATAGAAAAACTATCGAACCGTGACACCAAAGTATTGAACCGAACTGAACCGTGAATTTTGTGTATCGTTGCACCCCTAATATATATATATATATATATATATATATATACATACATACATACATACATACATACATATATATATGTCAAAATCAAAGTTCCTGTCAACGCTCTAATTTCTCGAGGACCTTCTTCAAATAGTTACTGGGTTGGACGGGAACATTATACATCAAAAGTTCCGCCCGCAGAAATAGATTTAAAAGTAGTAGCAGCAGGGCCAACAGCATCTTTTCTATCAAGGTTTTTAGGGCACATTGATTGTGAGTGACAGCTCGCTATGGACCATTTTGGAAAATGAGCGCATGGCTCTGGCGAAGTTGAGGAACAGCCAGGAGGTACAGGAACACTCCAGCTGAGACAAACTTTCCTCGAACTTTCCTCGAAAAGGACATTTCCTTTCAACTTTGATTAACGTTAAACGATGAAATTGTTTCCCCCCAGTTAATAGCGTGGCGTAAAACCCCGCACTCATGCATCCGTGTTGTCATTCTGCGAGGGGATTGCAATCCCAGGCTATTGGATGCTCAAATTGACCTACATGGAAAGATAATGCAATGGCTGTCTCCTTGTGAGATTGCTGTGGGTATTTTTCACTGTATTTGCTGAATTTGTTCCCACTCAGACCTTGCTAGCATCAGCAGCTTGTTAGCTTCTATTCTGTCTCTCTCTCTTTCTCTGGCTGCCAGGATATGCTGCTGTCATCTCACAAGCCAGAATTCAAATATCTGCACACAAATTTGCAGACACACACACACACACACTGGAGATTTCTCAGCGAGACTGAGCGAGTTTATTTTTGACGGGATGTTGGGATCGAGCTTTTAAGCTGGAATCAGATCACTGTGGCAGGCAGATGTTCCTCTCAGATGGTGGTTAGTGTCTCTTTCGGTCAAAACAACCAAACTGAGGATTGGGGAAATGTTTACAGAGTAACACATCTGTGTACTGTAGTCTGTCAAACTCAGGATATGGATGTCCACATATCAAGTAAAACTGCGTATAAAAGTGAAATGTATGATGCAAACCAAATGTTGCGACCAAAGATATCCAAACAAAGTGAGCTTGTTTACTTCTAGCATTTTTAGATGACTTGCCCCGACCGTGCACTTACATACCAATTTCAAACACATTTTCGTTCTGTGATTACTGCATAAGAATCACAGCCGAGGAACATCAGAGGCCTTTTTTTACAATTTGGAACTTGAGTCATTCCTCATAGATGTTTCTCATTTGGTTGTTATTCCTCCGGGATCTCATTTTCCACACTGTGCAAAAACTGTTTGTGGATATTTAAGATGCATTCAAAACTAGTTTACGAGTGCAGAGCTAATGGATAAAATCAAGCATTAGGGTAAATGTAACTTTATATGGTAATGACAATCTATATTGAGGTAGTGCTTTCTTTCTTTTTTTTTTGCTCTGTTCAACTGAAAATGATGACAAGAATTCAATGGGTGGAAAATCAGGTCAGTGACACACAAATCCTGAAAATTCAATAGTGTAATCTATAAAGTAGTCCTGGTTATTGATTTACAATATTGCCTGTAACTATGTAATGCAACACAGATATCAAAGGGGTAATAACTGCAGTATTTCAGCCTGTCCTAGAGTCCAAAATGAATCGATAGCTACTGATTTTAAAGTGATGCCTAAAACTGGAATTTTTTTTTTGTTGCAATAATTAAAAGTTTTCTTAAATTGTGTTTAAAAAATACATAATTTTGTAACAATTAATTGAAAGCTACAAACGACTTCACATGCGAAACTTCCATAACAGCTCATCAAATAACTGATGAAATATAATAAAATACAACACTTCTTCTGATAAAAGCTACAAGATATGAAAGAAAGTATCAAATAATTATTTCCAAGGTCAAGATTAATTCAAAGTTTAACATGTTTGAATGAAATTTGAAAACGACTGGAATTAACTTTCAGCATAACTGTAAACAATTTGTACTTAATTAGCCTAAATATCTTTTTTTTAAACTATTTGGTAAGTTTTTTTGGTTTTTTTTAGAAAATTGTTCATATTGATGATCTCACCGTGTTTTTATTATCTTCTTTTACAACTATATTTTTTCTAAACTACCACAAAATACTGCTTTAACAATACTATTTTGAATTTTTTCTTAAATATTTTAGAATAATAAACACAAAAAATAATAACAGGTTAATATCAGATCATCTTTGTCTCATTATACACAGAAAAGTCCAAATCTAGTTTGTAAATGTTAATTTCATTTTATCTGGAGCAGCTCGTTTAGATGTCAACATTTTATCGAGTCCCATCATCGCCATGTCGCTCAACTCAATAAATTAGGTACTGCCCTCAAAGAAGTCAAATAAAAAAAATGACAATAATATTAACCTTGGTAGCCAATCTATTTTCTAGCGTAACTTAACAGCTCTGCAGAGCAGGCCTGGTCGGAGGCCGGAGGCAGTCGTGTCAAACTAGTAACGCACGGCGTTAAATGAAAATGTCACACCAAAGTGAAACATGCCTTTGAGGCAGAAGCGCTGTATTGTGTTCTACATGTGAGGTGAGCGCACATTTACCTTGCCCGACTTTCATGATGACTTTCATGGCTCGGCTCTTGCACACGCCTCCCTCCCGGTTCTCGAGGCCCTCGACTGTACCGTTGGAGGTTGCTGGAGGGTAAGAAGGAGAAAGTGGGGGAGAAAAAGAGAGGGAGAGAGAATGAGAAGAAGTGGGAGGACGTTGATGGAGGGTAAAGAAGTGAAAAGTGGGGGTGGGGGTGGGGAGAGAAGATGACACACCGGTTAATGAGCACGTCCATAACGCACAGAACTAATCAATATTTACGACAAGCACTGATTAGCTGTTCCAGTGATTAGCCGTTCTCATCCTCAATCAACCGCCGGCTTCTCTCAACGGTGTGTCTCATTAACACAATAAAGTGAAGTCAAATGAATGGAACAACATTAGAGTCTACTGAGGGAGGTGGGTGCTGAGGTGAAGAGAAGAAACATGGTCAAACCTGTGTGTGTGTGTGTATGTGTTTCTACTTGTGCATAGTTTAGCAGTGAGGCATGCCACCAAGACTTCCAGCTGCTTGCCAACTCCTCCAGCAGCTTACTCCCTTTGAGCCACATGTGTCACTACTTGCTGGTAGTGCAGTGAGCTAAATGCCTCCCTCAGTGTGTGTGTGTGTGTCCACTTTTATATTGGTGCGTGTCAGCCTCTCTGCATTTGTTTCAAAGCGCACGCTCGTTCCCTAAGTTGAGCGAGGAGCTCAGGGTTGAGGGCTGTTTATTCAATGTCACATTCACTTCAGACACCGCGATACAATTGGCCGTCTATTTTAGGGCCCATGATAATGACCTAGGGAGACAGAGTGTGACTCTGACCTTAACACTGGGCAGCTAAGCACACGGCTGTATGCGTGCTCGAGTGTGTGTGTGTGTGGGCATCCGCCTGTTTGGGTGCATATGATGGCAGCTCTAATTTTGGAATTCCCCAAATGATCTCCATCTCCGCTTAGTCTGCCGTTTCAACTCACTCCCTTCCTCTGAAATGCTTTTGTTTCTCTTCCTCGCATTATCCGTCTTGCTCTCTCTTTCCCTGCTTTTTTTCCCCTCCGCTCACTTCATTTAGTTTTTTTTTTAGTCTTTTTTTATCAGCACTATCTGGCTCTACCCCTCCCCTTCCCTCCCTCTTAACTCAATGACCATCTCCCTGGGTGATTGCCTCAGATGGCACCCTCATTATGATGAGATAGTCTTGGAGAGGCTGCTTATCTAATGATGACACAAAGAGAAGCAGACTTGGCAACAGGCAGGGGAGTTGGGTGGGTCCAAACAATGCACTACAAACACGGCTGGCACGGTGCATCAGTGTTTCTACACGCGTTCCCCTGCTAGAAACTGATGTTGTATCGCTCTGTGTTGAAATTTGGCTCCGGAGCGACATAAAAGCTCATCTAGCTGATTCATGTCCCGTCACTCCTAAGTGTTATTAATGTTGACATTTTGTTGCCCTGTGGGATTTCAGCTTTGTGCTTCGGCAAAATTGAAGAAAACCAAATAATGAATTGCACTAATATTATGCTACATTATCAGATCGCACTCAAGAGTCGGCGGCAAATTTACAACGAGAACCACAACATTTTGTCAGCGTGGCCGGAGAACTCGATAATTTGCGAGAATGATTGTGATAACATCATGTCAGGGGCTCTTTGGCGAAATCCCCCTCGCTGTAGACTCAACACGACTGAGTGAACCGGACACCGAAATATATACGAGGGGGCCAGAGGAGCCCGGCGCTGCGCAGGACCAGAAAAAAAATAAGAGCGAGAGAGACTTGAAATTTACGTGGGGCATTAATGTGAAAGAACACTCACGACTAAGTGAGTCTTATGATTTATGTAAAGTCTACACAGGGATCGTGTCTCTTCTAAAGGGAACATTCAAAGACAGTGAGGTGAACAGGCCTGTTTCCAGTCTTGAAGGCGCACACCCGTCTCCCAGCCCCCGAATGGCCCAGACGCTGCCACAAGTGCTAACCTCATCCTGCCATTTTCCACCCAATTTCTTCTCTTCGTTCAATTTTTAAATTTCCAGGGCAAGGTTATACAAAAAAATGAGCTCTTTGAAGATCAAGCTCAAAGGCGCTTGAATAATCTGACTAACAGTGAGCTTCATGCTATGAATTTTATATCCTCTCCAGGAGAGCAAATCTACTCAGTGTTAACTTACTCCTGTCATCTAAATTAACTATTCCTTCAGGCTGGCTGAACGGGCCTGTGCAATACTGATGTGGCATAATGATAAGTTGCCCCTCTGGGGCCTCTGTTTAGCCAAACAACTGAGACTGAAAACAGAGCAGGATTTATAAAGAG
Source organism: Neolamprologus brichardi (assembly GCF_056152115.1). Taxonomy (NCBI): domain Eukaryota; kingdom Metazoa; phylum Chordata; class Actinopteri; order Cichliformes; family Cichlidae; genus Neolamprologus; species Neolamprologus brichardi. The sequence continues at coordinate 20,166,405 of NC_142105.1, forward strand.
ATGATTGCTTTATATGTTGTTTGCATTCAGGCCATTTAAAAGTCAAATAATTCAGCCCTTTACTGTACCAGTGGAAATTCATAATCCAATTAAATGTGTCCAATTTTAACCACATTTCCTTATGTGAATCATTTTTAAGTATTATTCAAGATGGAAATCAACTAAAGAGACAACTGTTGAGCGCATTTAAAAACCTGCACTAAATCTCGAAACTCGCACACCGTTAAGAACCGTGCATTCCTGTGTTGCTTGATATCGGTGCATTCACATCTATCATGTCAGATCAGAGGAGGAAAAAAAACTGCCAGCCATGTTTCTCAGAACCCCCCAACCTTACTCTGCAAATAAAGACATACTGCCAGCTTCCTCCTCTTTAAATCTAAAAGCCTTTCGCTCATTCTATCACTTCTTCCTCTCACTCAATTTGTCCTCCCCTCTTTAACCCTCCCTCTCTTTCATTTCCTCCCTTGCATACTGACGTTAATCCAAATCTGGATTTTCAGATATTAAAAGGCCGACGGTCGTGTCGCATTTTGGAAAGAGGAAACTGGGGAATTGGGTCTTCCCGTGTGTCTCGGGCAGAGATAAAAACATATTGGGATAAAGGAACGACAGCATGAAGAACAAAGAAACTCCCAGTCTGCTGCTAATGATTTGGGGGAACAAACTGTTTCAGAGTGCAGCGGTTCAGAATACAGAAAGAGCTGGTCATTGCATGAAGGAATGTTGCTTTTTTTAATAAAGCCGTCGGCTCCAAAGAATGGCTTTTGTATGATTTAAGGCCCTTTTAGTGGGTGTGGATCACTGGCCACAGAGTGACTAGTGGGGGGAACAAAAGATCTACAGCTGCTGAAGTCATAAGAGAAACCAGGTGCCAAATGTTGATGTTGGGAAATATCGACAGCACAAATGTATCGGCCAAGGAGAAGCCTTACGGGGGGAAAAATTTTTAAAAAAGAGCTGGCCTGGAAGAAAGGCTCCCGTTCCAACGCTACACACGTACTACTGCACACATTACCTAAAGCATAACCCATTAACATGCATATGTGAATGTAGGCGCTTGCAAATACACCAGTGCACACAGACTTCACAAGGACATACAGGGTAGAGTGGAAGGGCTGCTCCCCGAGGTGCTCTGAAGAGAAGAGTGGGAGAAGTGTGAGAGGCGCACCACTGACTGGCCAAGACAACGCGAGCTAAGGCTAGAGTGCGAAGCGGTGGTCTATATTTATTCTCAGGTCTGCTAAATGAGGTCACTCAGGTGGTCCTGCTGAATACATTCCCCATCTCTATCATGAATCATCTGCTGCTTATTATTCCTGTCCAGCCCGGGGGGGAGGGGGGGGGGGGGGCTTGCTTTCATACAGCGCAATGGGCTGTGTGTCCGCAAGTGTGCGTAACGCTGCTGTGTGTGTGTCTATGCGTGCAACATCTGCCCAAAGCACCAAACCAGGGGATGGATAGAGCCCATGTGACAGACAGAGCAGGTTGTTTAATGAGAAAGTGGATGAGAGGTGACATTCATTGGCTACCTTTCACACACACCACCGACAACACCCCCCACCCCCCCACTTCCATTCTCTACAGCATTCAGACTTCCACTTAGACGAGCTGAGCAGGCACTGGGTAGTCACAGTAACCACCAGTAATAATGTCTATATTTTCCAAAAAAAAAAAAAGCTAAATACATAAACAGGCACAACCACAATCTGATCATTTACACTTAGCATCAAGGAAAAACACCAGCACAAAGAGCTTTTTCATCCATTTGAGGCAAAAGCAGGGAGCTAACGCAGCTGTGGCAGGTATGAGTGTGTGCATCAAACAGAGCGTCACAGCAGAAATGGCTATTTCTCATACCTGCGACTTTCCTATCTCAGCTTTTGTTTACATTACCGAACCAGAATCAAAGTGGTGAGAAGGAAAAGAGGGCCTATTTGCACAAAATATTTCACTCCTGAATAAGCACAGAGAGGGTTAGATTAGGTTTATGCGCCTGATTCCAGAGATAACCCACCCCAGCAGATCTGGCATGCATGCAAGAATGCATGCACACACACACACACACACACACTTCCACAGACACAAACACAAAGTGAGGTTGGCAGACTGGAAATAATACTGGGGGATCTAGATGTTTGCACTTTGAACCTTTTCTAATCCTTAGTATTAGGGCATGGCTAAAGCCTGATTATGGTGGAATGAAATGGATCTAAATAGATGTCCCAACCCATCAGCCTTCCATTTCTTTGTCCTAGAAATAGAAATGGAAATAAGTAATCAACCTCCAACCTCTCACTGGCCGACTCTCCCACGTAGCCTCCTCCGCAGGTTTGGCACCAGCAAAGAAAATTCATTCAGACTTTTCACATCATCTCTGATGAATTGGGTGCTCTCTCAGCCTGGCCGAGGCTTTTTTTAAATTCCCGTGTTTCTTTTCAGTAATAAAAGCTGACAGACAATATAAAATAGTCGTATCTTCAACGCTAGTCCCGTGCATTTTTTATGCCATTTTGGAAATTCTATATTGAATTTAGGTTAGAGTGAATGTGGTTTTGAGTAATGAGGGTGGACACAGATGATTTTCTCATCTTCACGTTCAAAAGCTATTCTCTTTCTTCTTCCTCCTTTTTTTTTACAATTTACTCTTGCAAGCATCACCATGCACCAGCTCTGGCATTACCACGTGCTGTCTGCTCTCAGGAGCCACTTTGCTGAGGCTACAGAGAGCAGGTAGCAGCAGCGTTAGAGACAAGGTTTAAGGCTGGTTAGCGGCCCAGTGCACACAACTGTTGCTTAGCTCACTGCTTCAGTATACAGCCAGAGGGGGAGCTCCTCTCCTGTGCCCTGATTAGAATGCTCTCTCTCTCTCTCTCTCTCTCTCTCTCTCTCTCCCTCTCTCTCTCTCTCTCTCTCTCTCTCACTCTCACACACACACACACACACACACAGAACCACACTTGAAATGGTTGCAAGAAATATATATACAGACATGTAAGAACTTGGGCCTACAGAAGTGAACAGAGATGACGCATACACTCACACACAGACATATTCACATAAGCACGCACACATACGCACACACACACACACGCACACACACACGCACACACACACACACGCACACACACACACACACACGCACACACACACACTGGCTGCCTGTGTAGCCAGAAGATCAGGCGGGACTTAAGAGCTCCTCCGGCACCAAAATTACAGGGTACCTCTAAATCCTCCCAGCAGAGAGCACTATGGGATGGTGCAGAGTGGGGGGAGGATGAGGAGGAGGGGGTGGGTGAGGTGCTGCGGGGTGTGAGAGAGGGAGGTGAAGTGGAGAGGTGTGTGTGCGAGCACATGTGCGGTGTTCAGGGAAGGGATGGAAAGAGGAGTGCGTGCAGGGGTGCGAGGAGGGGCGGGAGACGAAGCTGGAGATTCCGAGAGAGTGTGCGAGCTGGAGAGGGGTGAGATTTGATCTGTCTGAAGTGTGCGTGTGTAGGGGTTTGCAGGATGGGTGTGCGTGCATATGCCGGTGAGGGAATATGGAAGGAGGTGATGAAGTGAGGAGTTGAGAAGGAGGAGGAGGAGGCATGCTCCGTTTGGAGAGAAGAAGTGGGAGGTGATCTCTCTGTGAAGTAAAGGAAGCATATGTGCGCTGGATTGTGTGCATCTGAATATTTGTGTTCATTACTGTGTGTGTGTGTGTGTGTGTGTGTGTGTGTGTGTGTGTGTGTGTGTGTGTGTGTGTGTGTGTGTGTGTGTGTTTCGGCCAGCTTGCTTCTCACTCACACTCACTCACACGCATACATTTATGTACATTGGAGCTCACATTTGTAAAAATGTGTACAGATGTCACTGGGAATATATATGACTTTTGCAACTTTTTTATTGAGTGTGTGTTTTATGTGTAGGACAGAGAGAGACAGACAGAGGTAGGGCATTATGAACTTCCCAGCTAGCCCTACAGTGTAAGTGCTTCAAGGCTACTTATGACAGCTTTTAACCTCTGCAGAGGACCTGTCAGCGGCTCCCAAAGTGTCTGTGTGTGTGTCTATCTGTGGAATGTGTGCGTCTCTACAAGTCACAGAGAGCTTCTGCATCATTTAGCTGTGGGTGTCTGTGTGTTACCTCTACACTGGATCCGGTGGGGCAGAGTTTTTACACCACTGCACTTTCCACTCTTCATTTCCCAGCTCAGCATGCTACAAAACCCCTGTGCTCCCACACAGCATCAAGCTTCCCCTCGTGTCCGCACACACACTTGCACGAAAATAGAGGACGACACTGTCCCGTGCGCGATCACAAAGAGTCTGCACGCACACACATACATACCGCACACCTACACGCAAACAAACAAAAAGTAGGCACGCGGCGCGGGGCCGTCTGTCGGATCGGTAGGAGATAAAGGATGCAGAATAACAGGAGGACCTTGGGGAGCAGGGCAAGTCATCTGTCTCAAACACGAACAGACTGAGCGCGCTCCAACATGACATGATGTAGACAGACTCGTCTTAGAGCACATCGCATCCTGAACCTCTCTCTCTCTCGCACCCCACCCAGCACGAGCGCACGCAGACACATCCAAGGCGCACAAATTTGCAAACACACAGGGAAAACAAACGCGGCCTGCTCAAAATGTGCAAGCATGCTTCCGAGCCCGAGCCCACACAATCTGACAGGTGCACACCGAGGGAGTGCAGAATTCTGAATGCAATCGATTGTCACAATAAAACTGTGCAACCCGAAGGAAGGCGAGGCTTAAAGCTCCTAATACTATAAGCTGTTGCATACACTATTAAAAGTTATGAGAAGCAACGACGGCGCCAACAGCATTCAATATAAATTTAATAAACCACACCGACAATTAAAGTTAAAGCCTACCCACAGCTCCCAATGCTCCCAATATGGGGCATTTTTTAGATATTGGCTATTTCAACTTTTACCAGTTATTTTAGCTATAATATATTCTGTTGTGTGGAGAAGTTGAAAGTAGCCCACACAACCCTCCCTAATGACAGAGTAGCTAATTGGCAGTAATGGCTCTTTTCACCGATATCATCGAGCTGCAGCCACAGAAAACCTCAGCAGTTTAACACTAATCATTTGCAGAGAAACAACTGGGGCAAAAAAAGCCTGAAGTAGAGGCCTGGAGTAACTCCCTTTGCCTTAGATGACCAGCATCTATAAATGTGTAATTACAAAGGCTTAACCATTTGAAAAAACAGACAGTTGTGACTGTTATTTTTCTTTGTTTGCTGTTGTTCCTCGTCAATAAGGCATGTTTGTTTTTTCCTAGGTACAGCCTTAGTGGGCGCACACACATACGCATTGTTCACCTGTTAGTTTAGTGTATTCAAGGGTGCTACACGAGCCACGGGTGACACACACACACCTACACAGACACACACACACACAAACACACCGTTGCCTCTGAACTCCCCCAGCAGACAGCGCATCATTTGACTAATAGCAGCTGAAATGTTGCGTGTTCAGAGAAATAAGTAGAGGGGAAACTAGGTCAGAGAGAGAGAGAGAGAGGAAAAAAACTGGCATTTCACCTTCCTATTGGTCCGAGCTAAAGGTTAGCAGGGATGCTGCACATGCTGGGACACACACGTGTGCGCACACACGAGCTCTCTAAAGCTAAAGGTTAATACGGTTCACATAGGAGTTGCTGAGTTGGTGCTTATCTTGGTCTTAACCATTATGTCTGTGTGCACAAGGCTTGATTGCACGCCTGTGTGTGCAGCTAACAATGAGCATGAGTTTCATCCCTGTTAAAGACAGAAGCCAGTTCTTTATTTGCTGTCCCGTTAATCCCGCCAGAGACTCGGTTTGCTTTCTATCGCTGTCATCTTCCAAATGTGCATTAATCCACATTAACAATCCGTCAATATGACTTCTAACCGCGTATTTCAGTTCATATCTTCATCCGACTGATAACATCCTCACTAACTTCTAATTAGTTATGAGGAACCTTTTTTTCGCAGCATGAATGATCACTTCAGGTTGAAATAATAATAAAATTTAAAAAAAACAAAAAAAAACAACCTCCCTTCAACATTGTTGCAATTTCATTTGGTCATGTTCACTCTGGGAAGTTATGCACAAAGAAATGGAGCATAATATTCAATTTTCATTCTCTATTAACTGTCATTTTATACAGGGGGGGGAGCTGGGGAGATGCCAAGAGAGATGGCAGGCAAAATAGACAAGTATCTGTTGAGAATATTAAGAGTAACTGCCCTGAAATGAGCGCCTCACATGAAATGTGTCAAAAATCGTAACGGCGGCGATAAATCAGAAAGTAAAATTCAATACACGGGATGAATAACATATATATACCAACAGGGGATCTTCAGAGGAGAAGAAGTGGTTTGACGTGTGAATTATGTCCACTACTAAGCCACGCATTCAGACTTTTATTTATTTTATGTTGCGTATTAAGTATTAATGTTATGACCGTTAGCCTGTTTTGAGGAATTAAACTAGCAAATGAATGAGGCATTTAAATGAAGCCAGTTTTGGGACAGATACCATTATCCATGAGAAAAAAAAACAACTTTAAAAAAGTCAGAAAAAACGTCATTTCTGCATTAATGGAAAAGAACGGCTGTTTCTTATCCCACACTGTGACCATAATGAGGGAACCACTGGTCTGAAGATATTCAGCTTTTCTCAAGTTTTCTCCTTACTGTTGACATGAGAGCTGATTACTTCACAGGCTGCGAAGGACAAGGTCTAACTGCGTTTTTATATGCCATAACTGTGAGGGACACCTTTTCCCTATGCCTCAAGTAGAAGAAAACTCTTTCCATAGCACGCTGCTGCCTTCTCTGCACAAATGTTAAATGCATGAGGAGCACATTTTTATTTGAATGCACTAAAAATGGTTTTTCTCCAAAGCAAATGCATTAACAATGCTCTTGCTGAACGCTGAATCCATAAATTGTTTTTGCAGTATTCTGGCCTCATTCTTATTGTACTGTCAAGGGGGGGGGGGGGGACGACAACAACACTGATTATCCTATTATTTCTCTCATGAAAATGCCTTTGTATTTAGCTTAGTCTACTATAAATCCCAGTAGTTATGTCCTTAAAAACATCCCGCAGCATCCACATTAGTGGGTGGTAGTGCTATTGTGAGGTTGCACATGTGTAATCAGGAGGCAGATGTACAAACAAGGTCCCCCAGTAAGCTCGATCCTCAGCAGGATGCTCATTGAAGTTTTTTTTTTTTTCCCTCCGTCTTGCTTCATTTGCACTGCTAATCACACGAGGTGAACCGTGGTTCACCCGCTAAATCCCGACAGATGATAAACCTGATCCTCGCTGTCTTTTCTCCGGCCTCTGTGGTCGTCTACAAAGGCCGATATGGGACTCTGGATTCCAGAAAGGAGTCGCCCTCCTCGATCCACCTCTGAGGGCGCACGAGCCACAAATCAGCCCACGCTGCCTGATAAAAGAACCGCTGGGATGGATCGGAATGTGGTGGGAGATAGCAGTGTCATGTCAAAGGCCGTGAGGGTCCAAAAAAACATAGACTAGCTCTAGGAGCCGTCTTTGAGTGACCTTGCTGCGAGAGAAACCAGAGGTGAAGCAATGGAACACGTCGACGAACTCGACGTTCACTCACGCTGACGTGTACAAAATGTTTGTAATGCATTTACATTTTTAAGTGTGCGAGGCTCTCGTGTGTCTGTGCGGCTCTCTTATACCATATCCATTCATCCTCCCCCGAGAGAGGAGCTTCATTTTCGCTGACCTTTTCAATACGGCCTCCAGAGGAGAGTTATGACAGCTGAGCGAGCCCGGTGTTTCTCGGCACAATAACACACATCAAAGATGGAGAAACCAACAAACAAACAATAATTCCTACTGCAGGCGCAGCGTTTCCCCTCTCAAACAGGCGATGCAAAACAAACCAAATGAGGCAATCTAAGTGAGAAGGAACCGTACCGGTGGACGGGGAGGATGCAGAGTCCAGGCACTGACCCAGGTGAGAAAACTGCCTTCAGGCTAATGATGCTGCTTGTATAATAATCAGGTGTGAGCAACATCAAAAGGGAAAGATTCAGCTAAACGTGGATTAATTGTTACAAGAAGTCAGAAAGCAGCTTCCATCAAAAAGCGGAGAGATATTACTCAATTAACGACAAAAACAACCCCCCCGAAAAAGAGATCCTGCAATAATCAGCGATTGGAGCTTTTTCTCGCTCAGTAACTAACTGATGATGTGTTGCAGCGATGGAGAGATTATAATGTAAAGGCAGTGAGATAGAGGGCAGAGAGAGAGATGTCAGTGAAAGAGACAGAGGGTGTACTTGTGATGGAGGACAGAGTCGACGTCGGTCCATCTGTTGTCCACAAAAACAAAATCTGCAAAAAGCAGAACAAAGACAGACAGAGAGAGGACAGTGCACAGGTGTGTGGGCGTGCACGTGTCCCTGCGATTGTACACGTGTGTGTGTGCCCGCGCGTGTGAATTTTTGCACATTAACGTGTGAGCCTGTGTGCCTGGGCCCCGGGGGAATCTCCTGTACCTGCTAACATGGAGGCGACTGAGCAAAGCTGACTGCAGCTAACATGCAGTGTAAAACGCACACGGTCAAACCTGAGACACATGGTGGCACATGGGCAGATGGATTATATATTATATATTTTATATACATATATATATATATGTACATATGTTTATATTGTTTTTTTTTTCTTTTTTAGATATATAGCAATATTAAAGTGGGTGTGGGGAGTATAATGGAGCTGATGTGAAAAGTGCCAGCGCTCTAAGCAAGGCTCCAAAACCGCAATTCGGCTTCTCGAGCATTGAGGCCAGGCTTGCAACACAAGAAGCAGGGAAAGAAACACGCTTTTTCCTCCCTTTCCCCCCGTTAACCACCCCAAAAAAAAACAATCAGAAAAGCACAGCAGACCACAGAGAACATGCTGCTGATTACATCCTAATATGCACAAAGGCAAGCAATTGACACGCGTATACAAACATGCACAAACACACACACTGATTACATCCTCTCTTTCTCCTCTCTCCTGATCCTTGGTATCGTTTACACGGTAAAGACGGCGCTGATCGAGGACCAGTGGTTTTTTGGCACAGGCCAGCAAAAGAGCTCAGGAGCTTAACCTCTAGTCCGATGAGCGGAGAGAGACTGAGGCTCAGGATCCCCCCCCACCGCCCCACCGCCTTGGTGCCCCCAAGCACAAATAAACAGCTACAACACAGACAGACACACACAAAAATGTCTAGCTTACTCGAAACAGTTTCCTGAAGAATCTGTCACCGTGCAAGAGGGATGGGAGAGGGTGGAGGGGTGATCTTAGGAGGAGAGAAAATAGGTGGAACAGCAAAGGCGGATGGAGAGGTAGATTAAGTTGCACGGAAGGGGGTTGGAGGGGGGGAGGAAAAGACGAACAGAAAAGAGACGAAGAGAAATTGGACCCATGGGTTTGGGGGGGGGAGAACATGTACGAAATCATCGAGTCGCTGCGAGAGGCGGCGCGAGCCTGAACTCAAAACGCAACACATATTCATTTGAAGACACGTTTCTTTTCAGCATCCATCCATCCAAACAACCAATCGTCGTGGCACCCGTGCACAAGCTCCCGACAGCGTGCACGCTTTTCACTCGTGGGACAGCTGACTGAGAATATCTCGTGCTGAGCTACGGCACAATGCATACAGCAGCTTCTATTAGGCGAGCAAATCTGTGGAGAGGGAGAGAGATGGAGGACGGATGTGTGCGAGCAGATTGTGTTTTTGTGCAAGCATCTATTTGCAATCTAGTGTGAGCTTATGAGTATATATATATTTGAATTTGCTTATGTGGCTTTGGGCTTATTTATGCCTGTGTGTTGGGCGCGCATGCATGCACACACAAACGCACACGCCTCTTGTGTGTTTGTCTGCTCCTGTTACTGTGTTTGTGTGCCTGTGGTCGTGCTGGAATGGAACACGGACATTTTGCCGCTGAGCTGAATTCACAGAAACGGGTTTGGTCCTGGCCTGCAGAGCAGTATTTAGACTCTGTATTTATGCGTCGGACAACCACAGCAATCTCTATCACCGCCTTGTGATTCATGTTTGTTTGCTTTGCTCTGTGTTGATTCGATTCCATCAAGAAGTTGCCCCCCTCCCCTTCTATCTCGTTCCCCTAAAACTCTTCCCACAGAAATGTTCACTCCATACCCGGTCAGAGTTTCATCAGCCACCCCTCATCGGAGCTGACCAAGCACGCAGTGGGTTTCCATAGCGAGGATGCGACATTAAAACTAACAGCCTCTATAATTATACATCCATATTTCTCCGATGAGTTTGTGTAAACAAGTCCGGGCTCCAACTCGGGGGAGGCGGACTTCTTGGCAGGCCCTGGCTGAGGGTGCCACTGAATGGCTGTCGGAAAACAAAGCCATTTCAGAGTGTGCCTTGGAAAAGACAAACCGCTGTTCTAGGGATGGTGGAGAGGCAGAGCGAGCTCCATCTGACAGACACAGAGCTGTGATTTGAGCTCAGTTATTGGCCAGAGAAGAAAGACACTGAGAATATGTGTTGTTGGCAACGCAGAGGGCAAACAACCTCAGACAATCTCTGATGGAAAGGAAAATATGTATTTCCAGAGTGTTTTAGATTACGGGCCTTCATTGTTTTATCCCGTGTTTCTGCTTGCGTGTTTTTTTTTTTAAAGCGATACGCCATTGTCCGGTATAATTTGCCTTATGGACATTGACGCTCAGCTTTCCATGTCCTACATTTACTTTTCCTAATCATCGCGGACTCCAAAAATACAGCTACCCAGCAGTCTTAATATGCCTCCCCTTCTTTTTGCCTGAAGCTATTTTAGGGGTTGTAAAAACCACAGAGGTTGTTTCAGCATAGAGGATGAAATTAAAACAAGCCCAGGAAGCCACGTTTGACAACTGAAAATCGCTCCTGGAGAAATAGTAATTCGACAAATGAGTTTGTGCTAGATGAGAGGGTTGGAAGAAAAAACTAAAACAAAAAAAAAAAAATCAACAGTGTTGTTGCTTCTGAGTCAGCTCTGCGGTCTCTCGTGGCCTCTGTGCTGAGAGGAGATCTAAGATAGCGGTTAACAAAAATGACTTGAACAGACTTCCCACAGCACCTGCAAATGCACACACACACACACACATAAAACTTTGAAACGTGAGAGCAGAGGACGGATGGTTTAAGGGGTGGAAACGAGGAATGACATCGCAGGAAAGAGCAGAGCGCGAGGCCTCGCATCCGTGCAGGATAAAAATATTCTAATAAGATCAGCGCGGAGCACAGCCGAGGAGGGATGAGTGTCTGCGTTTGGGGGATGCACGGAGAGGACTAATTGAGATGAATACATGAATATATCAGCTTCATCTAGCAGCAACGGGTTCAGTCGTAACCAATGGTTACCATTCAGTTGTACAGTCACATGAGCAGCCCCCCCCTCCACTTACCAAAAAAGCCCCCCCCCCCCCCCCACAACCCTTCAATGCCCCCCCCCCACTCTCCCCCGCCCCTGACTCTAAACAAACTCCTCTGTAATAAACGAAAGGCAATAACCAGCGACAATCATGCTGTGCCTGCTAACCCTCTCTGAATGAAATATCCAAAGGAGAGCTAGCAGAGGCGGCCCGGATAGATTTGCAAAGCAAGCAGAAAGTCATATATTACACTGGCACTCTAATAAACACTGGGCTATGTTCACTCACGGGGGAGGGTGGTGGTGGTGGGGGTTAAATCTCCTTAGTCCAGGCCATGATGCTTCACCGGTGATAACCTGACCTGTTAGCGGGGTTTACTTTTGAAAATGGAATCCTTTAAAGCTTACTGATTAGCCGCTTTAACCTGTAATCAGTAACATCAATGACAGTTATTTAGTCAATCAACAACTATTACTCTCTACGATCAATACTCAATAACTTAAAACACACACTGAACTTAATCACGTATGATTAAATTTAAGGGTTACTCGAGGCATCTTTTGTTTTTTGCTTCTTTTACAAATGCTATTTATAACTTTTGAATCAAAAGGATGTTAAAACTGCTTCATTAATATTGCTTTTAGAGTTTTTTATGCTTTTAAACTGTAACGTTTTACAAAACAGGACAGACAGAAATGTTTGCCAACAATACAAATTATTATTTCAGTGCCTGTCAGAGATTTGGGTTTTTTTTTTCTTCAATGTCCACAATCTGATAAATATGCAATGAAACAATACAGCTTTTGTTCTCTACTTATAATAAGTATGTAGGAGAGGCCATAATTGATGCAAAAGGAAAATCCTACACGGAGCCTCTTGCTTGTAATTAAAATATTTCAGTGTGATTTTTACAGAGGGAGGCTACCAGATGTTAACAGTTATCATTTCTTGACAAAAAAATTCATTTAATTGCCAGTTAAGAAATGTGCGAGTTATTTGCATCTCTATAATCTGACAATCAAAATGCCTTTGTGTAGTTTAAATGCTCCGCTGACAACTCCAGCTGCCTTGTTTCTGAGTGCCTCTGATTTGATTATGGTAATTTTATGTTAACTCTAAAAGATGACATTTAACACTTTTTTTCTAATCAGATTACTGTTATTGCGCTACATCATAATCGAGCCACTAGTGTCGATGTATATTTATTCGGCTGTGTACGTGCCTTTGCATTTGTATGCGTGTTTCCAGCTTCCCGAAGTCGTGAACCTTGCATTAGTGCATGCGAGGTATGATAGAGAGTTTATGTCCTTGCATGCAAATGTGGGGCAAGGGAGGATCTTGTGATCTTCTGCAGCCGAGTCCAGGGTTTCATCCTCAACCTCCAACAACTCCAAGGCCAAAAAAAAAATTCTTATATATGCGAATGTTATCCAGGGGGAAGATGACTGCTATAGGTGGTGGTTGGATGGAGGGGTATTATGTGTGGGCTGAAGCATAAATAATAGAGATACTTATGTAGAGGAGAGTCCACATCAAAAAGTATACTATGAGGCGTGAGCACCACAGAAATGAAAAAAAAAATCATCTCAGTGTGTCAAATGCAGTTTGTCAGATGTTCTCGAGCAGTGATTTTCAAATACTGGATAAGCACCCATCTTTAAGTGTTTTGGGAGATAAATACGGCTCTTTCGTGACTGACTTATTCTCAGACGACAACAACAGTCTCTTTCTGTTTCTAGAACAAACAATCCGAAGGTGTTCCGACAGATTTATGTGGAAAGTCAAAGAAATAAAATCAGCTTCACTGTTTGCTGTGAGCAGACATAATGTTTTTGGGCTTTTTTTTCCCTCCTTTTCGGTTGCTCCCCCCCTCTCCCCCTTCCTGCCTACTTTCTCTCTTTCAGTGGGGCATATCTTGTGGAGGTGAGACAATGTGTGCTCCACTGCGGCAGCATTCTGGTGGGGAAGTCTGTGCGTGTCAGTGTCCATGATGGTACACTGTGATGGAGAGTGACAGCTGTCGGGAGGCATCAGGCTTACTCTGCCCCGCTACACGGGAAGAGGAGAAGTGCACCATGATAGGTTGCCTCCGTCTCATGCCTCGTGGCCTTTTTTCCCTTATATCTAGCAGAGCTTTACCGGCCCGGCTAACCACTGCAAACGTCTAACCAAGCAGTCACGCTACATTATCTCAATGAGGAGCGAATGGGAGAGAAAATGAAGGGACTATTTTTTTTTGGCTCCTGCTAGGTGACATATAAAGAGTGCCTGTGTATATATTTGTACAGGCGTGTATGCTTGTCCTCCCTCTCTCTCTTACCGCTCTGTTGCTCATTTTCCCCATTATATTTCCTTTTCCTTTAAAAGCCTCCTGTCTAAAATCACCTCTCTCCTGCTTCTAACCCCTAAACGCGCCGCAGTCATTTTGCTCACAAACAACTCGTTCGAAATCCACGTGTTTAGACAACGCAATGAAATATAACCAGTTTGTCCGCTTTTACACCTGGATGGGGGGTGGGAATGTGTATGTGTGTTTATGTGTGTGTACATAGCTGGCATGGGGGGAACTGAAGGTCTGGGATTAAGATCAGTGCAGGGTTATCATTACTGACCCCCCTGCTGTGTTTCCGTGACCCCTTTGGCCATGAATTTTGACCTTTAAACCCACCACGACTCCTGTAAGAGCGGGGCTGGGATGAGTGGACGGGATCCCCTGTGGTGATCACCAGAGTCAACACACACACACGCTCACCATTTGGTGCTTACTTTACCCCAAACCTTTTGTTGCTTATTCTGCCCCACGGAAAGAGACGAGGTAAAGGATGGGAGTGGGGGTGTGCGAATGATAAAGGGGCTAACAGAGCCACGGAGTCAGACTGGAGGTCGGGTGTGGACAAGAAAAAGACTGCCAGTAGATTGAGTGGAATGTCCACTCCCCTGTGCGTCTTCTTCTGATCTCAAACGGTGTCTTTCCCGTCTGACCGTTAATCAGAGCAGATAAGCCAGGTCATTATACACAGAGCAGATTTACACCGCTCTGCTGGCTGACCGGACCACATTCCCACAGAGTCACTGGGATAACCTACTCACATCTTCTAGGCAGGGATAAGCTTGCCTAAGGGGGCCTCAACACACACACACACACACAGACACAGTGCACTGCTGCACAGGTAAAGCAGGCGGTGCGTTCAATGCAGGTGCTTATTCTCTCTTCTCTTGCGCCCTCAAGGAAATGCACACATAACACACACACACATATGCGCCAGCCACGCATGGCCATTATCTAAATGATAGATGAAGTGTGTCACGGTGTATGCACAGGCTGCGGTGGAATAAATAAAACAAGCTTTTCCTGTTGCAAAGGACAACAACATTACCATAATACCAAGACAAATACTACATCCGATTACTGCTGACACGAAAACGTTACAGTATATGAGCCTAATAATGATCCACCATCAGGCTGGATTCTGCACGACCAGACTCCCCCGTGAAGGATTTACAACTGCTTCTGTGAGAAAACACTATGGAGAGAGTGTTAAGTGCTCCTAATGCTTACATAAAAAAACACGCATCAGCAGGAATGCTGTTACGGAGCAGAGACACAAGAGAACGTTGCAGAAAAGCTCATTCGAGCTAAAGTAAAGCTGATGTTCGCTCAAACCGCAGTCGAGATGCACGGAGATGCATGTGCCATTAATAAAGTTTGCTCAAATATTTATGAAGTAATCGGGAGACAATATGCGGAGAAGCTCTGCGAACAGCTGGTTAGCAAAACTTTGAGGAAGACGCCCAAAAATAAAAAATAAAAAATGCCCAAGGTGTTATCTGCAAGACATGTGGGCGTAATAAAGCTCAAAGAAATATTTCTAAAAGACCACGAGATGCGTTGCAACAGCAGCCCACCCCTCTCTAAAAACGTCCCTTGATAACATCACAAGCTTCATGCTTCTCTGCATCCCCGTTTGTGAGGGGGAGTTCGCAAGTATCGATTGAACCGCTACACATGAAAAGAGAAACATATGTGCGATTTAATTTGTGTGTGTGGAGAGTGTGAAAAAAAACAGAAGCCACTTGTGAGACTAAAATCTACACATCTGAACTTTGGAGATGTTTTATACCCAAAGTTTAATTTTATACAGTTAAACCATGCAAGGAAGACTTATGTTCTTATTTGGGAAAAATGTAACATAAGGAGATTAATCGTGTTTTGTGAATATTTGGAAATATTAAAAAAGTTAATTATGTGTTGGATAAAACACTGTTATGTATCACGCGTCATTAGAGGAGACTGGTACTGGGTCCATGTTTTCCTGCAGTAATTTCTCATTGTGCCAGTCATCCTCTGACATACGGCAGCTTGTTGCATGAGTTTAGAGAGTGTGTTTCTAAAGTCAGAGTCATCTCTAATAGTTTCAGAATAAATCACAGATACAATGAAGACTTTGACTGACTGTTTTCTGAGACAAGATCAAGCAAAACTCGACGTCTAATTTTAGAAATGTTTTAAAGTCAGACAACTTTAAAAAAAAATACAAACAGAAGATAAAATTAGAGCCTAAGTAAGCAAAACAAGGCCTTATTTTCCTTTATTAGCTCAGTATGTTATCATGTGCAGAATCCCATTAAAAAGACAAAAACAGCAAATGTTTCATCTTTTTGCAGATTGAAATCATTAGCTCCTTCCCCGAAAAAGACGACATTTGATGACGTTCTGAAACCTCAGTGTATATCAGTAAAGACGTGGTGGTGGTGCAACTTCTGATGCACATCTGTGCTGATTCCTGCTTAAATAAATCAATAAAACAAGTTAACGTTGTTTTTTTGATATGCTCATGCACGATCTGCCTCTGCAGCTCGGCTGGCTTATCAACAGTTAAAAGATGTCAGGTGAGATTTACTGTTACCACCAAGCCAAAACTAACAATGAATGTCTGCTGCAGTCTTATCAGAGTGCATTTAAGTGTGAATCATATGCTTTATGTTTTTTTTAGATCGCACTAGTGATAGAACTCCTCCAACGTCAGACAGAAAATAAGGCTGTTGAAGACATGATAATCCTTGTGTTGAAGGACGGCAAAAGGACAGTGAGTTAATAAGACATATACAAACCAACCGCCCCTACATGTTAAACTGTTTGCAATGAAGTAAAGTACCTGAGATAAAACCCCTGTTTTTGTTTCTCTTTGAAGGCTTTGGGAGTTTAAACTGGAGGATTTTGATGAAAATGTTGCCAAGCCTCTTCTCATGCTGGCAAGGCTAGAAACCAAAAGAGGATCTATAATAGTTGCTTTAAATTCGTAATGATTTTATCTTCTAAATGTGTCAAAACTGCACTTTATATCTGGTTTTTCAGGTGTGAGTTTTTCAGGTAAATACAAATAATAAATGAGGTTTCAAGGCCAGATGCTCCACAGTCCAACCTCTGAATTTTTAGCAAGCTATATTTGATGCACAATTACTAACAGCTTCAATTCTGATGACTCGAACCTAGGGACATCCTAAAATCCCAAAACATGGCATACGATGTATTTAGAGAGAAGCAGGATGAGGCGGCCGACCGGTATTGGTATCTTCCAGGGTCTGGGCTCCGGTTATTGAGGATTATCAGGACAACTTCTCCTATTCCATCAGGTTTAAAATGGTCCTGTCCATTTTGAAATTGCACGTTTCAGCCCAAGATCCCAAAAGTCTGACTTGTTTCTAAATCACCCCTTGTCAAACATCAACCTTTTCCAAGGTTCGGAGTAACAGGATTGAGGTTTTCTACATTCTCCAGGAGAAAGACCTCAAACCCACCAAAGAACCAGACACTGCTGTGCTTCTGGATTTTCCGGCTCCTCTGACCCCACCTGTTAAACCACTGGTCATTACTTCAGCGCTAAATTACTCAACCAGACACTTGGGTGAAGCAGATTTACACAGCCAAGTTTAGAGATAGACGCGGTCCCATCAGTTTTTTTCCCCCTGGTGAGCCTCAATCCTTAAAGGAAAATATAGTACGTAAAGGAGCAGTCCAACCACGAGAACTCCTTCCAGCTCTTACACCCATTGCTAACTCTGAGGTAATTACTACGGCATCAAATTACACGAGCAGGAATCTGTGTGAAAGGCAGCAACCGCCACCCAGTACAGTGACTGACCCAGTTCCTTTGACACCCTCTACTAAAAGTCCTTTACTCATACACAGACAAGTGAGGTTACAAATTAAAAGATCTGTCCAGAGAGCAAGACTCTGCTATTGTTCCAGCGTCACTGCAAAAATAGTCACCTATAATAAGGAAGCAGTAATAATTTATTTTGACAGTGTCTAAAAAATATGTGTAGGGGAAAGTTTGCACAATCTACAATCTTTAATTTTTTAGTAAGTAAATTTAACACTACACAAGCATTATTATTAAAGAAAATATGGTAAAAGTACACATTAGATGGAAGGGCAAAAAACTCCAATTCTACAAGTTTGTAATTTCTTAATAATTTTCCAGAATATTTCCCAAAAATAGCTTTACAGTTTTACTTTACTTTTGGCACTAATTACAGAGAAAATACACATTTCCGTAAAAGAAAGGCTACATTTAAGCCCAAACTGTTCACTATTTATTTATCTTTGCAAACTGAAGTCTCCATATATGTTCAGCTGCCTCTCTGTGACAAATTTGGCATTATCGCACGCCCATCTGTCTGAAACGTTTCGCTCTGGTGATGAAAAGGTTCGCTCGAGTTAGTGGAAGCGATAAAATAAGAGTGCAACAAATGCACTGTATTTTTGCATTTCCATCATGTAGAAAAAAAGAAAAAAATAGTACTTTTTTATTTTTATTTTTTAGGAAATTTAATGAAATATTACCTCAGTTATTATAATATAACTGCATTCTAATTATTTATGTTGTGTTAAATTAACCTTTGTTTAACTTCAATCAGCAGCGGTTAAATATAATAATATGCACACAAATGCACGTATGTAAAGTAAATATACACACATACATGTTATAAAAGACTGAGGTCCAACATAATAAACTTCAAAGCTAAACAAACTAAAAACAGTGTATTAAGTAACTGTCACAGTCATCTCAGACCAAACAAGGGCAGTAATGTTCAGGCTTAAAAAGATTTCCAAAAGATTTGAAGCCTTTTCTTCTGTATGAGCTCGAGGAAAAGCTAGAATAAATAAGTCAACTGCTTCCTGTGCTTTTTTAGACAGCTGGCGGTCAGTAAAACAGAAACAGACAAGTGTTTATTTTATTACTGACGTTTTAGCAAAAAAGCAATATTTAAACCTAAAACGCTGCATCTAGTGGGAACTGCAATATAGCTGTTTTTACCGTGGTGTTGTTCTCTGTAAAACAGCAGTTTGAAAGAATAAAGTAGAATCAGGCTGAAAACTTTAAGCGAAATATCGAAACAGTGCCCGAGCGCAGAACTAAATAGCAGCAGTAAATCTACTCGGTGACTTTAGACGACTGCAGAAAATTCTATTTTTCCCACCACAAAAATGTAAAAAATAAAAAACCCAACATTCAGCAGTCAGTCAAGGTTGCCACTTTAAGGTCCCGTAATGATATGGAACATTTCCATCCTAAACACCTAATACCGCTCTGCTCTCTAGCTGCTGCTGTGGTGCTGCTGCAGCGGCCATTAAAATGCAGTTTTCCTAGGAAACTCCCAGGTGTGACTGTGTGTAACTGAGTGTGAAGCAGAGATTATTACTCAGATCGTTCAGTCGGGCCTCTGCGGTTAAATGAAGGTTAAAAAGCTAAATATCAACAATAAATCATCTTTCACGACAAACTTACAGGTGATGTAGTAGTTGACGTTCCTCTTGAACTCCAAGCCCATGTAGTTGGGGCTGAACTCCTGGAATTTGATGGTGAACTTGATGTCCTTCTCGGGTTTGTTACAGTTGACCAGGACGTTAGGATCGAGGACTGTACTGCAGCTCTCCGCCTGCTCCCTCTTCACCAGATACAACTTGTAGTATTCGTAGTCTCTCCCTTGGTCCGCTTTGGGACAGATGATATCCAGCTTGTCCCCGATGTCGGGGTAAATCACCAGGCCTTTTCCAGCCACAAACCTGAGAGTGGGGAGGGGGCGAGAAAAAGAAAAGAAATTGTTACAAACACATAAAAAACTAAGTCTGGAAAAGCAGCCGCATAATTCAGCAACAGTTTATACAGCCTTAATACTTTGAGCTGTCGGAGTTATGGGTTTAGATTTGTCTGGCATGGCCTTTTAGGCAGGGCGCAGTTAATTTAGCCCCGCAAAAACACTACATGTAGCAGCTTGACATTGTTCAGCATTAGTGTGTTTCACACAAATCCCCTTAAGTTCCTTCTCATACTTGGATATGAATCAAAGCATACCAAAAGTTTGCGAGAAGGGAAACAAGATGGCCTGACACAAAATGGCCGCCACAGAAACGGCCGTACGGGTGGGATTACATCACATTTTTGAAAAAAAAAAAGCTTCTTCATAATTTCTGATTTTTTGAGTTTTGGATAATACCAGCCTGTCGGCGTGGTATTCACATGGCATCTACTTCAGTAGCCTGCATCTCTGGAGGAAAACATTGTACCAGGGGTCTGCTGGGAGCTTACAGCTTCCCGGTTCATCTTCCCCTCTGCCGTGATCATCTACTGAAGGATTAAGATAATCCATCTGGCCTTACTGTACCTCTCCACCTCGCTCTCTGCTGCCAACTCAATCAGATCAGCTCTTGTTCTCCTTTATTCACTAAAGGTGGGGAACAGGAGGAGACCCAGTGTGTGTTTGTCTGTAAGTGTGTGTGAAGAGAGGAGGCGGAGGGGACACGCCAAGTACTAAGCAGTATGTTTGGGCAGTGGTGTGTATGTTTATGCACGCCTGCCTGTGTGTGTGTGTATGTGCGGTCAGCAAAATGGGCTGAGGTTGCAGTCTGATGTGGGGTGGGGGCTGGACGGGCTGAATCATTGTTCTGGACTTGTTTGAGGCTTAAAATGTCAACATGGTTCAACTCTGCTGTCCCAGTTAGCCAAGCATTAACCCAGACAGCCGGACTGACCACGGGTGTGTTTATGTACGTGTACGTGTCTGTGTGCGTGCGTGCGTGTGTCATGGACGCAGACAGCGAGCACAGCAGCAGGGCTATCTGCTAGATCTGCCCATGCCAGCGGATTTAAGCAGGATTTAGCAACGCGCGATGCATTTGTTGTTTTTTCTGATCCCTTGTGTTTTAACAAGACATCAGGGGTTGGGCCCCTCTCTGTCCCCCCCTCTCTCTCACAGTCTCTTCCCTCTTTTTTTTTACCCTTCACAGTGTAATCTCACCTTATCTACAGCCCCTCATTTCATCGTCACACACATCATTTCACCAGTAAATAACTGACTCCTCAGACAGCCCCGGATGAAAGTAGAGAACTGATGCCTGATAGTGTAAGTGCGCGAGTGTGGTCGAGCTTATCGGGGGGAGGGGGAGGCGGCGGCAACGACGGTGGTGGTGCGTGATCACCAGTCTTCTTCCTCTGATGATGTTAAACGCTGGCAAACACCCACCCATTGTAAGAAATGATCTTTTAAAAAGTCTTCAATCTTCAGAAGAAACCCCCCCCCCCCCCCCCCCCCCCCCCCCATGAAAATTAACATGATTGGATTAACATTCATGGCCATTCATCTCAGACAGGGTCATTACCAAACATATGAGTTCATTCACAAAAGGGATATGAAATATAAGATAAGAGACATGCAAAGTGGTCAAAATCCTCTCTGTCAGCTCTGCTGAATATGATGTCATGAAAGCATGTGTGGGATGGTGGGTATGTGGGGGGGGGGGTGTGTCTTATACAACGCTTGGAAGCGGGTGAGACGTTATTTGGCCGCCATTGTCTGAGGCTCATGGGGGTGGAGGTTGAGGGGAGGGGTTGTGCAAATTCAAGGGCCGATAAGAGAGAGGGAACTCGGGGTATCCTTTTGTCCTACGTCTCCCGACAATCTGCCTATTTTCAGCAGCAACAATTTGCATGCGCTTGTGTGCTCGTGCACTTGTGTGTATGCATGCATCCATATGTTTTCATGCATGCGCGTGTGCGTGTGTGTGCGTGTGTGCGCTGTGCCCAGTTACACGTGCGTATGTCTATGAAGACACAGACACAATCAGTCTCTAATTGGATCTACAAGATGCATCAGTGAGGCATAAACAAGTTTCCATGGCAACATTAGGCTTTGTTACTGACCACCCCTCCCCTCCCCACCTTCTCGCTATTCCTCCATCTACTCCCCCAGCCCCCTCTATTTCTACTCCACAATCTCATTCCCCATTGCTTTATCCTTCCCTCTCATTCACCTCCTCAACATTTCCCTCATTCCGATTTTCTCTCATCACCACCACCACCACCCCTTTCTCCATCCTCCCCCTCGCTTCTCTCTCTACACACACACACACATCCACACACACACACACTCACACACACACACACACACACACACACACACACACACACACACACACACACGCACACGCACACACACACACACAAAAACAAAAACAAGCATGAAACCACAGAGCAGGGGGAAAAAGGAGAAAGAGGAGGCAAACATCATGATTACACTGCTGTTTGTTTCACTCAACAAGTAGCTTGCAGTTTCTGTTTTCTTTGTAGGTAAATTGTTGGCAATTTTTTGGGTTTTTTTGGTCAAATGTTCTGATTCAAACATTTAAAAGCCTGGCTAGCAACTAAAACGAGTAGCCTCACACTGGACTCCTCGCTTTTACAGGCCATTTATTCCGTTATCAAAGCGAGCCGCAACAATTTAGATGAATAATTAAGATTTCCAAAAAATCTTAATATCTTAATATCCCTGAAGGATTTCATCGTGAGCCGGCCCCTGTCATTGATTCAATTTTCCGAGCAGGCCTCCTAGTTGGCAGTTAGATAGCTATCCTAAGTGAATTCTCCGCTTCTGTTTCCCAGCCTTTGTTAACTGTCTGCTATAATGAGGCTCTGGCTGCTGTGGAGGTCTGGAAGCGCCATCGCAGATGGGAAAGAAGCAACATAAAAGAAATAGGGCAGCAATTAGTGTTTAGCCCAGTTTAAAAGCCCTCCACTTGGCAAGCTGCGGCCCAGCTCCAGTCCAGGATGTGAAACTAAACTGGTGGGCTGGGACTTTGTCTCCTGTTTGTCTCTCTGTTGGCTTAATCAGCGCCACTCCGGTGCTACACACAGCCACGCAATGAAGAGGAGGAGACGAGTGACTGAAGATTATTGTACTTTTGAGGAGGTCGAAAAGGGAAAAAAGGGGGTTGGCGGTGGGGTGGGGGTGAATTGCATCTTTCATTCATGTTGTCTGGAGACTTTTTAAGACCTGTTGATGAAAGAAGGTTGAGCGCACAGAGGAAGAGCTGTGCAGATACAAATAATGTTTCTGGGAAATGACCCTGAACGTGAGAGAGCCTTTATTCCCCTCATGTCAAACGAGGTGGATCTGCCTGAACCAAGCAAAATAAAGAGAATCATTTTCAAAACAACCAAATGAGGTTGGTTTTGTTTCATCTGGATGGCTCCACAGCATGCTGAATCCTGTAAAGAGCTTATGCAAACATACCTACGCTGTGGTGGAGAGGGAACAGAAAACAACGAAGCAAAAAGAGAGGAGAACCCCCCACCCTCCCACCCTTTTCTTTTTACATTCCACTGGTGAATATGAGCACATGATCTCAAATATGCTACACCCCCCACCCACCTTCCCATATGCGCACACACACACACACGGATGTGAGAGCACACAAAAGCACTGTGGGGTGCATCCTAGGCCTTCCCAGCCCAACTTCCCAGCCACCCCTATTCAAGCACCCTGCCCTCACCGACTTTCATATAAAACGCCGCCTACACTAAGGCCCACTCAAAACCCCTTACAGAGCCTCAATCTCCCCCCACCACCGCCATGTTCTCCACCCCCGTCCAGTCAGCCCGAGCCTCTGCCCCGAGCGTTGCGCTGGCAGGCAGCCTCGGCCGCTGTATGAATGGACCCGAGGCACAGGAACTGAGAGAGAAAGGGGCAGAGACGGCTCATATCAACAGAATGGTGTCAAATTGATTTGTTCCTCCTGAGCAGCAGCTCGAACATGCCATACATATCAATTAAAATCAATTACATTTCTGCGACGTATACACAGTTAATTCCTCCGTGCCGGGCCCCAGATGCAGGCACCGGCTCTTCTCTTAATGTCTCGATTTTGCAGCTGGGCGCATAATTACTCTCTCGTTCTCTTCAGCCTTTACAATACATAAAATCATGTAAAATAACAAACATATGCACACTCTCCACGCACAACAACAGGTATTCAATTCCCCCTGATATCAGCGTGGTAATTATCACACCAGGAAATCTGTTCCCTTACCAATTACTTCTTCTCTCTCTACATTATCCACACAATCAGCATGGCCGCCCCCACCCCCCACCTATTATTAGAGATTACACTTTCCAAACGGTGTGAGACATTTCCTAACATTTCAATCAATACTCCATAAGTTTGCCGCTCAAACAGATACTAGAGTCTCCCTGCAGTAAAGCAGGGAGACGCAGTTATAACTGTGTCATAACTGTGTGACACAGTTATGCTTAAGTCTGCAAAGAACACAAAGCCGTGTTATGCAAAGAGCATTGTGGTTGAGCGCTTGTGTAAGATAGTGTGCGGCGGCAGGGATTTACAACAGATTCATTCACTCGAGGCAGTCTATGTTTTGTGTAATCACAGGCTACAAATGCGTCCTGTTCTCATTTAAGTCAATCAATATTAAATAATTGCCTGCTACCAGGGACTGCTTTGGCCTTTCATTTCCCTCTAGGTGCAGCCAACTGCTTGCGCGGCCTCGCAATGAAAACATTCAAATAACGGGTTCTGAAATGGCTTCGCTCTTAATGTGGAGAGAGAAGACGCAGCATGGTCGTTTCAGGCCAAAGAGAGTTTTGCCACTAAGTCATGTGAACGACGACAGAACCAGACCCCAAACCCGTCCAAAGCTTCGAGAAGGTGAGCTGGTCGCAGGGTTGCGCTCGTAGCCCGGAGCCCGACCCCGATCGGTTGTATACATAGCTGGCTTCTGTCAGGCTGTCGCGGGGGCAGATGTTCTTAGGGAGGCCTGACTATAAACACACGCGCATAAACACACGCCCCGCAGTGTACACACACAGATTTCCTCACATGTCAAGCACAGTAAACAAGTCGCCTCCAATGCTCACCAAGGCCCCACACACACACATAAAGACACATGAGCAAACACAAGCATCCTGAAATTAAGAAAAACAAGGTCCATCTGGCCCCAGAACTGTTTAGTAAAGCAGGAAGGATTTGACCCTTATTATAGAAAAAGAACAACAAACTAGCCAGAGGGTAGCGATATTGGATAAACTATAAACTCCGGTCCAAGCTGCACTGTAGGCCAGACTTGGCAACAGTGACTTGCTGAAAAGTAGAAAGCTTGGTATTTTCCCTCCGGGCTGTCCCCATTAGAGGGACATAAATGACGATGTCAGAGGCAAAAAAAAAGACAGACAGAATATCCTGAATTCCACCCTGCAGAGAACTGCTTTTGTATGTGTGAACACAGGCTTCCTTTTTCTCTCTCTTTCTCACAGAAACACACAAACACGACACTAGCTTTAGTTAGCTCAGTCAACAGGCTGGCATGCAGAGCAGATCCCATCCAGCGTGGCTCATAACAGTGGCAAACGGATGAGCTCCAACGCAAGAGCACACACCCCTCGTGTTCAAAAACGAGCCCCGTATGCTTGCCCTCTATCACTGTCACATGAAGGGCTAGCATAACACCATCAGCGGCTGTAATGAGCTAACAAGATGATGCCCAGATGGCCTTGCCACAAGTAGGACAGAAGTGGACGTCGTTTCCAGACGAACAAGCTGAAGAGCACTGTTGAGCGAGAGGAGTGTCAGAAGTCATTAGGGAGGAGAAAGAGCATAATCTGTTTCTTCTTATGGCCTCTGTGGTTTCTGTCAGAGCTGAGCCCATCCCTCCCTAAGAGCAGGGGAGTTAAGCGAGCATGGGTGTATGCGGCGTGATTGAACGTCATCCACGGTATCGCTGACAGCAAGAGAAGGCCCAGGCTGTTGCTCTCTGGGCCTCCACTTATTCATTCTTCAGCTCGGGGATTGAGCTCTTCCAGCTGGAGGGCTGAAGAGAAGAGAAGAGAAGAGAAGAGAAGAGAAGAGAAGAGAAGAGAAGAGAAGAGAAGAGAAGAGATTTGGCTCGGCTTGAGAGACATTGGGTCAGTTTCAGCCTGAGTTTAGCCCTCATTCTGAGGTTGCTCTGTGACCCAAACACACACAAGGCTCTTTCCTCTCCCCTAGCCCCTTTCCTGGCCACAACACAACACACACAGACACACACACACACAGCCAGCTGCCTCCCATCACTGAGGAGCAGCCACAGATGGGCTCTGCATGCTCCGTAAAGATCTCTCCACAGGCCCAGTCTACAGTCACAGCCAAACCCGCCTGGCCCAAACTCACTGTATATGTGCTTGTGTGGCTGTGTGCAGATTATACATGTGTCCATGCAGGCCTGAGTGGGTGACGGTGAGCGGGCCTGTGTGCCAGACGCCCCGATTGAGCCAAAGTTTGCGATGAATGTGCGTGTAAATGAGGTGTGGGGTGCTGGACGATCACAGAGAGAAGGATCCCCGAGGACGAGCTGCCGCAGAGCAGAGAGTCGAGAGCTGGACCGGGATGCGAGGCTACAATCAGTGCCGAGCAGACCGAAAAGGGGGAGAAATCAGGAGAACCTCCCAGACGAACAATAGCATCCCTCACCCTCACCCCGACTGGGTTTCACTCCCACTTAAGGGAGCACAAGAAGAAACAAGGGGAAAGAAAAAAACCCATAACCATTATCAAACCCACACAGCTTGCAAACATGCTACCAGAGGCCTTTTTGTGCTTGGTATCTCTAACCCCATCAATAAGCCCTCAGAAAACATTTTCATTAAAAAAAAATTGCTGCTCAGTCACATGCACTAATAAACACATCCAACACACACACACTAAAACGTTAAAAAGTTATTTAATTTCTGTTCAACTCAGATACAGCCAGTCATGGTTAAATTCAATTGCTAACAATTGCCCTCCTATCTCAGCATGGTTAAAATTACTTGAGGGATCTCAGTTTTAGACTGAATAATGAAGCAAGTAAAAAAAGCTTATTGAGGATGAGGGTCTGGATACGGTTTGTTGCTAATTTTCCAAACTTGTGCTTCTAATAAAAGTGGCTCTTAGAAACACCGTGATGAAGTGCAGCTGCCCGGTTTAGAAATATTCTGGCACCCACACATCTGGGAATCAAATCAAATCACCAAAACACACTGGACACCCATTACTAATGTGGTTTTTCCTCTGAGGGATAGCTTGACATTTTGAGAATTTTGTTTATTTGCTTCCCAAAAGGCTAGCTTAACCTAGCATAAAGTTCTAAATGTCATAAGAGAACATGTCACTTTAATGCTTCAGTTTATAAACATGAGATATGATCATTTCTAAGACCTTAAGGTGCATTTAGGTTACCCTGCTCTGTCCTATGTGACAAAAGTAAATAATTTCTCTGTTTAAAGTAAGCTACATTGATACTTGCTTGTTTTCCAAAAGGCTAGCTTAACCTAGCATCAAGCTATTAGTACAATAAGAAAACATTTTGGTTTTACTCTCCAGTTTGTGTCATATATAAAAATGGAATATGATAGTTTTTAAGACCTAAAGGTCCATTTAAGTTAATTTGTGACATAGGACAGAGCCAGAATAGCCAATTCTCTTGATTTCTATTCTTTTTCTTTAAACACTTTAACAATTACTTCTAGAAATGGTTAGCTCAACCTAGCATAAAGCTTTTGAATACCAAAAAATAACATGACATTTTCACTTCAGTTTGTGTCATATAAAATGAGATATATTGTAATAATTTGTTTATGCTTGCTTGCTAGCATAGTCTTTATCATAATTATTAGCAAGAAAGAGCAAGTGATTATATATTCCAAAAGGTCAAACAGTTTCTAAATGAATCTGCCATAATGTGGTGATATATTAAGACTTGTGCTCTTTCAAGTCAAGTAAATCAAGGATTACTTGACTTTTTCAAAATTTTGTTTATTTGCTTCCCAAAAGGTTAGCTTAACATAGCATCAAGTTGTGAATGTGATAAGACATGATATCATTTTAAAACTGTATTTAGTGTTCTATATAAAAATGAGACCTGATCATTTGTAAGACTTACAGGTATATTTTTATTAATTTTTTTCACATAGGACAAAGCCGGACAAACCATTTTTCTCAATTTCCAGTCTTATGCTAACCTAACCCATATGGAAAAGATATATATAAATCTTATAAAGTTTGTATCTGTCTTGTGTGAAACTTGTATGAAAAACATAAAAGAGTGAAAACAGATATAAGATCCTTAGAAAAATTATATTAATGAAACTTGTATGTTTTGGATACTTCCTAAAATAGTATACAAAAGTAATGAGAAAGTGGCCTTATATGATTCACTATATGAAGCAAGCCAAATCTGATGCAAGTCTTTTATAAGTTTTTTCTATTTCTTTCCCATATGGGAAACAAGCCGGATGTTCACTTTGATGCTTGCTTAATTAATGTAAATAATAATTATATATTCCAAAAGGGCAAATAGTTCTTAAATTAATCTGCCCTAATGTAATAACATATTAAGACTTCCAGAGTCGGGGTCTTATAGAAAGATTTGAGTTTGCCTCTATAGAATACAGAAATGAACCGCATGCAGGTTGAGTTTTACAGCAGCTCTTTACGATCAAAGGGGAGCTACATCTATATTTTATAAGCCTGTATGTTGTTAACAGGTGTTAATATGACACAGCTACAGAAAATCTGGAATACTGGAAAGACACCAAAGCCTTCCTGGAAGAACAAAGGAAAGACATGGTGCACAGAAAGCGAATCAATCAATCTCTGCCAGAACACGTCTGGCTTTGACAGCGCAGCTCTGAACCCAGAAGTAAAAGATAGCACGCAGCAAAGTTCAAAATACTTCCATTGTTCATCTGTCAGTGTGAAAGACAATTGCACGGGAGAGGGAGGAAAAATACTAACACAATATTTATCTTGTGTCCCCTTCCATCCCGACTTACTCTTTTTTTAATGTATTCCTGCTATTGTGAGGAGTGCTGGGAGATGGATGGGTAGAGGAGTCCGGTAGGTGATATGTGTCTGCTACAAGCACTGTGTAGTCACTCACACATTTCCCCCTCCGTCTCCAATCTCGAGGAACGGCAATAATTCAGTCACCAACAAACAGCGCCGGGGTTTTTTTTCCTTCTTCTTCTTCTTTTTCTTTGTGGCATTTCAATTGTCGGTGGTTGGTGGTTTTTCTTCTGCATTGTTCTTGAAACTGCTTCCCTGGGAAACTGGGAAAGTCAAACAGCTGACGAGATGTCACCTCATGAACTCCCTCCTTAGTTTCACACACTCACAAACAACGACGTCGGCGATCTGACACACACTCATCCAGTCTCTCTTTTCTCCTTCCACAAACACACACACACAATTCTAAGGATCTCTCATCAACCGCGTGTCAAGCTCAATGACACACATCTCTGTCTAAACAGGCCATGAGCTGCTGCCTCTCACAGGCACTGGCTGTTGCCTTTCAAGGCCGGTGACTCTTGATCATATCAAATTGGACATGCGAGTCTTATGAAGGCTGCCGGTCTTCGCTCTTTGTTCGCGAGTCACGATAAAAGTCTCCCAGTGAACGTCTCTGGGTTTATCTTAGAGTGTGGACACATTCCTGAAAACCTTGTTTTCCATTTTGCCTCCAGCAGCAATCACTAAAAAAGTATGTGTGTGGTGCAATAAAACTTAAATTTAACAGTCATTTCCCCATAGCAATACCTGCTCACTGTGCATGCCCGTACCTGGGCTTTGCACATGCCTGTTGCAACTGGCGTTATATGAGAAGCACGTATGACCCGAGGAATCATCCGGTTGTTTGAACAGGGTTGTGAACACACACATTCTCACATGTGCATATATACTTACACATTCTTTAAAAGCCAACAGTAGCGAAACAAGAGAAGATAGGCCTCTCTGTATGCAGCTGACAGAGTGAATTACACAGAGAGCTAAAAACCACCGCTTCCCGTCTCACCCAACAGCACTGGATGGCTTTCAGATGGATTTCTCCGAATCTTGTACAAACAGTGAGTCAATATCGGGGTAATGGCCTATCGTTGAGGAAGAACAATTCACAAGTGATTTGCGGAGAAAATGTGTGTTTAGGGCACTTTGGACCGCACTCTGTCACCCAGCCGTAACTAGGGCGCTCTGCCAACAGGCTCCATTTGCAGGGCTTGACAAGAGTACTGCATGCAGGTATTTGAGTATTCTACCCGACCCCTTAATATGTGCAGCCATTCCTCATCAGAGGCAGGCATCGGAAAAAGAAAAAATAATAATAATAAGAGAGAGAGAATTCCCACTGATGAATAGCTGATAATTCTGTTTCTGACGATTCAGGAAGCCATGAAATCAATGACAAATTTGCGTTATGAGCAAACGTACACGACGTTTTAATCCTTCCGCACTTTGCCTCTGATATTTATGCCCTTCGCGGGCGCTTTCATTATCATAGAGCGTGTTTAATATTTCTCAGCTGCGTGAGAGGGACCGCCACACTACAGATGATTGAGTGTGCTGGATTTAGTGTCGTTCTCCTTCCCTTTCTCCAGCTGTGACCATGTACTTCAGGACATATACACACACACACACACACAGACACGACAGAGTCAACTGAGAGAGAGGGCACCAGAGAGAAGGGGGGGAAAAAAGAAAGAAGGGAGGCGGGGAGGAGGGAGCAAATCTGAGGACGTGGTGCCAACCAGAGAGGCCCACCGTGCCTCAGTCCCATCTCTCCAGCTGAGGGCTTTGATTCGCCTGATTGTCTCCAATATTGAGACACACAATAAACACAACACTTGGCGGCCATTTGCAATTCTAATCAGCTCCTCTCAACTGGCCAGGACAACTCGGCTAGAGCCCTCTGAGATATCACTCATCTGACTGCAAAATAATGACACAATCATCGCCATGGCTACGCTCCTACTACATCCCATGAGCGGCAGCACAGAGAGGATATTAATACACAGGAGCACTTGGAGAACCAAACGAATTAGCAAAGAGATTAGCCAGATACCGGGTTAATGAATGTGCCACGCAAGGAAACGCGCTCACACCCACCTCCTCTTTAAAAAAATGAGGAGCAGCAAGCGGACAAGCTAGCAGGTCTAAACCTGTTTCTGCAAGTGCATGCCGCAACAGGTTTGCTAAATAAACTATCTTCTTTCAACGTGAAATTCCGACTATGTAAACTTAGGCTGATTGTTTCTGGATAAGGCAGCGAGTTGTTAACTTTGACGGCACTATCTGTTTTTCAAATGCTCTGCAGAGTGCAGAAAAACCAGCATGCAAGCTCCGATGCGATCATTATCGAGTGAAACGTGAGCCTATATGTTGACACGGTGAAATACTGTGTTTCCTAGTGTTAAGAGGTTAACGTAATTTAGGACGTTTACGATAAGATAAGAGCGAGGGGGAAACGAGGGGTTTATCCTCAACAAACTGTCCCAAAAATCCTGCATCTGTGAATTCTAAAAAGCCTATCTGTTGGCTTTTCTCCCCCGTGCCATTTGCACCGACTTGACAACATGACGATAATAGATGCTTTGCAGATAAATGAGAGCAAAGTGACATGCAATCATCCAGCGTTTTAGTAGCCTTGATGTATTTGCTTTAACACGCAGGGGGAAGATGAGAAACTGAAATTTATTTCAGAAAATAACAGGCAGGTCTTATGAAACTGGTTATTAGACTTGCAAATCATTCCGATGATTCATAACGGGGACCATGCTCGTATGACCTCGTTTTTGTTTTTTATGTTTGTTTGTTTTTTCCAAGCATGCACAAGTGCATGCCTGCATAGGTTCATTTAAGTGTGTGTGTTGGTTTGTGAGGATTCTTGCAGGGGCATGTGAGCGACAGCCTGTCAGTGAAAGAGATGTCATTATCTGGCTGATGTCTGTGTGAATTGTGACCGGGTGCAGGGTCACATCTCTAGTGGGAAGCTGACACTGCGGGCAGGAAGCATTACTTTATGATTTTCCCTCCAGGAGGAAAACACTCATCACAATCAGCGACGCTACTGTTCAGGCCTCGTTTCGAGGTTAATTCAATATGGGCAGCATGCTAATGACAATAGCATGACGAATGCCTACATCTTAAAACCCGCTTTTTACAGGATACATGTTCTTTAAAATAACATAGTGGGGAATTTTTTTATGCTTTGTTCTCAGTGCCTTGAAAAAGAAGAAGGCAGGGGGGTTCAGGCAAAGCCCTTCCCTCCCTGTTCTTAGCCTTTGACTTTTTCTGTGTAACAACAATACACGGGGTTTTAGTTCAGTGTCCTGCAGTCGATCTGTTAGGCCACTGATAAGAGAAGCTGATGGATAGGTTTAATCAGCCAAGCCCAGGGATCAAGACCACGGGACAGATCAATCAAATGCTGTGTGGTTTCTAAAAGAAACTGCTTTTATCAGTGTCAGAAAGGACTCTCGCTGGATTTTTTTTCCTTTTTTTTGTGTTTGCAGGAAGGAAGAAAGCAACATTAGCAAAGTAAACTAAATATAAAGAAACAAGGGAATGTATTTCAGGTGCATGAGTGGAAAGCTACACTAACTAAGCCCGGCTAAAAATAAGCGCAGCAGAGCAGAAAAAGAAACATCTGTAATCACTACGCTGAGATTGTTAAAACTCCTTGAGGCAACTCTCAGACAAAGCATAAAACGAAATGTCCCTGGTCTCTTATATACACTAAACACCTCCTGACATAAACAGAAATAAAATGTAAAAAAAAAAAAAAACCTTCTGAAACAGTGAAACTAGACCTGCACTGAAATCAAACAGGAAGCACAACAGAAAGACTGAGAGCTATCTCCAGCGCACAACAGATCTCTGTAGAAAAGAGCAACGATGAACTGTAATAACTAGGACGCGGTGCTTTTAATACACAGCTGCCTTCCATTTCTTAAGAGAAGCTTCTTATCGGAGAATTTGAGTGACAAGCCTATTCTCTCGCTTACAATCTCGGGCTCATGATTGTAAAAGACAGCTACACATGTCCCATCAAATCCAAGACAAATTGGTTCCTCTTTCTTCTTTGCCTTGGATGGGAGATCTTATCCAGGCGGACATGCTTAAGTTGTCAGTGGGTTTTCTAAAACCCGTATTGAACGGCATATTGACTGATGCAATCGCGGAGACACACATCATTAGGCTCATTAACAGCGAATGTAAAAAGGGGAGGACGGCCTAACTGGTGCAGCGGGAGTCTGTGTCTCCTCTGATAACACTCGCCTTTAACAAGCGGAGTGCGCGGGCAAAGATGCAGGCTGTCGGTATTAAAATGAAATGTATGCGTGTGTGTGTGATGCGTCTGCTAATAAATAGCTTGTTTGACATGACGCTATTCTCATTCGCGCAGTTTGCTCTGTGATAACCGGTCGGATTGTGGCCTCGTAAAGACGCTCCATGTGTTGTTTTAGGAAGCCATTACAAACTGGGCTGTCTCCATTACAAGGGCTATCTGATCATTATTACTGCCATCTGTAACGCACACTCAAACCTTAATCTGGGCGAGCCAACCACAGCTGACTCCTGAGCTGGCACGCACGCACATCCATACTACCTTCCCCTGTATGTGCGTGTGTGTGTACATCCAAACGTGACACGGCAGCTGTTGCCTCGTCACATTGCGGGCCCTTGGGCTCGACACGTTTTACTCCAGCCTACTAAAGCAAGGCTGAGTGGAGCAGCGCAATCCCATTGAAGCCACTGACTTGTAAGTCTCTTTTTGAGAGGCCGAACCCCCTCCAACACCTGTGCAATGCAATCGCAATCTCCCAGCCAGAGCTGCTCCCACCCTTCAAAGGCTCGTCACAGGACGCACATCTAATGCAGAGAGATGGCCGGTTAAAGCCTCAGCCAGGCACACCGCTTTGAAGCGACTGCTCCGGCCCCTCCAAAAGAGAAGCCAAATCATTTCCCGTCCCTCTACCCCCGTCCATTGTGCGAGAGGTGCACCAGGCGCTCTTATTCGGTGGCCGCATGTGGGGCGCCTTCAAAGATCACGCCACTCCATTCCAAAGCAGGGCCACTACAGGAAATGAGACTCTCCCGGATGCACGGGGGCTTCTCGGCAATAAATATATTCATGCATTCATGTATATTTCAAATAAGAATTTGACTCAGCCCGCATAATGCACATGGCAAGGTTCAGACTTTGAGATTCTTGACATGCATGAGGCGCTACAATCAGGAGTGTATAAATAAATCAGAAAACGCAGCAAACAGAGCTCCTAAAAGCAGCAACACAGGGCCTGAGCTCGGCGCGAAGAAAAGGACTCGCAGAGGTTTGTCTGAAAGAGAAAAAGCTTTCATCTCCGAGACAGCAGAGGAGAAGAGAGGAGTGATGTGATGGATGTTTGGGCTGTCATGTTTCACAGTTGGGGGGGGGGACTTGAGACAGATGAGAGAAATAGCTAAAAGTAGTCAAACTTTTCAGGGCGAAGGGGAAAATGGAAGATGAGACAGCAGAACAGCGGATGGAGCGCCACACATTAAGATTAGCCGGTTAAAATCGCAGTGTGAAATCTCGTGCTACGGAGCCTCGAGAGGCAAAACCGCCAGAGTAACTCGTTAAACGGAGCCGACACAACGCCGACGGTCGTGTTCTCCGAACAGTTCATAAAGGGAAGCTGAGAGGTTTTGGGATATTGTGTTTGCTTTAGCAGAACCTAACTCCGATTTCCAATATCGGAGAGATGATGAGGGACTTCCACGGCTGAGCACATCATGGGGGAGAATAAACACACATGTAATGGGAAACATGTGTGTGCGAGATGAAACGGCCTCCCTCATATGAATGGGATGAAATATAGACCTGCGTCCTGCCGGGCTCCAATCAGGGCCGTAAGAACTCTGCATGGAGGGGAAATGACGGACCCCCGACGGGCTCACACACACACACACACGCACACACACAGATACGGATAAGCTGCCAATATGGTCATTCTGGAGCAGATTCATGTGGAGGCCAGAGTCTGACAGTGACATCTCCATTCACTCCTGAATTCTTTTTCGCTTCCCAACATGCATGGGCACACACACACACATGCACACACACATGCACACAGAGCTAGAGGCCATGGGAGGAGGAGGAGCAGCACTGAGGCATTAAAAAAAAGCCTTTCTCCCCGCAGTGGGTCTCTGTGGGGTTTAGCATGGCATTATGGGAAGATTAGACTTTAGAGTGCTTTACTATCTGATGTCATTGTTGGTTTTACGTTGTCTGGATGGCTTGTGGAACTCGGACCTGATGGCAGGCACATTTCTCTCCAGACAAAATGCTCGGGGCTGCAGTTGTGATTGATTACAGGTTCCTATTGTATCTGTCTGGTATGGCTCTGTTGGAAGAAGAATTAGTCAGACAAAAAAAGTCATGGAAACGCTACACATTTGACTCCATCAATCAAGTCAGCAATCAAAATAATTCAATTAAGAGACTTAAATCCCGCTGGCTCACCAGTCCCTGCTCCAATAGCCCAGAGACAAACTCAATTTACTGACAACCCATACATGATAGCATTAACTCCACTTTAAGGCTCCAATCTTTTTCCATTACTTATGTTTTCTAAATATCAAGGGAAATTCAGAGGAAATAGCAGAGCTATGGTGTTTACCGGGAGAGACGACAAGTTGGAAAAAATTAAATAAACAAGAGCAGCTTCAAATGCATAATGAAATTGTAGAAGGGCTGTCCGGACAACTAAGCTAATTTGCAAGTTGTTTAGAAGGCAGACTTATTTGCAAAACACAAGAAACTTTACAAATGTGTTTTCATAGGCCGTACATCAATGATGCAGGATTGCAGACAGACTGGGAAATGGAGGTTGCTGAATATGTGTGTAATTTTCTTTTTTCCCCCCCGTTTCCGAGGTGTGAAAGGGAATGCAGGGTTGCGCTGGGGCGTCCCGGGGAGAGGCGATTGAAGCGTCACTCACAGCTGCCACACAGAGCCCCGGCGCACAGCAAATCCCAGGCCCGGGCTTTTCCCGGGCAGAGGGGCCGGGGCCGGGCCTGGGAGCAGCAGGAGTCCCACAGGCCTTTTCTTCCAACTCCTCTCACCAGCACAAGGGGGACCAGGTCCCTGCTGGGAGTTTGCTTAGAAAAGACTGAGCCAAGACTTGGCAGAATGGGTTAACGGAGGCATACACACACACATATACACACACTATTTCAAATGCTTTTTGGGGGCTGTCTGTCTTGCCTGTGGGCATGGTGGGAAAAAAATGAAGTAGCGAAGAGAAAAAAACCCCCAAAGATAAATCAAACTTCCAGTTAACAGCTGAAAATTTGGGACACGCAAACGCAGAGATGCAGAAAGAGACGATGAGCAAGAGAGGCACTGCTCAAACTAGATTACCGGAGAAATGAGTGGGGGGTTTTCTGCTCGATGCCCGGGGAGCCTAATAGAGGAAAAGTCCCAAGGATTATACACTGTGCCGTTTCCACGCTCGGCCTAATAGTCTCCATGTCCTGCCTCTGTATGCCATAGATGGATTATGATGCTTTATAATTAACATGGGTAAGGGGGTTGTTACAGACCGCCCATCTGCCACGCTGACACACTTACGGGGGTATCCCTTGGGAAAAGGAGGCCGCTACCACACTATTCCATTACTTTATCATTCTATCATTCTATTATCCTACCACTCGATTCAATTACCCTGTCACTCCATTAGTGTACTCGTAACAGTGAACAAAGAGCTCCGTGATGATCATTAATGATATGTTCCGAGCCGGTTGTGGCGTGGTCATGCTTCATCCAGGCTCTTCTTGTAAAAATATGATCTTTTACAAAGCACGGCTCATTTTTGGTTCCAATTAAGATGTCAAATGTAAATTGAGCTCGTGGGCAGCCATAAGAAACATCTAAATGTGATACACTTTATTTTATTATTCTTTTTTGGAGCATGCAAAAGATTACTTGCCTTCATATTCTGCAAGAAAAAACTGAGGACGTAAACTGTTACTCTTGACTTGCAGAGTAAAAGCATTTTTTGTCAATAATACACATTTTTTTAGTGTTGAAAGTTCCAGAAAAACTTTTGTCCAACTAAATCTATCGTTTGCTTAATTAAGTTGAAACTTGTAAAAATGCTACAATTTTCATTTGTATTTTTGTTTTGGAGTTTAAAAAACAAAGGCGAGAAACCGCATAACCCTACATCGCAATTTATATTCCCACCTCAGTGTTTTCACCAATTTTATTTGTTAATAAACACGCACTTCCTCTCCTGTCCCACACATTTTTGCGATTAGTCGCTGGGCTCCGTCACCTCCTGGCACAGTAAATGCAAACCAATCCCACAAAGGTCTTTAGTGTGCCACAAACTCGAAGGGGGAAACAGATCCCTCGTCGCCTGTATGCCGGTGACAGCCCCTGACGTCTTAAAGAATGTGCGGTGCAGCTGGCTGTTGAGGTTGCCTGCCCACTGTTAGGGAATGGCATCCGATGAGGTCTGCCTCCTCAGCACAGAGGGGTTCTATGAGAAAGAGTTAAGTCTGTGAGGTCAGTCTGGAGGAGGAGGTTACGAGTTCCCCGAGTCGGAGCCGTGGGGGTAATGGTTTTAGAGATGGCTGTCACACAGATCCGTTCCACTGTCCAATACTGCCGCTGATCTCCACCAGCCCGAGTCTGCTTGCTTTTCAATTGCTCAACTTCTCTCTCCCCGTCCTCCTTTCTTCTTTTCTCCCCTTCTTTCCTCCTTGCACTGACACATGGAAGTAATCTAGGATCTCTATGCTGGACTCAAAGGATGTGCGGTTGAGCCCGGGGCTGCATTTCGACGCTCTACATTAGCTTCCTTTCCTCTTCTGTTTAATCCCCTTATATTCAACTGCTCTTATGTAAAAGAACTTAGATGGAAAACAAAAGGCAGACTTTGCCCATTCAACTTTTTTTCTCTCTCTCCCTCTCTCTTCATTTCCTGTAACTCTGCATCCCTTCCCATTTTTCTTCTCGAATCAGCTAAAAGCACAGGCGAGGCGACAAGTAGGAATCTTAAGGGAAGCCTTCCAGCACCGTCGTCTGTGCCTCTGCTTGGCAGAGCCGGAGCTGATGGGAACTTCCTGGTCGCTGCCAGCCAGGCCTCCGTCTAATGAAGCTGGGTCGCTAACAGCCTGTAAGGCAGCCACTGTTCAGCCACTCTACACTCATCCACCACCCGGCCCTCGACACTTTCACAGGGGCACACTGGCACGCTCCTAACACTTCCTTAATGCTCCGCTGTGGCTGGACAAAGAACAATGGCGCACGGACGTACACTCTTAAGCGCTCCTTCACTTCCACGAGCTCAAGAGGAAAAATAAACAAGACTCAGACTGATTGGAAGTTTATTTTATACTCAACTGAACTTACAATTACTCTTTAAATAAGCATCTATACACCCTATTTTTTCCTTTTAGGAGGTAGGATCCTTTATTGGGTACAAGCAAAAGAAGACAAGGCAGGAAATACGGGACAGAGGGTAGGGGAGCGACTCCCAGCAAAGGAAGCAAGCCAGTTGTGGTGCTGCTCGGCTGAATTTGCACCCATGTGGTGCACGCCCTAGCCACTCAGCTATCATGACCCATTTAAATGAATGTGGTGTTTATCCCAGTGAAGAATTTTTTGTTGCATAATGCACTTTGCTGCATTTGTCATTGTTATCAGTGACTCACAACTCTGACTCACTAGCAACTGTCACACCTATATGAAAATTCCCCAAATGTAAAAACAGTTTTTACTCCAGGGCTTTGGTAACAAGTTCTTATCTGTCATCCCCCCAAGCATAAGTATATTAGATGTCTTATTTCACACAAACACTCCAAAACAAAACGGCAAGTGTTAAAAATGCTAAATCCCAACCAGCTTTTTTTGAAAAATTTATTTAATTAATTGGTGGTGGTGGTGGGGGGGGGGGGCAGGAATTAGGCAATATGTGTGCAATGTGTGCATTTTGCTGATTTTTTCTGTGCCATTTCTGTTAGTTGATGTGTGTGCAATATTTCTACTAGTGTCAGGTTACAATCTTGAGCTGCAACTCCCCAGATAAACAAAAAAAAGTCAATACACTTGATTTGGATTTTTGCCTGTTTGTGTAGCTGTATATATTTAAATATACTATTTAAATATATAAATTTAAATAGAAATACATATGGTAATATTGTGATATGACACGTTGCCTGCGGATTTAGATTCTCGACGTCAGTAAAGTTGCTGTTGATTGTGTCCAGTCACTGCTGTTTATGTTCTTGTTCTGCTAATTGACTAATCCTTCCAGGCATTGTCCCCTCTTGCCAAATGATTCACTGCTTTCAGCTGCTGTCCCTGTAATATGTCTTGAAAGAAAACCAACTGGAACTGTGGGTCACGACGACCAGTTGGAAAAACACACACACACACACACAGAACAAAAAGACGGAGGAAGAAAGAAAGAAAAAATCCAAACAAATTAGTAGCAAATGCTACTTTTCCCAAACTCGGGGAACAAAAGCTTTGGTTTCGTGTGCACCACTGCTTGAATATAAAGAAATGAATGCATCAATAACACAGCAAAACAGAATGATCAGCTTTCAGTGATGTGGCAGCCAAAACCACCAGTGGATAAAGTGAGTCCATCTGGAGCAAAACCATGATGAAAAAGCTGCATTGTTTTCCTCTTTTTCTTTTTCTTCTTCTTCTACTTCTTCTTCTTCGCTGAAATAACCTACACGCCCTGCAGCCCTCTTTCCCGAGCCCAGGTGCCTTGTGTAGATAACCAAATGAAGAATCTGCCATTACCCACACACACCGCTGAAACAACAGTCGTGTCGACACAGAAGCACGCGTGTGCGCGCACACACACAGACACATAAAAGAAAACGCAGCTGTCCTTACAGCGAGACACAGGGACCCTTTACAGCACTGTGGGCCAGTTGCTATCCAGAGGTATTTCTTATTGGTTGGCCCTCTCTCGTTCTCTCTGAGTGGGGCTCAGGCTCTAAGTCCTCTCTGTGTGTAATGAGATCTCTATCAGAGGGAAACATGATCAGAGTCTAAAGGGTGGAGAAAGGGGGAGACTGTGGGAGGCAGAGAGAGAGAGGGAAAAGGTACGTATCGCGAAGGGGTAACGGGGGCAAGCGGCGGGGTGTGAGGCAGGGAAGAAACAAAAACAGGCCTCTGACCCTCCCCGACAGTGACCGCGGCTGCACGGAGCAGGAGAGGGGAGCGCTCGCCGGACTCCGAACCAAATCCTGATTCTCGTCTGAGGCTGCATCCGGCTCTCGCTCAACAGGTTTCGGCAGTTTTCAAGTTGTGCCGTTTCAGTTTGTTTTGTTTCACTTCCTCCTGAAAGTCGGCATAGCTGAGCAGGTGAAAGTGGCAGATGAGTCAGTGTCTGACAACAAACCTATTGAAATGATTGCTTTGGTAAGAGGCACTTCCAAGATAAGGAAGACATTGTATTCTTCTCATTACCTCATGCAAAGAAAAAAAAAGAAAGAAAGAAAAAAAATCTGCCTAATTAGCTTATTGTAAAACACTAAACATGAAAACAAAACCAGCAGCAGTTAAATTAAATTATGCTGTGATAAAAATGTAGTGAACCAATAAAATTGCTGCCTCATCATCTCAAAGCGCTTTGCAATTAAAAAAAAAAAAAGCCACAAAAATTCCTCTTTTTTGTTTTGGGAAAAATTAAACATATTTGCTAAATGTCCCAGTGGTAATAAAGTTTAGCTTAATTACAAGCCCACTGAACCGTTTAACCACGCAAGCGTGATATAAAGCAAACCAGTCAACTGTTAAACTCTGAGCCAGACAGCTGAGGTAAAGGGACAGCAAAGTAAGTCGAGTAAAGTAGAGACTCACAGGCTTGAATCAGGAGACTTTACTTTTTATCAAACGCAAATGCTCTTTTCGTTTTTACCCCCCTTTCTTCTGCTATTTTGCGTCCTTTTGCGGGCTTTGACACAGAGGCCAAAAAATAAAAAATAATTCATGTAAAGTCTTTCCAAGCCTCACCAAAAAATGCAAAGAGTTCAAAAGAAGTGCAGCAGACTGTTGCCCAGCCTGTAGCCACTTCCTCGCTGCATGTTTTTAGAGGTGTGCAACTGTGTTTTCCATCTCTCCTCCTCTCCTTTTCTTTCTCTTACCCCTCTCTCACCACCTTGTTTGTCTCTTGAGCTGCTGCAAACAGGCTGTGGTAGTTACAGGTCATGAGGTAAATATTAGCCGAGGAGGGCTGGAGGACGAGCAGGAACCGCTCACAGCAACCTTGTCAGATCATCATTAAATTGGCATCACTGCAGTGTACCTCAGCACAGTGTGAGTGTCAGTGTGTGTGTGTGTCCATGTATGTAGCACGCCTGTACATAGTGGCGCTAGCTTCAGCCAAGGCGATGGGACGTGATCAGTCATAACAAAGTGACATTTCGTGGCATAATCCCACTCAGCTAAATGAGAACTAATCCGATTTGCTCTGATCAAATGTTAGACTGTTCTTTACCGGCCGGGGGGACGCTGACACATCCCAGCCTTCTTCTTCTTTTTCTGCACGGCTGCTCCTTCATCACCCCCCCCCCCCCCCCTCCCACCGACACCCCTACTTTGCCACTTCACTCATCCGGCCTCAAATTAAATATCAAAAAGGTCTGATGCATCCTGCAGCAAAAAAAAGAAGAGAGAACTAAAACTCAAGCATGTTTCCTCTTGTTATTTTTCTCGCAAGACAGTGCTACCGCGATGATGTATGCTGCCTGTTCAAGCACGCTGGGAGGAAATCAATTAAGCAAACCCCCAGTTATTGATAATACAGGAGGCGGGAGTGATGGCATCCTCACATGAAAATCCATAGCAGCAGGAATGCACATAAACCTGCACAAACACACACACCGTAGCGGCCCAAACCTGCTGGTTTCCTAGACTTTGCCTCATAACTCATGGCCTGTGGGGAGGCACTGGTATTGTTATAGTTTTTGTGTGTATGTAGTACACTGTGCAAGCAGAGGGCCAGATTAATTTATTAGCTGAGGCAGCAGCGCTCCCAAAAGCAGGAACAGGAAGTAAGACATCGTAAATCTCGATAAGTCACCAGATAGTGTACTGTACATTTCTATAGGCTTCTCCCACTGTTATCGCTATAGAGTAATACAGGCCAATACCGAGAGATGGAGTTTAGAGGAACAAACAGTGAAGACTGATGCTGATTCCTGCGCAAGCACACCCACCCCATCTCTTTTTCTTTTACTGCCTATCAGCGAGTGCTGCTGACTGATACATTTCAGAGCAAAAACAGGTTTGTCTCTCTCTCTTTTTTTTGTTATTGTAAAGCCTGCACACAGCAAGATAATTGTCTATTGTTTTCCAAAAGGCAGAGCAGCGGGATAATTAGCTTGAGAGAACACTTTGCAGAGTGCATTATTGTTCCACTGTGAACTTTATGAAATATTCAGCCGTTCGTGGGGATTTTACAA
This sequence comes from Neolamprologus brichardi, assembly GCF_056152115.1. Lineage (NCBI taxonomy): Eukaryota > Metazoa > Chordata > Actinopteri > Cichliformes > Cichlidae > Neolamprologus > Neolamprologus brichardi. The sequence goes on from NC_142105.1 coordinate 20,208,457, forward strand.
GGAGCAGAGTGGAGAAACAGATGGAGAAACAATCTTCCAGTCCCTAAAATCCCAGCATGGTAACCTTCTAAGACATTCCCTTCAGGTGACATCATCAATCAATAAATGTCTCCCTCTATTTTTTTTTTTTACTCTTAACTAAAAAGTGTGGATTTTTGCATGTGCGTGTGTGTGTGTGTATCTTTGTCTGATGACGCTCATTGTTCCACTACTTCTGCAGCCAAATAAAAGCTGATGGGCCGTAGTCTTGCCATTAGGACCAGGCCACACACACACACACACTCAGAGACACACACTCCAATGAACATGGCAGCAATATTCATACCCACTGACTGCACAACGAGCCTCTATGACATTTGACATTTGGGGGATAAATCATGGATTCACTTCAATGAGTAACTTACAGTTATAGGCTGGTCGAGCTACTCTCCATTTCCCCTCAGTGCTGTGAGCTCGAATGAAGGTCAGCTCCAACCACACAGATCTTTTTCTCTCTCTCTTTTTCTCTTTTAGTTTATTTCCCCCCCTTTATGAATGCTTTCCAACATGATGTAGATGTGGGAGTCAAGTCTAAGTGGGTGATAATTGTTACCAGAGCGTAATCTATTATCAGTAGTCTGGGCTCACTTTACTTGTTTGGATGGAAATAATATGGATTTTTAAAGAAAGTGTCTGGCTTTCAGCTGCTGACTTTTGAAAAACGTGTCCTTGATTTCATGGGAAGAAATTGCGCTGGATCCAAGCCAGGGTAATTAAGAAAAATACAATTTTCGATCATTTGCTCACCTGATATCTGGAACCATCTTGTTATGCATTTTTGTGGGGAGAAACTAAATTCAAACTTGGCCACTTTGGACGGAGTGTGGCCCTCGTACGCCTGTTGGGAGGAAAGAATATCCTGCGCTATAGCTGAACACACTTGGCGTGGTTTACTTGACTTTTTCACCTTTATTCTTTGCACCAATTATGAGTGGATGAACTTCTCACAGCCCTAGAATAGCCGTGATTTAGTTGGAAAATAAAACGGTGGGTGCAATATTGCGAATAAAATTGCTATAATTACCCATCTTAATGTGTGATTTAAGCTGGGCCCGTTGTACATTGTATAAGCATGTACTTAACGGTGTTTCTTCAGTGTTGGGAAATTCCCTACTGGGAAAGACGTCAACGCCACACTCTGCGGCGCAGAAAGGACAATTAGAACTAAATAAATTATGTTCTTTTTAAGATAATTGCCACATTTAACAGAACATTTAACCCAGCGTGTACACAATGGCAACTTTTCCATAAATGTTAGCCCTCCATTGAGCGCGCACACACACTCACGCACACCCATAGAGTTTGACAGCCTCGTCCAAATGAAAATGCAAGACTTACTTGGGATTCTGCGAGCTCCAGATTATAGTCTCCAGCGACTTAGCCGAGGGTAACGCCGACCTGCACATTATTGTAAAGATCCAGAGGTAATACTTCCAACAACCGAGTCCCGCCATTCTGATAAATGCACAAGACGAGTGAGCCGAGAACTCTAGAGCTACGGACGGTGCGCTTGGCAACCTTTATCTGCGGTTCGCCCGGTGGGAAGGTGAGCTACGATCAGTCGGGAGCATGTGAGGTCGATATCAGATACATGTCCTTGTGTCCGACTTCTTTAGATCTGCTCCAGACCCCGTGTCCTTAACTGAACTGCCGTGCGAAGGAGCCCCGGTTCTTGATAGGATTTGGAGGAAAGCAGCAGCAGCCCACCGAGTGTCCTGGTTGACCTGTGGCTGAGGCAGTAGAAAGAAAAAACACCCCCTCACGACCTTTTCTTTCACTCTGTGGACAAAACTCAGCGATCCCTATGCGTGGAGCGGATCTGACCAATCGCGCAGTTTTGCCACAATCTGGCGATGCGGCTGTCGGTGGAGCGCCGCGCCGCGTCTTTGTCAGAGCTGCCCTCGGTGGTGTGTGTACCTGTCGCCGTTTATAGCCAACAGATGACCACATTCATCCATCAGTCACAACTCCGCAGCACGCCAGGAATCCCGAGGTCCACTTCATTCCAGTGTTATCTTTCACTCCTCCGCCTCCTTCTTTTGCTATTCTTCCTTCCCCCCCCCAAAAAAAAGGAATTGAGTTTCTATTGTAAATATTCCTCCTGGCTCTCAGTGGCGTTACGCGTGCGTGTTGCGCTCCGGCAGGGTCGCTTCTAGTCCAACTCGGGCATGCTGCGTGGCCGGTGCGTAAAAATACAGTCCGGTCTCCCCGCTAGTTTATTGCTTCATGAAACACACACAAAAAAGTGCCGAGGTAAGATTAGACCTGCTCCCCTGCTTCTCGACGTGGCTCCTAAATCAGCTCACCAACATTTCCACGCCGGTATGTTGTGTTTTTTTTTCCTGACCGTCTGTAACACTGTGCCCTCCGGTGTGTGCGGCAGCCCGAGCTCAACTGTAACCCGAGCTGAACAGAGCGCATGAGGAACAGCCCACTGTGCCAGCGGCGGCCAATCACAGCGCTCTGTCCGAACTTGGAAGCAGGAAGCGAAGGCATTTAAGGGACGTGGATGGGTAGATGGTAGGTAGAAGGAGGGAGCGAGAATTGGTGAGGGGGGCGGGGGTGTTATTGGGTTGACCCCACATCTCCACCTCCCCTCTCACCACCACCTCCACCACCACCTCGGCCCGAGCCATCGACCCAAATTGAAATGGGCGTTGGAGTTATTCGTCATACTGAAAACGAGTGCACCAGAGTGTGTGTATGTGTGTGTGAAAGTGCTTACAAGAGCAAAACTTTGGCCCCTTTAAGTCCAGGGCTTGTTGTTCCCAGTAGATAACTAATTACTAATTGGTCCATCAAGAAATTCGCCTGGAGCGCCACATTTATCATTTTGGTTATGAAGGATTGCATTTGTAACATTTTCCCTACGACTAGTCTGTTATTTCTGCTACTTCTAGCTGTGCCGCTGTAAATATATTGGTTTTATTCTATATACACAGGATTACAGTATCTGTTCTTTTGGCCCCCTTCTTTTTCTTCTCTGAAGGGAATGATGATTAATGGTCTCTTTGGATCTCTTTCTAGTCGTCCTCTTTTGGGATAATGAACTGCATGAGAACTTAGTCTCCAGTGTCAATAGACAATAGACGGTCGGTAGCCTATAGTCACTGGGCCATTCATTCACTGAGGAAGAAATGCTTGACACATAATTGATCATGTCCATGTCTGTGCCCCCTTTGTGCGCGCATATGTGTGTGTGTGTTTGAGGGAGAAAGGAGAGGAGAGTTCCCCTTCATTTCCTTGCATTTATTCAATCAATGCTGCCCCCTAATGGCTGTGATGAAATCGATTCTCAGACTACAGGTGAGGGGGGGAGGGACTGAGTCTAATTGGAAAGGAAATAAAGCAGACATTTAAAGACACGTCTTATGGTTTCTGAAATTATTTTTTTTATTACAACCCATGGCGTGTTGACAGCTCATAAATCTCTGTGAGACAATAACACAGGCTTCCAGTGATTATACACCCTAATTGTCTGAGTAAATTTATATTTGTGCAGTTAATGTGTGTGCATCCTCAACAGCAGCAGTTGCCACAGAGTTGCCATCTTGGATGCCTGATGCTTTACCAATCAGAGGGTCATGGACAGATGCCACCTGTGTACAACTTTGTGGACTGCCACGCATAGTGCCAACAGTTCACGAGGATGGTGATGTAGACGTTTGTTAGCCCAGCAAAACATTATCCATAGATTTGTCCTAGGAATGATCAAAATTAATCTTTTACTATAGTATATGTAGATTTCAAAAGAAAAAAAATGTTATATTCACTACAATATGTGAAACATGACTGACTGTCCACATGCCTTTACATAAACAAAAACTCCTCTGTGCAACAAGGAGTGTATTGAGCTTAGCTTTCATATTCACTCACATCATAGAGAACCCATTTGAGTGTTTTTCACCCTTCTTACAGCTACCTATAAGATACTGGCATTTTCAAGGAATGAGGTCATTGTGTTAATGTGTATAGGTGGCTGTGATTAGTGCTTCCATAAATAGCCTGAATGTACTTTCATATCACAGCAGCTCACGCACACACACTTCAAAATGGAGAACGCCCATGTCTAAGGGGTTTTTTCATCGCTGATTGGTAGTAATGTGTAAAAGTCTTGAACCTCACATTATTTATTTCAGTGCAGCTGTTTATCAGCTGGTTATCCAGGTATGTTTTTACTGCTTTTCTAGTGTGTTTGTGATCAATATCAGATTATACTCGCTGTTGTACCTCTCTTTCGACCTCCCACAACCTGTTACATCTGATTTTCAGTTCAGTTCTTAAGTAATTTAGCAAACCTCAGCCACTTCCTCTTCCTTAAGAATGCCTAAATGACACCTACCCTTCTACTGAGACTCTTTCGATGAGGCTTCAGTGAACGGTAGTACAGATATTGCTCGTCTGCTGTAGGATTGGGGGGGGGGGGGGGGGGGGGTTTTGTCTAGTTTCCTCAAAAATCTTAAGGCCACGCTACACACCATGTCACAATATAACAACTTTTCATCTAATAGCTCTTTAAGAATCACCTTGTTGATGCAAAAATACAGTTTTATGTCGGTCAAACTGTTTTTCATAGATTCAGTTAAACTAATTATGTGTTTTTGCAAGAAGCTGCCGGTAATAAATTGTCTAAAGATACCATTTAAAATTGGTTTTTGTTTGTCTGTTTATGTGCAGACACAACACTGGTTCAGCCCACACGTTAAGTGCCTTTTTGCTTTAAGAGCTTGAATGATTTATAGATCAGGTCAGTGTTGAGTGGCTTAACAAACAGACAAACAAACAGAAGCTTCCTCGGAAAGTTGTCAGGTACACGGACTGAAAATGAGTTAAAAAGCAGTCAATGTCCAAAGAAAAGCTTGGAATGACCTTCACAAAGCCTGGAGAACTGTGACTCAAGACCACTTTAAAATATTACAGGAAAGTCTGGCTCCTTGGAAGCAGAATATAAAGAAATCAGGGGTAGCTCAACACTTGTGCACAGCACTGTAATCATGCTTTTATTCATTTAATATTTAATTGATCAAATGTGTCAGAATGCGGTCAAATCACAGTTCAAAACACCTACTACCACGCTGACACGCTTATAATGACCAGGCAGATAGTAGGTGTCCTGCTTATTCACCCTCTCACTTTTAGTGTTGCAAAGTTCAGCTGAGGCTGATTAAGAACGTCACCACTTTAGCAGTTATTAAGTTGTAACCCAAAGTACTGGATTAATTGAAATTTTGACTGGATATTGGCACAGACACACCTGAAAGGATTACTAGAGTATTTCTATCCCGCTTTAGGGAACACGAGCGCGCAGCAGATATTATTGCAGTATATCCAATTGCTTTGAAGACTTTTTCCTTAAAGATACTCCTGCTGGTGTTAAAAGAAATGTCAGGTGATCACCATTCCTCCTCTGCGGGCCATGAATGTCTATATGAACCTGCAAGGCAACACATTCAGTAGTTTTAGAGACTGACTGGCAGTCAGATTAACATTACTATCCCCAAATCCTGCTACCGTTCTTGCTATGAATACTATATTGTCATATAAAGCAGGAACATGTAAATTCTCCCTTTTTAAACTGAAGCGATTCTTTGGTTCTTAAACGTTCACAGATTTATATGAAATTCATTGTGTCGTCATTTCTTACAGCTCGTAAATGGGAGAACGGAGAGACATTTGCTGTCGCTTTTGTTTTCTTCTCTCTGAATCCAAGATGAACCCTGCTGTCGAGCACATAGTTGCTTCCCAATCTGATATTTACACTTAGCAAACACTGAAAGTATGACATCATGGTTCCAGGATGAGGCTGCTGCGGGCTCGTAATTCGTCCAGCAACTCACAGGGGAAGTAAATCACGGTTAAAACGCCCTCCTCTCGCTTTTAATCTGCCCTTAATGAAGTCTGGCACATTTCCCTTTAGTCGTGGCTGCATGACACGACTGTGATCTACAGGCCCAGCCCGGAGACCAGAGGCTCATGGCCTTGGTAGTGCTGCGGGAGACGCGGCTTGAGCCGGGGCTGCGCGTCCAGGTATGAGCCGAGTCCCTTTGGCATGCACGGGGTCAAGTGGTTAACCCTCATTATCTGGACAGGACGAGGAACATGTGACTGGGACGTTCCAGCTGCAATCAATATCGAACAGTCATTAACCACGGAGACAATGCATCCTCACACACAGAGACGCCCGCGCACACCCGAGCACTTAGTGGCACATGTTTCTCGTCCATGTCACGTACTGTAAAGTCTCCACCAAAGGAAACGTAAGGGCATAAACACAAACAACATTGATCCACTCCAAACACTGAGCCATTTTAAACGGTGGGAAAACTCAGCTAATGTTAACAGACTATTTTCAGAGGCTGACACTTGAAGGTTGTTGTATAAGCTTTTCCTGCTGCTTTGATTTAACTGTAGCGGCAGAGAGGCCAATCACAACAGCTGGGCTATCCGCAGACTTACATTTCCTGTTTGTGGTATGCTTGATTGCTGTCCAGACGTCTTCCTCCCTTCTCTTCTTATGCTTGCTTCAATCTACCTCCTCTTCTTTACTCGTCTCAGCCATCACGACTGACAGAAAAGCACTGATTACACACAAATAACAATCTGCTCAAAACATGTCCTCCACATATTACCATCCCAGTATGAGACGCAAGTAAAATCTCCTTCTCTTCTCTTCTCTTCTCTTCTCTTCTCTTCTCTTCTCTTCTCTTCTCTTCTCTTCTCTTCTCTTCTCTTCTCTTCTCTTCTCTTCTCTTATAGTAGTAATTAGGCTTGATAACCACCCAAGACAATAGACATTTCATGTAACCATCTTTGTCGACATATAAACATCCAGGAATCTCGATAGCAATCCTGATTAGTGCCTGGTTGTGATCCTCCTATCTTAACTTGCCGCAGTTCCCTGCATTATACCTTTTTAGCCTCTCGGATGAGATTAGAATTTGAAAAGGGAAATTGTCCTTTGATGCTTCATATCAAAGAACTAGACAATTCCCATTGAAAAAACGGGTAGAAAGTGAAGACATGCGCTCACAAACACACACACAGACACGCACACACGCATATGTTATTAACTCACTGTGATTATTTGTTAGCGTAAGCTGCATTTTGTAGGCCTGTGGCCCGGAGGGTTTAGAAAAGAGCTAAACTGATGGAGAGAATATGCCAAATGCTGGCCTGTGGGGGTGTTCTGTCTATTCTAATAGAATTACCAGCCTCTGATAGATGAGTCTTTTCTCCGAGGCTACTTGTCTGTCAAACATTAGGTCACACTCAGCTTCCAGACTTGGAATTGGGGTGGGTGGGTTGGGAGGGAGAGAAGAAGGGGGCTCAAGGCGCAGGGAAAAAAAATGTCTGGAGAGGTGCCTCACTCCCTGCCAAGAAAAGGAAGGCAACAAAAGTGAAAAAGGGTTAGAGAGGGAGGGATGGGAGAGGGGGGGAGCGAGGGTGGGAGCTGGTGAAAGAGAGTGAAATGAGTGAAAGTGGGGGTTAAAGAAAGAGAAGAGAGTGAGCGGGGTACAAAAGGGTGCATTCGAATCCACTCTAATTAAGGCCCGTGTGATGGACAGGACCTGCGGACGTGCCTTCTTTTCTTTTTTGAGTGTCTGTGTGTGAGGGGACGGTGTGACGATGGGAGGAGCCGGAGCCCTAGTAGAGATGTCTACTGCCAGCAGCCTGAATGGGACAAAGGCCTGAATAGGAACTTCAAAGCAACCTCTGTGAGCTCGACCCCCCCCCTTCTTTGCAGTCCCTTAGCTGTGTGATGGTCAACAAGCTCCTGCTCAAGTGTGTCTGTGTGTGTGTGTGTGTGTGATTCTGTTTGGCAGTCTGTTATTTTCTGACTGCTACATGCATTTCTTGGCAGCTATGCGTGCAGTGTGGATTTCAAAGTGTGTCTTTCTGCCTGGGTGTGCTTTTTGTCTTATGCGACGATGTGTGCGTGTGCGTTTTAAAGAGCAGACTGCAGGATGCAGATATAATTGGAGCAGAGGATCTGACTCATTGCTCTCTCCCTCTGAACTGAGCGCCGGCTCTCTATGGCAGGGTTGGAAGTGAAACAAGTAGCCCACAGAGCTGACGTGTTGAAGAAATTATTGTTGCTAAATGATACACGGGGATTTAGCGTCTAATTTGATCCCAGTGTCCTTACTGATTTTGGCCTGCGTTACGATCTTGCGGTGTGCGTCATCTAATTCGATTTGGCTCCGGCTCAGGCCAACTAATGATCTTCCACTTATCACCCCTCTTCTTCTCCCCAGTTGATACTCGTCAAAGTGTCTTTCCCATCAGATCCACCAGCCTCACATGACTCCTGACAACTGCAGCAGAGAGTTGGAATCACTCGGGGCCCCTTCAGAAAAACAGGAAGCCCTAAAGGGTGAGGGCCAGGGCAGGCAGAAAGATAAGATTTATGCATACTTGTGTGCTGTACGCTCTGGCATGCTAACGATCGTGTGCATGTGTGTGTGTGTGTGTGTGTTTTTGGATATCTCGTAGAAGTATCTGTCCTGTCTGAACCCTCTTGCACCAGTCAAGTGTCAGGTCAGACTCTAAAGCTCCTGAGATCAACATGTCATTGTTCCTGCCTGGTGTCACTGACATGTCCTCAGTGACATCATCGCCAGGGGACGCTTAGCATATCTCTCACCTCTCTCTTCAGTGCTCGTCTGAAGTAGCATTAGCCTCCGCCTCTAATCAGAGTACATAATAAAGAAGCCACAACAACCTCATCAGTGGCTTTTATGCCCTGGCAGGTGCAGCTCAGCATTGCAATTGTGTAGGCTGCTGCAACTTTGATCACGTATTTATATTTAAAGAGGTAGTATAGCAACCCTGGATGCATGCGTGCATGTACGCCTTCACAATCCTGGTAATGGAAACATCGTCTGAATGGGCCTTTTTTTTCTTTCAGTAGCACTTGTATTGCATTTCCGAGCAAACGTGCTTCAATTCATGCCATAGAAAACCACTTTGAGATAACTTTATCAGCAGATAGAAAATGTTATCTGCTATCCTGATTATGTCATGTTTTCAGCTGAGCAGCAATAAATAAAGAGGCCGTAAAAAATCCTGGAGGTAGTTTATGGGGAATAATTCCCCTGCCCTCTCACACACACACACACATAATGCTGTAATTGTGACACGCCTTTAAAGCAAAGACGCAAGAATGATCACAGGGAATGCATATGTGCACATGCCCACGCTCAAACTTGGAAAAGAAAGGAAGCATTGCACCTAAGAACGCACTGTTGCGCAAACACACCTTTGGCAAACAAAGATATGCTTAAAAAAAAAGAAGAAGAAAAAAACACTTTAAACCCAGGGAGACAAACTCCTAAATCTGAGGATGTCCTTGTTAGTAAGCAGCCGAGGGTACATGAGTGCTCTCAGCCGCATCATGAAAGCCTCAGCAATTACTCCCATGCTCCCTCGCTCTGGCATAAATCTGCTCTTATCTCGGCTCGCTGCAGGATCAGGGAATATCAGCTCCAGCATCTGCTCCATCTACAAACCCAGCCACTAAAAGCACAACAAAGTGGTTCTGCAGGCATAAATAAAGGAAGGTGGTGGCGGGCGGGAGGCATACCGGAAGAAGCGCAGGGGGTTGAAGAGAGGGAATATAGAAAGGAACTGAGAATGAGAGATAGGAGGAGGGGGTTGCGTCTGTATCTCTTTAGCATTTCTCTCTGCATGTGTCAATCAGCCAGTCAGAAAAACAGAATTCCAGCTCAGCTCAGAGGAACCTCTTGGAGGGAAATGAAGATATATGGAGAGAACAAAAGGTCAACAGCATGGGTCATAAGGGGCAACTTTTACATTAGGGAGTATGGGAAGATGCAAAGACAGGGATGTTTTATCTACTGGAGGGGTAATCACCGATGCTTCTTTTATCCAATAAACTTTTCTTTTTCTTTACATTAACATCATTATTGTCATTACAGGTTTATTCAGAGAGGTCAGCGGATTCTGGGCATGCTATAGACAGCAAAGTTGCTTGCACCTGGCTAAAGTAACAACAAGGACGGATGAACAGGACTCCAAACTATTTATAGGAGGATGTTTATTTTCCTCACGGTCCGACTGGAACATCTTTCATTCTGGCCTCTTTTTTTTTTATCACAGCTGTGACCCTGACCCCCCCACCACCACTCCGTCCTCCGCCTCCTCCGCCCGTCCTGTCTCCTGTGCCTCCCCGGTTCTCTCTGCATTTCTTCCTCTCTCACTGTCCTCTACTCCCATGTTACCTTGGGTCAGCCACTCCTTTCTCTCTCTGCCTGAGTGTGTGTGCATGAATGGTAATGGAGCTATATAGAAATGTATAACCATTCCAGTCGGTTCTGCTCAGCGTGCACGCCTGGGAAGTCATAATAGAGATGAAATGTTACAAGGAAATGTTGAGAGGAAATACCTCAGCTCCAGGTGCTGGCTGAGGGTCAGGGGTGAAGAGGTGGCACACCAAGCCTCGGGGTCCCCTGAACCCTGACCTCACGAGACTGATGAATAGCGTGCTAACAAGGACCAGCTCTCTCTTAGGGTGTCTGCACTCTCTCTTCTTGTCTTTGACTACCTCTAATTTTGCTCTCCCAGGAACTGATCTGGCAGCAGCAGAGTAGTAATACTTATACCGGCTGAACCTTTAAAGTACCTCGCCATCTGTCGTCTTCCTTGGATTTATAATTATCATCATATCACATTCAAACTACGCACTGTCGCACTCTTACATAACCTAACCCCTATCTACCAGTGCCTGCAATACTTAAGAATAGATTGAATAAATTATTATTGGGTGAGGTGTTAAATCTTGGCCAGGAGTACAAGTGCTTTCTTTCTAATGAGGCTCCGCTACATCGTTTCTGCTCCTCATCGGCACGGAAGAGAAGCGAGAAAGCCTGCAGCAGGCACATTCACGGGCCTCCCGCATACACACATGCATGCACATACGCCGAGTACACCCCCACATACATGCACAAATGGTAATAGTTTAAATGTGGGTGTTGCACACACGAACATGCACATTTACACTCACACACACACACATTCCAGCCGCACCCTGGCCCATTTGCAAAGCTGTATCATAAAGCCAATTAAAGAGATGAGTCTTATTAGCAGAGGTGTCTCAGCTCTCGTTCATCATGGGGTTTCCTGGCAGGGGCTGGTGACATGCAGAGCTCTTCATCATCTTTATGAGACCTGTCTCATCACGCCCTTATAAGACACTCATCCAAACTTTACTGAGACTCATGATTTAGCAGAGCGGGCTTGGCCCACAAATCCATTCATTCGTCCTCGGGTCACCTTTGAATGCGCTTCAAGGGATTTGAAAATGAAAGTGGAGAAAATGTCGGCCTTGCGTGGCACACTGCTACCTCGCTGGCTTGCGTGTCTTCTGTCCCCCACCCTCCTCTATACCCTCTCATTGAAAAACCCGTAATCTTGTTTCCTCTTCCTGCAGGGAAAACCTTTATTATCCTCACCGCAGAGCACAGGCCCACTGGGATGAGTGAAAGTGGCTTCACAACAATGGTGTGAAGTGAGGAGAGAAGGTGTAGAGAATCAAATTCCAGGGTAACCCTGGGTAAATATCCTCCTGCTCCCAGCTGAATGCTCATCTTGTTTTCTTGCTTCGTGAGGTCGAATGCCCCGCTCAGACCTCTGGACCACCTGCAGCTCTGCTGATGACAGATTCCCTCCACACTCTGGACCATCAGTGCCAAAGAGAGACTAATCCTCCAGCTTCTATCCCCCAAGTACAATAGCCCTGTCACTCGTTCACTCATTCAGCATACCTTTAGCCGCTCTGCCTGTGTGTCAATATGAAGAAAACCGACAGGAGGCAGAAGGTGGATTCCCACGGCGCTCTATTCATAGCTTCTCACTGGAATCTCTGACCTGTTCTGGCTTGTCTCATGAAACCTGCTCATCATAATGAAGGGCATTGATCCTACTTCTCATTTCACATTCACCTTGACATCTCAGTTACAGCCCACAGAGCGTCTCCTCTTAGTCCAGGAGAGATTATTTCCCTTTATTTGGTTACAAGATATTTTATTGGATGCCCAGCACATTGTTGGAATGATACGGTTTGGAATGAATGAGGCGCTAGAAGATGAGTCTGGACATTCAAGCGCTGCTGGCCTGTCTGTGTGAATGAGGCCGCGTGCCTAATCTGAGGCCGGCTCTGGTAAATGATTTTCCAGGGTCAGCTGCTTTCCTCTGCCCTTACAAGCTGAGAAGATTACAACCAATGTTCTCATTAATGATTTATCCACGGAATTAAAAAACTCTAGGTTTATCTCCTCGCAGAGTCCTGGAAAAGTCTCAGGCGCTGCGTGAAACAGCTCTTCTTAGGGAGAGGCTTGCGATCAATCACAAGAAAGAGCAGCAATTAATGTAGAGCAAACATATTTTGAATGACCATGAAATGCTGTTCGGATCCTCTTAGATGAGTTTCCACAGTGAACTCACGTGTATGTGTAAATCAGAAGTCCTCCTTGACCCACTGAGGTTTCAACACCAGCTGAACTGATAGTGTATGTTGAGGCCTTTGGGTTATCAGAAGTAAATACAGGCTCTAAGTCCATATGAGGCTCTGATTTAAAATCCGCAGCCATGACCTCGGCACAGCTTTTAACCCCCAAGTCAGCCCAAGCAGATGCATTGCTGTGGGAAAAAGAAAAGGAAGTAAAAAAAACAAAAAACAAAACAGCTACAGAAAGAAAAGTATAGGGAAGATAATCGCTTTGGCACAGAAGCGTGAGATGTGGAAATAACTTTGACAATTGGTTTGACAACAGCTACACACCAATCCAAGATTCCTCTTTGGTCTCTTTCTGCATGAACACCACTAACAGCATGTTACAAAAAAAGGTTGACAGCTCAGATGACAATTACACAGGGCTGCAGAGGGAAGTGCTTCCCTTCGCAGTATTCTGATAGCCGACGTGTGACAAGCAGACGTAGTGATAGATGAGCCTCTTCATGTATTACAAGCTGGACATGAAGGGCGCTCACTGCCAGGTCCTATTCTGGTACGCCCGCAGTGATCTGAGCGCCTCTTTATTAATCATGCATTTAACACAGAAGTCTCAGTTGCTTTCATCCCTTTTTTTTTCCTGCTACCACGCGTCCTCACTTTTATCAGAAGAGGAACACTGGCGCTCTTTGTCTCCACATGACAACTCTTACTAAAAATGGGATGTTTTTGATAGTCAACACAAAGGTTGTGTGTAGCAAGATGTGTACATTCTGTTTGTCAGTAACTTAGAAGTGCAAGATATATATCTATATGTATTATGAGTCAGAAAATGTACAGCAGTAAAGCCACTGTAGGGAGAGTGGAGGTCTGCCTTGAACCACACTGCCCCCATGTGGCATGAAAGGTAATACCTTTCCAGCGGTTACCTGTTGTTTACCTGACGTCCTGAAAAACTCAAACTCCCTCAGAAGTAATTCAAAATTTCAAGATTGTAAGTCAAAAATTTTCTCCAACTAGTAATTTTGTAATAACTCAAAATTTCAACATAGCTCTGCTTGCTCCAGAAACAAGCTTCCATAGAAGTGTGTTCAGTTAAACCCTTTCTAACTGAATTTAAATAATGTTCGCTGAACAATTACTTAACTGTAGTTTGTTTTAGTTGTATAAATTAACTCAAGGAATCAAAAGCCTTTTCAAGGATTCCGTTTAAATACAACGGTTTTTATCCGCACTAGAATGTTACGGCTTTAAAAATTAATGCAGTTTAACGGTTTACCTCCTAGCTTTACTACTACTAGTTTACTACTTTAGTCAAATTTACATTTTATTTACATCCGCCATCCACTGAAATTTACTTTGTTTGTTCAACAACTGTGTTTACCCTTAGTATAATTTGCTTTAACAGTTACTAGCTTGCTAACGGTTTGCCTCCGAGCCATACTTTAGGCTAAATTTACATCTAGACATATACATAATTAACAACAGTGTTTATCCGTAGTGTTTCTCTGCTTTATATGTTAATACCCAGTTCAAAAACTTAACCGCTAGCTACACTTTTCGTTCAATTAATATTTTATTTATGTGAACTAGTAGTGAAATTAGCATTGTTCGGCTAACGCCATCCCCCCCCTACATACCGTTAGTATGAAAGCTTACTATTATCCATATTCTAGTGTTAAGGTTAATCGGGTTTTCGTTTTTAGATTTACACACTTTGCCTTTTTTTTTTTTTACTTTATAATAATCAACTGTTAACAAGTTGAGGTGCACTTCATACTGTATACGTTTCAGCCTCCTCCACCTTTGGAATCACCAAACCACACCATATTTAGGCTTTGCAAAGAGAACATAAGAAGTCTATTGTGCAGCCTGATTAGTCATAGCTCCATTAGTTGCAGTTTGTTTCTTGTGGTCAAAAGTAAAAAGTACCACAGATGAAATGTGTTGATTTTTATTCAAAAGTTACTGTCTCCAGACAAGTACAAATCAGAAAACAGAGTGACTGAAAGAGGATGGGATAATAGACAACTCAGAGTGTAGGCAAGAGTGCTGACAAAATAAAACACAGACATGGCCAAAATGAAGGAAAGAAATAAAATTTTGTATATATACACATGATCTAATAAGAATTTATACCGATGTAGTGGTAAGTAACAAACAATAAACAGTACTTTTTTCCTTAAAAGAATTTTTCTTTTTTACTTACATAAAATAATTAGGCAAAACACATATAGGCTGTTTATCTACTTTATCACATTACATCTGACCACCTCATATTTCATGTTCTAAGAAGCCAATTATCCACCTTTAAACATGACTGATCCTCTGACATGGAAGATTACTGTGAGAAAATGTGACCTCCACAAGCATGTTTAAGGCTTAAGCATGGAATGACTACAAAATAAAAACCTCAGTAGACAAAACATTTCATTAAAACTTGTGTGTGACAAATACATGTCAAAATCTAAGCTTTGTCTAGCTGCCACAGCGCTGCTGAATAACTTTCATCTTCAGTATTGGCTGAATGACTACCTTACAGTTTTAACATTTGAAATCTAGAAGTATTTTGTGACCGGACTCTTTTTTTAATGTTGAGAAAACCTTAAAGCTGAATTTCACAAGTCTTTTCATTAGTTTTATCCAAACTAATTTACATGTAGGAAAAAAGGTAGAAACCCGAAGACATTATCAAGACAAAGAAAAAAAATAAAAGAACAAAACATAAAAATACAAATTTAAAAATCTTCCTTGATGCATGACTTTACATGCTTTCATTTTTTTAGGTTTTACTTACACATTTCTCACTTTGTGACTGAAGGTTGAAAAGTTGAAAATAAGAAAATAATAAACCAAAAGCACATATATAAAATCAGCACCGATTCATATATAACTTTTATTTAAAATGTAGAGATACCCATTTCAACATTATGCTGCTGGATTTTAAAGAGAAAAAAGGTGATTTTCTTTGACCGAGCTGTTATCCCCCAGAGCCCACACGGTGGTACTACTGGGATTAAAAAAGAAGGGAAAAAAAGCTCATTTTGAGGGGGAAAGGTGTACATATGTATCTGGTAAGATGGTGGTTAAGGAGTGATCCAAATCTTGGGCTAAGCTCTGGGACTTACAGCGTGGAGCGTTCAGTGGACTCTATAGGAATCTTCACAGCATAAAGGGATCTTAGCTGATTCTACATTACATCTTAACCATCTTAACCACCAGTGGTTATTAGGACCTCAACTCAGGGCCAACAACAGGAAGAAGAAACAGACAAAAGGGAGGTAGGGGTGGGGGAAAGGGAAGAGAGAAAAAAAAAAAAAAAAAAAAAAAAAAAGCACAGAAACAAAGACCTCCATCCACTTGGCTAACACAGTACAAGCAAGCTACTACAGTCCGTTTATAAATTACTACTTCACACCTGGTAACTTACTACAATTGTAAAAAGGGTTAGACATAAACAAAAATGTTTCTTAAGTTAAACACACCATTTCATCCCCATTAAAAAAAAAAGAAAGAGAAAAAAAAAGGAAAACAAAAAGCTATTACTGATTTTTCTTCAGACATGTCTCATCTCTAATAGGTTTGGAAGTGGCCTGTTACGCTATTTCTGAACAGGAAGAGCTTACCCAAGATTATAAAAGTAAATATTTGAAACAAAGTCCTCTCTGAGCAAGCAACACTGAGTGTGGGTTGTCATTGGTCCACGTAAAGTACAAGCCAGATTTTTTTCTTTTCTTTCCTTTTTTTTTTCCATTTTTGCCTTTTCTTACAGAAAACACTTCTGTTTTCGCTTCTAAAATTCTCTTTAAATACAAAGCGCCTCTTCTCTCATCCCAGCGTCAAAATCATCTGGATATTAGCTTAAAACATGGACACCCCAAGCATCTGCAAGAAACAAACAGAACATTAATACAGACTTCACACTGCACTGTCCTGGATGTTTACATCATTGAATGTCCATCTACATCAGTAATGATTAAAGTCTGACAGAACATGATCGTTTTCAACCAGTTTCCAAACTAAATTAACAGTTACTGAGAAAACCTGATCTTAAACAGGCTTGTTTTGAGCCGTGCAAAAAGACTTGGTAAAAGCCAAGTACATCGGAAATGGTTTATATCCTCAGAAAAAGCTTAATGGAACAAGATTTGAAGAATTTAGCGCAGACAAAACTGCTTCATTCTGATGATTTAGTTTCATTTTTGTGATCAAAAAGGTTGTTTAAGATAACATAAACCAGTCACACAGGGCTCTACTTAGCCTTACATTGTTACATTGGAGGAAAAAGAAAGAAAAAAAACCTTCCCAGAGGTTTTGTGACAGTCTGGAACAAGAATTTAAGGCTGGATATCCAGTCAGACATAAATAAAAATCGTTTATACAAGCCTAATGGTTGCTCTGCTCACCAAAAAGAAATGTTGCACTTGGCTAAAGGTTAGTCAGCTCAACCTGTCAAAATGCACAGCCTCATTCACAACCCAAATAAAACAGGCTAGCAGCTGGTCTAGCTTAAAAGGCAGGCAATTGCAATTTACTTCCCAACAGTTGTGTCACTTCACATGTAACAGACGTCAACAAACAAAATATAAGATTGTGAGCAGGATCAGTACAGGATCCTGATCTTGGTGCTCCTTACCGATTCATCCATGATAGAAGGGTCAAAGTAATCGGGCTTGAGCTCAGACCTCTCACGGCGGTTCTTGGAGGGTGGCTATGAGATTTAAGAAACGGCATATTTAGTAGACTGTCAAACAACTACTCCCACCCATTGTTAGAACTTTACCCCATCTATTAAAAAAGGAGAGAGAAAAAAGCAGAGATTGCAGAAATCGACAGAACCAACATACAATGCTTATATGTAATTTCAGCATATGCTTGGAACATTCAAGTAGAGTGAATTTAGAGAAACAAGGACAGTTGTACAGTCTTCTGGTTGATTCAACATGACATTTGGAGCCCATCTCATGGAATCCAGCTCCAGCATCCAAGAGAGGTATTAGCCTCGGATCAAATTTTGTTCTGGCTTTACACTCGGCATACATAAATCTGTGGTGTTGGCATAAATGATGAAAATATTTTTGTCTTTTTTGATCATGGTATACCAACAATTGCAATGTACTGGCAAGTACATACTTTAAAAAAAAGAAGAAAAATACAGATATATTCTTTCCACAAGCAAACATTTCTCTGATTTCTGACTTGTGCTAGTTCTATTACAGGCAACATTCAAAACAAGGTGCCTGGTTACATCCTATGCCAGTGTGTGCAATAAAAAACAATTACACAAATGCATCAGAATACATTCTGAACTTAGTTGTAAAAGGGTTAATTTTCTCTTGTTAATCTCCAACTACCATCAAACTGAATCATTAAATGACAAAGAGACAATTTGGAAACAGATACTTGTGTAAAATGCTGATTTGCCTTCCAAGACCATTAACAAAAAACAAAAACAGACTTTAATTGTGATCTAGAGTTTCCTCTAGATCACAAGAAGACACAAGCTTGTATCACAGCACTTCAGAGGACATCTTAATGTTTGTACACCAAGTATAAACTCATGAAAATGCATGTATCTCACCAGATCAATGTCCATGGTGTCAAAGTCCATGCCTTCATTGAGGTCATCCATACGGCCTTCTGATGACATCATCACATCCTCCACAATCGGCTCTTCGTCTTCTTCCATGAGCCCAGTGCCGCGACGACTGCTGAGCAAACCATTAAATAATTACTAAGTGTACCCAGTCTTCAGATTTACACATCGGCATACAGGTGTGCCTGTGACTTACATAGCATGCTGCAGATTGGTCCTGAGCTTGGCATAATTCATGGCTCTTTCTTGCTGGCGTGCCTCCTCTTGCTGTCTTTGAGCCAGCATCCACGTCACCTGGGAACTAAATATATGAGAGCACATTATTTAGCCATGTTTTGACCCACAACTGTCTGGTGTTTTTACTGGGGATACCATGAGGATACAACTTAGTTGCACACTGGCCCGATGCCTGCAAAAACTCAGGGAGGATAAATAAACTAGTCAGTCACTGTCCCAGTAGGACCAACACTTGGCAGGCTGTTAGGCACAACCATTTTGCTACCATTTGCCCTCCAAATTAATAGCATGCAAATGGGCAATTACACTGAACCCTGTCTTAATGTATTTTGGCTCATTCCAGTCCAAACCTTTTCTCAGAGAATAAGTGATGCTCTGGCCTGAATAATCGGCCTGGATATAAGCCTAGATGTATTTATAAAATGTTATAGTATGAAACATCGGGATATGCTTAAATAACAGATAATTAATTAAAAGTAAACGGTCATTAAATAGCTTTGAGATTATAGGGTCAACAAAGAAAGAAGAGGGAAAAAACATTAATGTTGGACTGTGGGGTTTTTGAGCAATTGGAGGTGCTCAAGGAAAGTAAGTGCTTACTGCTGTAGCTCCAGTCTACTTCCAGTTTTCTCAGCCTGTACTTTGAGAAGCTACAACTATTCACTACTCATCTTATATAATCTCAACTTAGTTAGAGGCACGATTCCAAATCCTGCTCACTAATATCATATAGGTATATTTTCGCAGATTGATTAATTCAATTCTGAAGCTCAGACACCATTTTTCCTCATTGATCTGCCCATTCTCTGCTGATTAAGAGACACATAGCAAATCTGTAAAGACTCCTAATGTGTTTGTTCTTTTCCTAGAGATTTATCTAGGTAATAGGTCATTATTAAAACTGCCCTCATTATTGTGCATCAAAATGCTTCGCTAATAATTTCACACTGATATGTTACAAACCTAAGTAATGTGTTTGAGTCTTTGAACCTATGTGTGGTCTTGCCAACTCAAGTGTACTTGTATTTTATTACACACTTATAAACATAAAGTTTTCAGAGGTTTTGCATCTAAGGACAGTGAAGAATCAATAAGTCCTCTACAGTAAAAATGTTTTTATTTGAAAGAAGCAGTGTGTATTAGCCTGTAACGATTACTGTGCTGAACATGACAGCAATAGTGCAGCAATGAAAGACTGAGGCATGCGTACTTGTAATCCATGGATGCCTGGTGGTGCTGGGGCGTCGGTTGATGGTGCTGCGGGTGTTGGTGGGGTTGCTGCTGGTCGTGAGGGAGGGGGTAGACCCCCATGAAGCTGTCATCACGCGCCCTCTTAGGGTCCCGCATGGCAGTGGAGGTGAGATGGGGAGATGGCATCATGACTGGAGTCTGCATGCTCTGCTGCCAGACTTCGCTGCTGCTGCTGCTCTCCTCTGCACGGGAAAAGCCAAAGCGTTTGTTTCAAACAACCACACACATTCTAGTTTTTATACATTTTGCACAAGTTAGCAATGCAAAGCTCTATTGTCCTGGCCATGCTGAGTTTGAGGAGAATCAAAATTTAGGATTTTGTTTGGTTGCTATGGTAAAAGCAACACATTAACCTTTGCACCAGGGGCAGGGATTGCCACAGTTCACAGAAGAGGCGTAGGTATACAACTGAAACACAGTTCTGAGCATGTCTGTGTGTTTGGCACTCCAGGAACAGAAACCACCTGGAAAATTACACAACAGCGAAAACGGTGGGCC
Organism: Neolamprologus brichardi; assembly: GCF_056152115.1. Classification (NCBI taxonomy): domain Eukaryota; kingdom Metazoa; phylum Chordata; class Actinopteri; order Cichliformes; family Cichlidae; genus Neolamprologus; species Neolamprologus brichardi. The sequence goes on from NC_142105.1 coordinate 20,228,547, forward strand.
GTCTCTCCCCAGTGAGCCACAATACTCAGCCGTGTTGTCACATTGATAAAGGCTAGCATATCTACCTATTATTAACCGTTTTTCTTGGCTTAATTTGTCCACAATATGAATTAGCATGGCATTCTGTTTAAGTGCTCTGGCAGCAACAGAGTGTGAGATAATGTTCTCTGGAGCTGTAAATTAAGCCATAACATCAGAAACATGAAGTATCACTTGTAAAGGACAAAACAAAAACAAACTTGATGGTGATTGTATGGAGCTTTTATGCTTTCTCATTTATTAGTTAGGGGCTTTAAAATAACCAACAAGGCTTGGACTTTGCCTTGGGGCCGGTAAACTCTACTTTTCTTGAAATCAGAGCAATATCCTGTCATGAATAGTTCTGAAGCAAACATACACTAGAGAGGTTTTTTGACTGTTAAAGAGTACTTTGACTCTCTCCTAACATCTGCTGTTTAATCTCCTAACCCCACCCATGCAGGCTAGTGAGAAGACATCTGGGTTAATCTGGGCTCTGTGTTTGTAACATCGCGCCTGGCTGAGTTGTATGCATTTCTCCGATTTAATTCATGTTTATAGTTTATAGAACCCTGCTAGCTTTAATCTTTTTAAACCAAACTAAAAATCAATATATTTTTTCCACCTGCACTATAATTAAACACTTTTATTTTAATATTCCTGAGTAAACAATACCTTCTGGCAACTTCCTCTTGGCTGCTGAAGGTCCAGCTGTAACAACAGGAGGCTTAGTCTTCTTGGAGCGAACGGAAGAGCCTCTGCTGGAGTAGCCACTCATCACAGACATGGTATCATCATCGCCCCCAGCCTGTAGGGAATTCCTGTAGGAGATGAGAGGAAGCCAGCAGTCCTCTCGCTGCAGCGCCATCTGGAACGTCATGAATCGCTCCAGGTACATGTGACTGGGGAGAAGAGGGAGGTCATCTTGAGAAAATGAAATACGAAATACACAATACACAGGACAAACTTCACACGTGAAACCAGGTGCACATTCCAATTGGGGCATTCGAAGCTGCAAAAAAGCTGTCATGCATCAGAAACACCAGTTGCACCAGTTGTCACAAACACCTGTTCCACTTAGATACTGAAGCTTCCCATCCAAAAACAGAGGGGGGAGAAAAGAAGAAAATCAGCTTACACAGTCCTCTTGTCTTGTCTCATAAGCTTGGAGGAGAACTCGCTGAGGATGTCCAAGAAAGCCAGGTTGCGTGGGGGGCCTCCTTCTCCTTGGGGACTAGGCTCCTTAAATGCAAACTCAATACCATCCCTGAGAAAAGCACAGAGGTAGAGAGAAAAAGAAAGACCTGTGAGCAAGGATTAGCAACGTTTTGTGGACATTAAACAAAAAGCAGTTCATCTTAACTGTGTAGTAGAGGTGTGCATACACACATCATTCATGATAATACCAGTAGTTTTTGTTTTTGCCCCGGGTCAATAAATAAATATTATATTGTGATGGTGTAAAAACAAATCACCCTATTACACAGCGGATTACGCTAACGTGGGTCATGCAGCATGAAGTTATTAAGTTTGTGAAAGTGACGGCAAACATGGCTAAAGCATCACTGCTGAAGATTTAATTCCCAAAAGAGCAGCTACTTGAGTGGTTTGGAAATATTTTGGATACAAATGAGCAGATACAGAACAGACCACAATAATATGGAAGGAGTGCAAGACGCCTGTAATATCGAATGGGGGAAAATACTTCTTACTTCACCATCTCAAGCATCAGCAGCCGAGTCTGTACCAGGATTGTCTGAAAGCCGGAGAGAAAACTCTGCAGCTAACGCTACAAAACTAAAACAAAGTAAGCTCATTCAGCATAGCCTCACCGAGTCTCTAGCTAGTTGTACTCCGTATGATTTTAAAAAACAAACGCTGGAACTATGGCTGTGCGATATGACCAAAATCTCATATCCCGATATAAGAATTCTATCCTCCCGATAACGATATAAATCACAAAAAATTAACAGTTTCAGTAAATTCTGTGAATCTCGGGCAGCTCGAAGTGTTTCCAGCTTTGACTTGTTGGCCCCATATCAGATCTAGTAGTTTAAGTGTGTTGAACACATACAGCATTTGATTCGTGCCACTTAAGTAAAGCAAGTTGCAGTAGTCATGCCACAACTTTCAATAGTGTAATATTACTTTATATAAAATAATTAAACCTGTGAAATACTAGAGAGAGCTGTCAGAATTACTACCTCTTTAGTACACATTTTAAAATATGACCTCATGACAAGTGTACTGGACCCAACGAGGCAGGCATATTGTAAGATTCTGGGCCTATAGCAACAATTAATGGCAACTACTTTTATACATTTATTTTTGTTTGTTTCAGTCCTCTTGCACTCTTCCCTCTGCACCATGGAACAAAAGAATTCAATTTTCAGTAATAACTTAAGTAGTTTTAGGCCTTCTTTCAGAACTCTTTGAATTGGAACAAATTTAATAATACTAATCTGTGAAACTGATTGGCTCAAACAGATAAAGGTTTACTAGTACCAATGTTTCATCAGAGATTTCGCTCTGTATGTCCAATATAACGTAGCATTCACTGACTGTGAGAGATTTTTGAGAGGAGAAGATTGAATGCTTAAAACAACCAATTTTCCACCACTTATAACGGTATTAAAATAGATTTCTGCCACCGCAATAGTTTGTTTTTAGAGAAGATACTTGAAATGATAGTAGTGATGATCCACCATCAGATATTAAGAAAACTCTGTGCGGCTCATTTCATTCACACGACTCAAATATGTAACGGTCGGTTGCCTTCCTTTATGTTTCTGCAGTTCAGTGTTGTGTTTTTGTTTTGTTTTTTTTAAACATGTTTTTCTACAATACTTACTGTACTGGAAAAGGCTAGAGTGTAACATTTCAATCCTTAAGCCTCTCAAAAATCCGGAGGAAAAACAACATGGCAAAGGAAACACAGTATTCAAGAAGTAATTTGTCTAACATGACAGTTCCCAGATACGGGGCCAAAATCTAAGAAAAGCTTTGTAACCCAATATGAGCAGAATAAAGCCTTACTTGTGCAGCATGGCAATGGCATCTCTGGTTTTGACTTGATCGAGACCAAAAGTTAGAGAAAAACGACGTGCCAACTCCTTGATTCCACAGAATGCCGAGGAGGAGCGATCAAAGCCATGACCCAGTTCAGTCACCATTTCAATAAATAACTAGGACACAGAGAGATATGGAACATTAGATAACATCTTAACCACTGGGACGCATGAGCAGAAGGTCACAATTATGGAATTAATTAATACGCGAGCAACAGTGTGCACACTGACCTGCTGCAAACTGAGGATGAGCGTCTTGGCACACTGAATCTTATCAATTTGCCGAGTCTTACTCATAGTCTCCTTGATGATATCACCATAATCATTGTAATACTGTAAAAGCAAAAAAACAAACAGGAAAAACATTGAAAGGTCGTGAAGAATTTTGTGTGTGTGTGCATGCATGTGCCCAAGGTCAGGACAACAGCAAATGTGTTAATTAAACAACTATTTTTTTTCCTGTAAGAGTTACTTATATTCACAGTTAATGGGGGTAATACACAACTGCATATTTTTAAAATGACAATTGCTTAAGCTTACCCTCATGTACTGTTTAAAGATATCAGCTCCAGTCCTCATTTCTACCACACAGTAGATAATGAGTTTACAATAGGCAGCCAGGAGGTTTCTTCTCTTGTGCAGAGCTTCGATCTTTACTGCCTCGTCGTCCTGTTGCCCATCTGAGGGGGAACAAACAATTTGAAATCCCATTAGCTACTTCTTCACTTTGGCCAGTGCAGTGCCAAAACTGCACATCTGCATATTCATACCTGTGCTATTTGTGTCATCATCCTGGTCTATAAAAACATGGTTCATGATGAACGAGAGCAGTTCAGACTGCAGTGAGTCCTCTGGAGAATAGACCAGGGGCTCCAGGTGTTCTCTGCCTCCGGACACCATCTGGTGGCTAAAGATGAGCAGGAGATCACAGAGGATGGTGAACGCCTGTGGAAAAAAACGAAGAAGAAAAGAACAAAGTTAAAACTCTGCGTGCACAAGCCCTAAACAAAATGATCACAAATTAGATTTCGAATTAAGCAGATACATTATAAGTGCTCTGGAGCTTAACAAATATCCATTGTAGCTGCAATAAGGGGCAACCAAACCACCACTTCAGAGTTAAAAGGCAAGTCTGTTCAGCTGCACAAAGTCCATGTACTTTAGGTGTTCTTGCTTTGCTTTCAAGCTGATTTTACGCACACTTTTAAACATGGATAATTGTCACTTTCTCATCTGTGTCACCTGCTCTTTGACAGCTGTGTTAACGTTGGTGAGGTAGCGCTGACACATCATACAGAATGCCCTCATCTGCTTCCTCAGGGTCACCAGATCATCCTGAAACAAAGACAAACGCATTTTAAAACATCACATTTATAGCTGCTTAAGTCTGTTAAAACAGCACAAAATAGCAATGAAATGTGATTAGACCTCACCTTTCTGGAGCTGCCCTCAGATAACTTGGCCAGGTGCCACAGTATCACGTAGTGGGTACATTGCAGTGAATGGATGACTATCTACTCACAAGGAGCGAGAGAGAAAGAGAAAAAACCCACACAAAATAATAAAAAAAATTAAAAAAACATGTATCAGTATTTTCGAGCATTTAAAAAAAAAAATTAAAAAATTATGCAGAGTAACTTATGTATATTACCTGCTCAGGCATGTCCCCATTCTCTATGCCAGTATTGAGCAGCTTGAAGTTGCTGGTAAAAAGGTCCCATCCCGAGAGGTCATGTGCACTGCAAAAGAGTTGATGACGTCTCATCACTTTCAAAAACGTGCACACTGAATCTACCAACAATGCAGCAGACGTAGATAAAAGCACATAGAAAATACTTCTGTGAAAACATACTTGTGAAAAGCTGTGATCCTCTTTAGAGTTGACAAAACCTGATAAGCATCATCTTCATCAGCATCTTCACCCTGTACAGAAAAAAGTGATTTTAACAGGTCAAGATCTTTAATGTTATCATAAATAAAAACAAACTGGAGTTTTCAGGTTGTCCAGAAAGGTGAAAATTTCTGATGAGCTTCTTTACAAACTATATGATAAGGTCATTCACAGCACATCAAGTATTTTCATCCTTGCTATGTTCCAGTACCAGTTCCAGTACCAATAAATGAAGAGTTATGAAATGTGACAGAGATAGAACAGAACACAAATAATGGAGGCTGTGCTCTTTTCATGGTTTATGTTGAGCTAGTTTCTGTTGTACTGGACTTATAGGTATGCTGGACATTTAAGCGCACTATTACTCTCACCTCTTGTAAAAAGTCCTCCAATAGCCTATTAAATTTGTCCACCAGCTCATCCAGCAGCTGGGAGCGGGCTATGTCCACCCTGTTAAAGATTGTGAATTCCTCATTGCAGAGGGCGTGGTAAGTCTTAGAGCAGGACTCTAAAACCTCAGTGTCTGTGTGCTTCTCCACAATTTCTTTGATCTGACGCAGCAGGGATTCCAGGTGCTGGATGGAGAAGAGCGAGAGATAAGAGATATTAGCATCGTGTGTGATAAACAATCACATTAATATGTTAAATACATTAATCCGATTTGTTATAATCTGATTAGTGCTGTCCGACAAGCCAATTTGTCTTACCTTCTCCAGACGCCCTGTGGTATAAATTTCCAAGTCAAAGAATTGCGGAAGCTGCAACAAGTTAGTCACCTTCTCTGCATCCACGGCATACTGTGGAGCACAAAGAGCACAATGATGCTGTACTGTTAAAAGTACAACCTCCTTAGGAAGATTGCTTCTAAGAAAGCTGAGTAGATATGACATACCTTTGCCAGTAGAGGGGGCAAAGCCACAGCAAACAGCTCTGTTATTCTGGTTCTGTCATCCAGCTGAGTCTTCTTCTCTTTAGCCGTCATCACCTGATGTGTGATGCAACCACATTAGACCACACAACTAGTCTCCATTCATCCATTCAGAAAGTATACTCTGACTTCTTAATACCGAACACTGCCATTTAGGGTAAATGTAAACTACATTAATCTTTTTTTAGCGCTTCTGGGGAATTTTATTTTTAGCTTTTAACTGAATTTGCTAAATATTTTAAGTAGTTCTTTAGGAATTGATGTGTTGTAAACAACTCAGAAGGACTGCATAAAAAGGGCCGAAAGCAGCTGTGGTTAAACTCATTAAAATAAAGAAAGTATGCAAGTGCAGTAGAAACATGACAGAAAGTACAAGTTTAGTATCTACAATTATGCAGAGCGAAGCTACGGACCAACTTGCAACTGTTTAAAAACAAAACAAAACAAAACATGAAGAATATTCCAGAACTGTTCTTATCTCCAAAATCAAACACCACGACAATGAGCAAAAGAAAGTATATACATTAAAACAATCTTAGCAAACAGTCTTATCCTCTGGTAGCCTACATGTTGCACTTCAGACAGCAAAATTACAAAAATAAATAACTAATCAAACAACAAGTTGGCTGACAATTATTTGAAAACCTATGAACAGACGTGGATCTGTAGATCTTTTAAGTGGCCGTGTTTCAGAAGGTTCATAAAGAGTTAACCAATTTAACATAATTAACTCTATAATATTACTGTTACCAAAGAAATCCCAGGATAGTTGGCCGATTAGGCCAGCACAAAGACAGCATAATCCAACAAACAGACGTGACTAGTATTGGCTTATGATTTTTAGCGTGTCAGCCACTCTTACCCTCTTCCCTGTTCCTCTTCCAACAGGTGGGTGGCACTCAGCAGCCTGGCGTACAGTGCACAGCATGATTTCAATCAAAGCCGTCTCTTGTCTGTCTGTAAGAGCTGCGAAAGAAAAACCAAACAGAGAAATCAATAAATCACAATAGTGCTCTCAACTGCATACCAGTACAAAGAAAGAAAGAAAAAAACCTAGTGCCATACCTTCCTCTCCTGGCAATGGGTCATCTAGCAGTAAGCTGATCATACACTCCCAGTCTTTCAGTAGCTCTGCACCACATTCCCAGAGTGAGTCCACTAGGTAAGCTGCATGCTCGTGGAGCTGATGGAATAAGTGTTCAAACAGATGAGGGATGGATCACTGATACCGTTTACAAAACAGTACGCGCAATAAAGACAGAAATGTAAGAACAGAAAATATAGCATGATAATGTACCTCACTCTCCAGGAAGAAAAAGACAGTGGTCTTAATGAGGTTGGCATTGGGACTTTGTCTGCCTCTCCTTTTGGGGGCACCTTCATCTTCCGGTTCTCGGTGGCTGAACAATCTTTGAGAATATTTTTCATTAGTTGGGAATCACATGGAATACTAACTCAAACAGCTGATATACTATTTCTTGGAACTGTAAAGGTTTACAAACAAAAATCACTACAAGCCTGAAGCTAGAAATCTTAACTTATGTCTAACATACTTCTTAAAAAGGAATTCTCCAGCTGCAACTGCGACCGGCCTGTGTGCCGAGTACACCAAGTGATAGACACTCTCACAGTCCTCAGGAGTCAACACCTCATCTGTACTACTGCAGAAACAAATACAAAGAAAATTACAAAGACTTTATCAGTAGCATACATGTACTTGATGTAAATCACAAAATTTACAAGTGCTCAGCCTTGAAGTATAAACTACGTTCCAATCACTTGTGCTGAACAACATTACATATTATCAAAAACAACCACTTACTTCAAGACAAGAGTAAGTAGCTTAATAGCTTGTACTGCTACATCATATTCTTTGTCAAGAGTCATAGAGACGATGCGGTCCTAAACAAAAGGAGAGACAGAAAACTTAATGAGTCATTTTGCCTCGCAAACTCCTGAATTACTGAAAGCATAGTTAAATAAAGACAAGCCCATGGAGTTTGTTTCTCCAAGTATGGAACAAATACAGCTGTTGTGTTTAAGTTGTCCAGCAGGTGGTGCTGACCTTAAAGCGACTGGTGAAGAGCTCCAGTCTGGCATTGAGTTCTCTGTTGTGATAGAGGCCCTGCAGTGCTGTGAGACACTTTAGACGTACTTCGCCTTGCTGGAATAGAGTACGAAAGTATCCATTACTGGTTACTGCAGTTATCAACACACTCTTTTTTTTAAAAAAAAAAAAAATTAATTAAGTATACACCTTAAGAGGAGCTTTTAAAAAATTCAGAGTCCTTTGTATTGCCCACCTTATCGTGCATCGTCCATCCCACATACTTCAGATAGCTGTCGTTGAGGAAGGCATCACTATAGAGTTTCATCCACACTCCAATCTCTTCTATACAGATCGCCCTGATTTCTGCTATTGAATCCCTGTTAAAACATTATTTAATAAAAAAACAAACAAACAAACAAAAAAATGAAAGAGGGCTGTTAGCAGTCTGTAGAAAAGACAGTGATAACAAAGTTCAAGACTGGATGCTGACTGACGTAAGGCCATACCGATATCTGTGCACGAACACTCCTTTGAATATTGCATTCATCATGTTTTCAATCTCGTCCTGATTTTCCTGGAGCTGAAATTAAGAGCAGAAAAAAACCATGTCAGCACATTTTATCACACAAACGCAGCAACTGACCAGACTGCAACAATAACTGGTGGTCAGGATGCATTGTTAACATAATAAGACTAGTGTGACAGTCAACTATGCCACCATGCTGTGGTGTGGCTGCACAGTGAACTAACAGATGGATGCCCTGTGGGACCTGCTGTTATATAACCAATAAACCCGCCATACAGGCTAAATAACACTTGGCATTGCGGGTTCACCACCTACAGAGGAGTAGCAGTCACTATTCTTCCTAAACCAACAAATGTCTCCTCACAAGCTACAGTAATTCCTGTTTACATGGTTATATAGGTTCTTTCATGATTTGGGGAGAGTCAAAGTTTAACGTCAGTTGTTGATTTTGTAGAATACTGGTTTAAATTCTTTGAGGTGACCACAAAAAAAAAAAAAAAAAAAGGAAAAAAAAAGGAACAAATAAAGAACAAATAATATACTGTGAATCTTTCACAAATCACCTGAGATTTCTGGTATTGTCATCTCTGATTCACAATAGAGTCCTTATTTTGAAACAAAGTTCAATTCAATAAATACTCAGAAGAATATACTGTGTATGCAATGACTATCCCCCCCCCCAAAAAAAAAGTTCTGAGAGAAACTGGTCTGTGTCCTCCCACTTTACGAGGGAAATGGGTACAAAGCGGGACCCTCCCGCTGTGTTGTTGCCAACACCGTCTCCAGCTGCTGAAACATAATAACCAGTTAAGCCCATTGTGTTCCACAACTCTGCACAGATGCAAGCTCTTATAAATTGAACAAATCAAGGACCAAAGTAGTTTTCTTCACCTAAACAGAGTAGGCTCAAAGTTATCTGTTCAAATGGATTTGGTGACCAGGGAGTTTTTAAAGCTTGTTACTAATTTGCTAAATCGAAAATGGATCCATTCTTTACAGTTCAACTTTACTGTGTGCTAGATGATACACATTATTCTCACACATCAATGCTACACTTTTACCTCATTTACATAGCTACACTGGCAATATTTAAAAATCTATAGCTACTTTCAATTAATGTAATGGCATCTGAATGTGTTGGCTTCGTGTCTAAAGGACTCTGGTCATTTTTCAAAAATGGAGAAAAAAAACATTATGAGAGTATGTGCACTAGGGCAGACACAGTAACATTTGCAAATCTGCTTGAACAGAGCATAAATCTGAAATGCATGCAGTCACATTAACAGGCAGACCTTGAACAGCAATAACATTTATCTCTCCAACTTCAATTTTCATTCGCACCAAGATTGAAGCATTAGTCATTTCTGTTACTTTCAAGCTGTAAGAGACGACCTTCTCACAGCCTGTGTGGAAGGGGCAGGGAAGAGATGCCTCTCAGCTGCAGCATCATGCAGCACGTGCACACAGACACAGAATTAAACTTTCAAAAGTGTGGCTCCACTTCAACAGTTGACACGATGCTTGCCAAGTCTTTTAAACACAGGCTACACCTTTCTTATGCACCGCATCTCTCTGAATTAAGCAATTTGCTGTAATATTTATGAACTTTAAAAAAGTATACATTATTGAAAATCTTCTCAAAATATTGTGATATATTTTTGAGGCTATAGGGCCTACCCAACTGCTCCTGTTTTTGTCTAACTGAAGGAAAAGCAGCATTTAGTGCAAATAAATGAAGGGCGTTTTCAATGCTTCTTTTCCATAAGCTACTGTCATGGATGACAAACTACAGTTGTAGTTGAACAGCATTATAACCATCAACAGCATAAATAAAATGCAAGCACAGAAGTAGAAGTCTAGTTAGCGTTTGTCCTGTAAACTTTAAGTTTTATATAACTGTTTAATACTTTAACAAAAGCTGACATAAATCTAAATTCTAATTCATCAGAAACTTGTACAACATTTTCATACATGTGGATGATGAAGTTTTTTCTTTCTATTTGGGTCAAACATCTCCAGCTGCAAGCATCTCCTTCCTTTGTAGCCTGGTTTTACTCAACAGTATGTTTTTATCTCAATAAATGTGTTGTTTCCACATTTATGGGGAACAGTTGTATATGTATATATTATATATGTTGCAAACATCAGTACTTTGTTGGAGATTGTTGAAGTAGTTCTCTTTTAGGTACGAAACTGTCATTAGAGAGTGACACAATGCTCTTACTTTCAGACATGCCCGGGTTTGTCTCCTTGTTGTACACACAAAAGGACGTAAACAAATGGTTTTGCTACAGTAAAAATATTGCGATAGGATACTTTTAACGTAAAAATGTATACCGGTACTATAGCTGATGATACAATGTGGCAGAGCCCTAAGAAACAGTCGCCAATTATTTTGATACATTAACAAATCGCTGCTCAAACAAACCAGTTTTCAATGTGAAGTTTAAAGTGTCAAACGTACAAATGAATAAACATGACGTGCTTAATGTGATAAGCTGCATGACAAAAACAAATGCAACAAATTGTTGCAATGCTTACCTCTTTACGTTTTTGCAACAGCAGCTCCAGCCTGTCATTTGCCCTTTTAGCGACCATTTTATTTCTCTCTGCCTCATACTGGCGCTGGGTGTTGTCCATGTTGATGCTCAAGTTTAGAGCTACATTCACCAGGGCTGTCATCAGCTTCATGGCTGTCAAAAACACAACAAGGAACATGAAGAAATAAAATAATTTCTGTTATCTGTAGATTATTTCAAAACTGTCTCTCATTAAGTTATGTGAGCTTATCTGACATCAGTGGGTTTTGGTATTAATAATTTGCAATCAAAGTTAGTTCTGATTGCACTACAGAGCAAAATCGCAATACCTTAAATTTAAAGGATGGTGAAATGGTCACAACTGGAACAATATTTATATTTTAGAAAAAAAAATGTTTGGGTTTCTTTAATTCTGATTAAGTAGAAACCTTGAATTCAAGTATGCTTTACAAAAGAAGACAAGTCACCAAACTCAAAGCAAATTGATTATGAATAATAGTTTTAGCAACACCTGGGTAACACAGTAGCTTAGGTGCAGAGAACAATCATTAACTAGTGTATTATCTAAAATAACTGTCCACCAGCTGAAACAGGCCAGCCTGCCAAGACCAATACTCACACCCAAACAGAAGCACAACAAAAGCATACTGAAAGTTCGTGACAACAACTTTCCAGACAGAAAAAAAACCCTATATGTTTTATAGTCACAGTACCCACGTGACAGAGTAAGCATTAAGCCTAAGAATATCGGCTATGTGTTCTACACAGCTCGGATTATTGTAGAGCATATGATCAAGATTCTTCTGCGTTTTTTAATGTGTTTAAATCCCCCTTTGCTGCTTACATTTATCCTAAGTGTTCATGTGTACACAACAAGCTCATAATAGAGACTTCAGTTGCCCTGCCCTTAGGAGTGCAAAAACATTTAAAAGGATCTAATCACGAAAAATAACTTAAAACATTTGTGCAGGTGGCCCATCTAGGTTGATCACTGGGGGTTATTAATTTTAATACTACTATGAAACAAAATGTGCAGACAGTATAAAAAGACTAGAGTTTACACCAATGAAAATTTCTGACCTCTTTTAATATCCAAGAGCACTACAAATGAGTTTGCAGTTCAAACACAAGGATACAACAAGGAAGAACCTTTAAATAAAACACACAACTTTTCCCAGCTAGCTAACTGTTGTATGCTTGGAAAAGAAGCTATTGATTGTAAATCAGCACAAACACTTAAATATAATTCATAAACACACACGATCTTACCTGCCAGTGTTGAGGTGTGTCTGAAGGCTCGGACTTGGGAATCCGATAGTCCGGTGAGAAGGGAGATGACTGTGTCCATCATATACTCATCATAGATGATACTGTACTGACACTGGCGCACTAGCACCGAAATGAATTCACAAAAGCTTGTTTTGAACTTCTTCCACTGGGGCCCGGCTATGGTTAGAGGGTAGTCACCGCTGTCCTGCAACGTACACAGAGGAACGACAGTCCTTCACTACAATGACTAGTACAAGTGGCAGTTATCTACCACAAATTAGCAAAGTTTATTGTCCTTGGTACATACAAGAATTCTGTATTTGGCATCTGAAATGAAACTTAAGTGATTTATAGTGAATATGGTGTGATTATTAGTCTAATGTGGTAACTTGCCTCATCAAATTCCTCTGTCATCCGTCGGATGATCTCAGAGTTCTGCATGTTGCGAAACATTTCTCCAGAAACCACACCTGACAGGAAAAAACACAGAAGAAGGAGAAGACGAAGAATAAAGAGGTTAGACAGAAGACAATTTCCTGAGTGGAAAAGCGGAACTACTGATTCAGATGAGTGGAGGGAGGTTCTGTAGGACAACAAAGACTACATACTTCCTCAATATAGTTTAAAAAACAGCCAATCATGTAGTATTAGTACTGAAGCTGAGAAACATAAATACCTTTGCATCCTGAGCACTGGATGAAGAAATTGATGAGATCCAACAGTGCAACATCTCTGTCATGTTTGTAAGATTCAATCCAGTCATCAACAACAGACTGCAAGAAGATGGGGACAAGCACAAGTTGTGTATTTTTTTCTTTTACTGAGTAAAATAAAAGGAAAAAAACGGTGGCAATTTCAAACGGTTTACTGTTCATACCTGCATTGCACTCCTTCCCAGCTTCACAACCTCAAACAGCATCATGTTTTCCATGCCATTCTCTTGGTGGTGGCCATTTATACGGCCTGCTCCCTTCCCTCCTTTTCCTTTCTCCCCTGCTGCCTTCTTCCCCTTCTTTCCACCCTGGGAAAGTAGTGAAAAAACAAATATAAATCTGAGAACCAGTGCAGAGCGTAAGGAAAGAAAAACAATGTGTGTTACCAATACTTGTGCAATGGTCCATTTGTTGCATCTATACCTTTCCTTTAGCTGAATTTGCACTCCTTCCATCAGGATCCTCAGAGAAGTCTGTGTCTGAGGAGAATCGAGTGTCTGTATCCCTGACAAAAACAAATAACTGCATGAGATACATCAACCTTAACCTTAACAATAAATGTAAACTATTAGTAGATACTTACTGAGTATAGGCGAACTCTGATGGTATTTCTGGTGCTATCATTGTTGCAACATCTTCTGGATAACTTTAACTTACGACTGGCTTATAATCCTCACAAAATACAAGGCAGGAGACGTTGCATGTGACCTAGAATATGGAGCAGAATTGTTGTAGAGTGCTGCACATGCAGTCTCATTGCACATTTCACCAGCAACACTGAAAACTAAACAAAATAAACACTTTGTGTTTCCAGAAATCACAGCATCTGTAGTGAGCAAATGTTACTTTGATGTCTTTGAAAGAGAGAGTGAGAGAGGAAAAAAGAAAAAAAAGGTTTCACATGGTAACAGGGGGCGGACACAAACGCTCCTGTCATGCTCACTGTCCAACCATTGGCTCCCTCCCTTTCTCTGCTCTCCTGGGTTTACAGACAACGTCATACAATCAAGACCGGAGTGTCTTCCTCAATGTCCAAATATGGCACTGCCCTATCCGCCCCATACATATCTCAACCAATCAAATGCCAGTATCAACATCAACAAGATTCTGCAGGCCACAGGGAAACTATTGCATGGTTGTGAAGTGTAAATTAGTGGCACACAGATCAAAGTAGCAAGTAGAAGTAACTTTTCAAATCAGGACTAATACCATGTTCACTCTGAACCAAATGTATTTTTTTCTGTAGCAGTCAGTGAAATCAATAAAAGCCCTACCGAGTAAACGATTCAGTCTGGAAAAGACAAACTCCACCCATTATACACCAGGTTGGGTGCAGTGAGTCCCTCTTTCAGTCCTAGTACACTTAGAGCGAACATACACAACGTTGTCATTCTTCCATTATTAAACCAGACACAATTACTTAGTAAACTTTAAGGCCGACTATCCGATTTAAATCGAAAGTAACGTTAGCAAATTGATTCTTACTCACAATTTCACGCAAAATGAAGGCTCGCGCGTGCCAAATTACAGGTTATTACTGTTTACTGTGAATTAAATAGTAAACGTGAAATTGGTTAACATCAGCTAACAACAAAGCGAAGATTAGTGCTCAATATGATGATGTTTCTATGACTATGTGAGTTTCAGCTTTTCACAGTTAATTCTTGGTTTGAGAGTTTGGTACCGTGCCCATTTCCTTGATAGTGAGGGGGATACTGCATGACAAGACGACGGGATTCGTGCAGACAGAAAAAGTGGCGCCAAATCGGGGTGTATCTCATAAACTTGTTAATGCGAAACGACAGTAAAGAATGCTATATAACAAAAAACACGCTAATGTGAAACTCAACTGTGTGAATTTTTCAAGGACAACTATGCCACCAACTACCGGCTCCGCTCGCCCCAACGCTGCCGACACGGAGCCGCTCTTCGTCGGTTCCTGTCAAAATTGACGCCGGTGCGCTGCTGGTGCTAGCGCGAGTAGCTAAGTAACCGTGGATTTTTGGCGTATTTTCCCCAGCGTCAGCTAGTTGAAATTTGATGAAGTAAGCATGCGCTACTTAGGGAAAACAAACTATGAATAGCTAAATAAGAAGAACGAGAATCGCATACAATGCAATATCGTCAGATTTTCAGAACATGCCAGCGTTTACCATTGCTATACTAGTTGGACCATAATAACAAAACAACGCAAGCCTTTCTGTACTAGCGTAAGCTAATATTAGCCAGAACACAATAAGGCTAGTCAGCAATGCTGCCGTGTACATTAACTAATTTCTGTCTACGTGTCACTCGTAACCAGTCTTCGTCCGAAGATAAAGCAAATAATAGCAGATAAACTCCAATGGACGAGCTGAAAATAACTCCCACTAGTTAGCAATGCTAAGAGCTACTGCTAACGTTACCTAAAAAAACATCACGTCCTTGCGTCCTCCATCTTGCCTCGGGAGTTCCAGTACCGTATTGCATAAGCAACAAACACTTTGTTTACAAATATATAAAGTGCAAGTAAGTCGGTTATGGCAATAAAACGCCTCGGTCTGTTCCGAGCTACGTATTTTGCGCCGCTGTGTAAAAAATCCAGTTCGTTAGCCTGCTAACAACCGAAGTAGCCATGTCCCGCGAGCTAGCGAAGCGACTTGGTTCAGGCAGACATCCGCGCTCTGCGCTCATCTAAAGCTAGCCTGGCTAGCGAGACGGCTAGCAAAATACAAATCAACTAAGTTCCAGATAGCTCTCCGCCATTTTACAGCTAACTTACCTTGTTGTGAAATGTAGTCCCGGTACAATCGTAACTTTTACTACTCGTATACAGCCTCCGTCTGAATTCCGCCACAATTCTGTAAAAAGAGTTTAAAAGTCGCGGTCAGAGGCGGTTTCGGACGTTCTCTCACCCCGCTTGCTCCGTAGTTCGGTTTGTTGTTTCGACGACCTGGGAGGAGGATATCCTGGTGCAGAGCTACCACCTAGCGGCCACAATACTCGCACTGAATGCACGGTTTATAGCCTGACATCTAGTGGTAACTGACGAGAACTGCACGGTAACACTACCGCCTCTGTTTTCCGTGGGCTAGCTTTTCTAGCCATTTGTTTTGTATGTATAAAAGGAGCACACAATACTGACCTAGGATGTTACTATTTGAAGTATCGTAGCAAATCTGTATGGTTCTCGTCTGCAGTTCCCTCCCAGTTCACAGTGACAACTTACACGCAAGCAAAAACAAACTAAGGAGCTAAGCAACATATAGACAAGGTATTTTGTTTAGCACATCAGATAAGACAATTCTCCAATTCTGCTGTAAGGGTTAAAACACCCTCCCCTACTGTCCTTTAGGAAGATTGTGGAGGTATGTAAAGACGACACCTGGTGGTCCGCCACGAGATACTTAATAAAATACAGATCTAATTCCTACAAGATCATTACTCTATAAGAGTAATGATTTTTACCATAATTGAAACTAAAATGCTGCACAAAAACTAAAAATCTGTTTCTAAATCTGATTAATTTGGGTCAGTTCTTGTATATTTTACCATCTGCCATCACTTCAGTTTATAGGCAGTCAAATGTTACATCACTCTTACACTTTCTCAAACCTCATCTGATAGAAATGTGACTGTCTAGCTAACATTGCACAATCAGTGCACCGGGATCATCTCTGCAAATACAACACAAAACATTTTGTTTAGTGATGAAATGAAACTCCAAGTCTGCATAAATATTTATTCACACTTAATTAAAGAAACAATAAAATGATTCTAACATTACAATGGTTAACTCCAAGCCCTAAACTTGAGCTTAGAAATGTAAAGACACAGCAACTGGTTCTATACATAAAACACACAAGTTAAATCCGAATAAATAGGATAAAAGTGGATGAAAATGACAGCAATAACATCCAAGTCAATTTATCTGTGGTAAGTGATGCATTAGAATACATAAACCAAAAGAAAGGCACTTCTGGCAAAATGTGTTTCAACATAGGAACAGCCCTTTAATGTGTATTTACATCTCAAGGAACTATTTATAAAACCATCTACATCTATACAGATATTTACCATTGTAAGGACTAGGAAAATATAGTTTTACACATTATCATTCTAAGATTTATTAAAGAAAATTGATCCATAAATAATATTATAGGCTCTCTACTTTACAATTACGATATAATTACAATATTATAATGACAGTGTAAAAGCAGCATTGCGTCTGAGCAAGAATATATTGTTCTCAAGCAATATAGGTCTTGATCTTCTGTGTTATGTCTTGACAGCAGATCGGACACTTGTTGAGGGCCTGTGAACAATTCTCGCAAGCAACAAGGTGAGCGCATGGAATGAATACAATGGCAATATCTCTGTCCATGCATATTTTGCACTGTTTTTCCCTCTGCAGCCTCTGTAGTTTCTCCAGTGGGTCCTCATCTGACATAAAATTAAATAAACAGAAGTCAGCACTGCTCAGACTTTGTTTCATGATGTATCTGGGGCACTGAAGTAAAAAAGAAAAAAAGAAAAATGTACCTTCCATATCTTCTGAAACTGGATTTTGATGACTTGAAGCCTGGAAGCAAACATGGAAAAACAAAATCCTGTGACTGAGATCACTGAAGACTGTAAGTCCTTTAATTATGACACACCTTTCACACGCTGAAATGGAACACTAAGCTTATTTTAACTAGAGCCCAATCTGGGACTACTGATGATTTTTCTAGTGTAGAAAATTAATATACTCCCAAATATTCATATACACCCATTTATACATATAAAGTATGCTAAATTTCCAAAACAAGTTAGCGATTGTCTGTGAAGAACAATGTGAGCCTTCCTGCTTTGCAATCCATGATGAAAACCTTTCTAAACTAACCTTAAGATTTTCAGCACTGTTCAGCTTTCATTTGGGCACATACGCCAGACCTCTAGTGTTGATATTGACAGTGCTTTAAGGGAATCTTAATTTGTAGTTTACGCATCCACAACTTGTGGAAAAAGCAAAAACTTACAGCTCTGTCGTGTGGTCTTTGTAGCTGGATGCTGTTGACAAATTCTGGCCCTTTGTTTGCCAAAAGGAAGCTGCACCTGTTTTAAAACAGTATATACTTTGATTAAAACAGACGCAAATGCCACAGAACAAAGAAGACAACCTGTGTGTGTATATACATATGTGTAAAAGCATATTAAGAAGACGGGGGTACCATAGTTGTTCTTACCCTGGGTAGTGTTTGGCATGCTCCACCCAAGGGTCTTCCTCAGGCTGCCAATTGTTCAAGCCTCCACCGCAATGGAAACACAAGACTGCGTCTCCTCTTCCTGCAAGGATACAAATTACATTTGATTGCATTCACAGCTACCTACTAGAAAATTTAGATCATACATTTTAAAATGTTGCACAATGTTTCTTTAGTCTCAAACACCTGAACATTACCTGTGCTGTAGAAGCCAGCTCTGGCAAGCCTCTCGTGGTCAATAGGGTGCCAGACACCAGCAAAAGTAGCACGCCTTGCCTCAAAATTCTGCATTAAGGCCGGGTCATTTGCACACCGATTGTTGCTGGCATCCTCCTCTATACCTGTCTGGATTGGGATGTTCCTGACATCATGCCCAAGGATAAAGAAGCAGTTGGGATAATGCTTGTTGTGCTCACTCCAGGGAGTATCTCCTGGTTCCCACCCATTCAGCCGACCACCACAGCAGAAACACTGAACCTTGTCACTCTGCCCCACGTAAAAGAAGCCGGCTTGGGCCAGATCTCTGGGTCTCACCGGAGTACTGTTGGGCCAAGAAGAGAAGGTCCGAAGTCGGGCTTCTTCATTTCTCATGTGAGGAAATTTAGGGTAGGTGGCCTCATCAACCACTTCTCCTGTTCTCAAACGATATTCCATGTCTCCTACTTCTTCACTGATTAGTGCAGTATTGGAATTCTGGTTAAAACTGGTACGGTGGACGCAGGTGAGAAACGTGCATGATGGAGAAAACTGTGAGAATGAGAAAATTAGAATTGGATCAATTTGGAAGAAAACCAAACAGACAAAAAAAAAAAAGTGAAATATTAACCACTTCCACGTTTTCATGTTACAAGTTTGATTACCTGCTTGTGTTTGTCTACAGGCCTGTCTCCGCTGTACCAATTATCCAAAGTCATATTACAGCTGAAACAGCGGACACGGTCAGACTCGCCAGTGTAGAAGAAACCAGCCTGTGCCAGTGTTTCCGCAGGCACCTTGTTAGCAAGGTTGGAGCCACGGAATGAGTCTATGCGTCTTGTCAACGAGGAAAAATCGGGCGCATTGTCTGACTCCCAAACACCATCTTGACTGAGATCACACATGATTGAAACAGGAAGCTGTAGGGATTTGTTAACTTGATGGACAGATGATCTGCGAATAGAAAGAAACAGGATATGTTTGAGAAAAAAATGGTACCGTCTCCTCATTTGCTTGTTTGTTTGTAAACAGACTCTTCAGTGGTTAAATTCCTGCATTTCCATGTCTGGCGCCAGAGAGCCAAACGGCACATCTGCAGGGTCTCTGTACCTTTAAGAGAATGCCAGCCTGTGATCACATGCAGGAACTGAATGTTCCATGTGAGGGATGGGCACTGGAGAGGCAGGTTTGTCTACAGGCACATTGCATATTACACCACATAAAAGGGTTATACTGCTCGAAGATACAATGCAGCAGAGATCTCAAACAAAAGGCCCAGGAGCCAGAATCAGCCTTGCAAAGGCTCCAGTTCGGTTCGCTGTACAGCTTTGGAAAATGTGAAAGAAGGAATGTATTTTGGGCTTTTGACTGTAGTTTTACTGCTTTTCCTATTGACAGAGACCTCCCCATTCATAACACACAAAATTAATTAAGTAATACATAAACAATTAAATGACAGAATAGTTCCTGTTTTATCTGTCTACAATAATAATGTCTGTTTTTTCTTTTCAAAAAGGTCTCCAGAGTTTTGTTTTTTGTTTGTTTTTTAAAGGGAGAAGGCGAGCATTTTCTGTGAATTAACAGAAACTTTCTCTTTTACAATTACAGCACAGTCTGAGAAATGAGCTGCCAGAACTTCTGGAAGTTTATGCATTTATTTCTTACAATTTAACCCTGGAGAGCTGTGCTGACAGGTTTCTTTGATCTACTGCAGCAGTGTTTCTATGGCCTGAAGAAAATCTGAGAAGTACTGTTGAAATCACCCTTGTTTGATACCTCAAGGATGAGATTTTGCAGTTAAACTTCTTAACGCTGAGAGTAAGGGTAGTTTCACTGGGCTTGAGGTCTAAAGTGAGCTTGTATGTGGCCTTAGAAGAAAAATGAGTTTGACATCCTGGCAATGCAGAATATGAGGAAAGAGAGCAATAATAACCTAAGGCGTGAAGCTATGATTTCAGAATCTTTACATTCCTCAGCGTCATAGTTTTGGTTGTTTAATCGGTGACTGTGTGCTTGGTCAGATGTTTAAACAGCTGTTTATCAGCTGATACGTTGCTGTATTGATGGGATGCGATCTTTGAACTGTCTTTAGGTGTCTGCATTATTTCAAGTAAATCAATCGCCAGCGTCATCCCTTTATTTTTTTAACTTGTGCCAAGACTGCATCGTCCCACGCATTAAAATGCTCACTTTTTGACTGACTCGTAACTGCGAACGACATCTAACCGAAAGTAAAACCAGCGACAGGGGAGTTTTCCCACTAGCAGTTCCACGTGTTTCTTTTAACATTTATTAATGATCAGAGTGGAGAGGATTTAACCCCAGCAAATTCCAGAAAGGCCCCACAGCTTTGCTTCAGTTGAACACGACACAGAAGCCGTACTGTTTCTGGGAAACGCCAAGAACAACAGCGCCGATGACAGCAACTGACAGCCAAGACCTCGCTAAACCCACACCGTGTTTTCGTTCAGTTAGAAATTAGTCAATACAGTTACCTAAAAGTGCTTTTATATGTAAAATGTAAACACCCAAAGCGACAATCTTAGACTCTGACCTGTGCTTTTGATCTGTACTGCTAGGCTCGTAAGCGGAATCGCGAATGCTAGCTTCAGAGTGCTTGGTAGCTACATTAGCTTAGCCTTTTTACGCAACGCTAGCTAGGTCACACAGTGACTTATCGAATATAATAACGAAATTTTAAATGTTTACCTTTCAACACAGCTCTGTTTCCTCCAGATAGTGTAGAGTGCGAACACCTCGGAAAGGAGACTCCGGTGAAGTCTTTTGTGACCTCCCTGTCAGGAAGTGAAAACCGCCTAATCAGATGACGTCAGGAAAGGGTTGTGCCGTGGTGGTTTTCCAGCAATATCCGTGTTTGGCCAGATCTCTTGGAAAAAAAAAATTTTTGACATTAGTAATTTTTTTTTAAAACCTGGATTACTTATGTAAGAGTCAAATTGCATTAAAATGGTTCTACGTTTCGCTCAAAATGGCTTAGTATCGTCCAGGAGAGCTATGTTTATAAGCCAACAAGCTACATTTGTAGTCTGTTTTCTGATTTAGTTGCATTTCAGCTGTCAGCTACGCCGTTTAATTTAAATGTATCTCCTATCGAATCCACCAGTCACAGAGCAGCAAGCCAATGCACGTAGGTAAAGGGCAGAAATGGTAAAAACGACCTCAAACTAAGCATCAGAATGGGGAAGAAAGGTGATTTAAACACGGTTGCTGGTGCAAGATGGGCAAATCTGATAATAAACTGCTAATCTACTGGGATTTCCCTGCAATACTAGTATTTAATAAATAAATTTAAAAAAATAAAAACTATTTTAACTATTTTAAAAGTGCATACTGTGGTGTGAACACCACACCTTGGTATGTTGTTCTTTTGCATCTTATTAAACACACAATAAACTTTGAGGTAGATGAGACTCAGCAGTAGACTACACCCGATGGCATTCCTGTGAGCTGAGAACATGTTTGTACATTTGGATTAAACGACATGAGGTCGTGGATCCAACCTGGTTTTTATCAGTGGTTCAAGCAGCTGCTGATGGTGCTGAAATGGTAACTTTTGGCCTCTTAATACAAAAGGAACATCATTTAAATGGCACAGCATACTTGAGTATTGTTGCCCACCTTGGCCATCCTTTAAATACCTAAAAACTATTAATTTATTTTTAGGCAATTTGAAGCTTCCTCAATTTATAGGCTGGCCAGATCCCAGCAAACTTAATGTGGTAGAACATTGGACCTATTCCTAACACTGAGAATCTTTTAGCATGTGCTAAAACTTGATATTTTTGTTAAGTGACAGTCTTTTCACTTTCATGTATTCTTCTTTTTTGTTTCAGAGTCCTTTAAAACTATTATTTACTGTTCTTTCCATTTTCTCCAGCAATCATTTGACTTCCATCAACTTATCCATCTGTTTTTTGAGCCGAGTTTCATGTGAGACTTACAAGTGAGAGTTGCCTTCCCAGCAGTTTCATGCTTATTCTAGCTTTATTTTCCTTTGTGGTAGTTTCAGTCATGTTCCACAAAAACCTGCATAGCTTGTGGGGGCAATTTTCCACTTCAGTGTGGACAGTTAATGACCTATGAAGACATCCTTTGCTGCTTCCTTCACAGCCATTGAGTAAAAAGCAGACTATAGAAAAGAAGGCTGAAAACTTCCGCTAATAAAAATGTGGGGCATAATCTCAACATGTGGAACAGGGAACAGGGAACAAGAAACAAACGCTTTGCAGCACTACGTCAATAGGGAAAATCTGGTCACTTCCGTTTTCCACTCACTGTTCCTTGTGTTGGCAGTACTATAAATAACATATAACATATATTGCATGACTACTACAGGATTTAAATAGCTGTTGTGGCTGGGAAGTTGTCAGGTTGACATGCTACATTCAAAGGTACGCATTATTTAAGATTTAGCTTAAAAACAATGAAGCTGCACAACTTTTTATTTGTTATTCAGTTAATCTGAAACCTGAGAAGTCCAAAAATGGTTTGCTTAGGATTCTTAATGTCCAGGGTTTTGGGGTGTGGTCAGATAAAGCTCTGTTGCACATTTAACCATATTCCACATAGCCACACCTGTATGACACCATCACCAGGTGAGAGGTTAATACTGTTGCAGATAGGCAACAATATTTTCAGTTAGTCTTTAAGGAACCTGGGTATAAGCTAATAATAAAAAGAACAAAAATGTAGGAAACATTCACAAAATTTTGTGCAATAATAGCTTAAATTACTAAAGGCAGCAGTACGTCATTCATGAACAGCACATTTATTAACAGGTTGAACTTCATGTTTTACATTACAATTCAAATTTAATAGAAAATAGCCTGTGGGGTTTGAAAACCTGTGCTCAGACAACAAATAAGATCTGTGCAGTCTCAAAGCACCATCTGAGTCCATCATCTCATCTTCCACACGGACCGCTTAAGGAGGACTGAGCGGGATGGGAAATCTTAGAATGTAACTTGGGGGTTGGTGGTGGGGATTTGAGCTGGAACAAGACGCGTCGGTCAGACAAAGCATCATCCCTCCACGATCCGACGGAGTATGTTCCCAAGACTGCCCTTTGCTATCTGGAGCGGGGTCTTCTCCTCCTTGTTCTCAATGTAAATGCTCGCTCCATGTTCCACCAGCAACTTGGCTGCTTCAACACGCTCCTCATCGCATGCAAGATGGCTGGGAGAAGAAAAAAATAAAAATCAATGCATAACTATAAATACAGAAATGCCTTTCTCCCCCCCAATGCTAATCACACTGTATAGCTATATAGCTGTATAGCTAATGTGGTTGATAACTTCTAGTACTGTTAGGGTAAGTAAGAAAACATTTTATTTTTTAGGTATAATTAGAGTTCATCTTTGTATTCATATTGCATGATGTTAAAAAAAAAAATTGCATTTGACATATATGTAATCATACAGAGGTGTGTTGCCCTGTGAGTCCTGAATATTTGTTGATGCACTCTGTTTGAGAAGCAGCTGGATGAGCCGGTAGTTGCCCTTGGCAGATGCTCTGTGAAGAGGCGTAGAGTCCAGCTTGTCAGTAGCATTGGGGTCTGCTCCATTTTCCAACAGCAGCAGGGCAATCTGCAAAGAGGCAACAATGTTTTATTCACAAGCTGAACACCACACTTTTACATCCAGTTATTTCTAGTTTCTATGAAATACCCGTTTTCAGATTTCGTCATTTTGGTTACCACAGTCATGTGGAAGTTTCATGTTAGGAAGTGAGACTGAAAGTTAGGTCAATCCTGACTGGGAAAAAAACCTGTGGTTGAAATAAAACCCTGTAAATGTAAAATTAAATCCATTCATGTCATGTCCAAGTCCTTGTGAGAGAAGACGATGAAAAAATTCAGTTTCATGATCTTTTATATGCACATTTGATTTAACAGAAAAAATGCATCTTGATTGTTGCAGTGTTTTGGACCCCGTTTCCCACCACCTCAAGTCTCCCATATATACATAGGTCTTTATTAAATCTTTGTAATCTTAGCAATGATATAGATACTGCAGCATACATGCTACAACAATGCCAGGATATTTGAGATAGCTTTGTCCTTATATTGTTATATTATTATCAGTTATATTGAACAAAACATTCTTGTTATCTTAAAAATAAAGCTGTAGATAGTGATTTGGGTGTTGTTGTTTTTTTTAATAAAGCTGACAAATCACCTTTTCTTATATCCAAGTGATCCTTCTCAGAGAGCAAGAGGGGATGTATTGATGTATTAGTGATGATGGTTCAGAACAAATAAGAAATGTCCAGGAAAACCTTCTAATACTCCAGATAAAAACAAATACATAAATAAAACTTCATTACATGTCCAGAGGAAAGGTTAGAGTCTAAATGAAACACATTACAAGCACGTGTTGACGGTATCTTTGTAATACCTCTATGTGCCACAAGGGGGAGACAAATATTCAGCACAACAAGTTTATTGTTAAAGAAAAGCTGTTTTGTTTTGCACATTTGAGAAGTATAAGCAACCTATAATTATATTTTACTTATTCCTACAGGGTTTCCTTAAAAGTACTAAAGCTCATATCTACAAGTTTCATTCTAAAGAGAAAACTTTATGCTGATCTAAGAAAAGACGAAAAGGCACAATCGAATCCTGGTACCCTGGATGAGAACATGTTTCAAAAATTTAATAACCTGTTGCGTGTACAGGGCGTGACTTATAGGTGACAGAGAGTGGTTACTCATAAGCCAAGCCCTGTGTGTATAGGGCCCAGCGATAATAAAGGGGTGGTAGCACAGGGGTAATGCGACTCCGAAGGCACAGGAATGTAAAGCCAGTACAAAACAAGCAGCTGTTTTTTTATGTGCATTAAAGTTATATGAAGATTTAACAGCGCAAATGCAAATTCCTTGCTGACAGTTTAACCAAAAGGCATTTCCAGTGGAAATTGGCCGACATATCCTCAGCATGACCATGTATAATATCCACAAAACTTAAAAAGAGGTTATACACACACACAATACAGTAATATTATGTTGAAGCACAGTACGTATCACTCTGCGAGGCCCCTGCCTACGATAGCCGTAATGCTCCGACAATCCATCAAGCGGTGCGGCTCCATAGCTTAGCAAAGTTGTACTAAAACATTTGACAGATTTTCGAGTGCCGTGTACCACATAAAATCGTTTCGAGGTCAGTAAACACAACCAGAATTCATACATAAGACACACGGGATTATAAGGGGCACTGTCAATTTTCAGAAAAAACAAAGGATTGATTTTAAGTGTGCCGTATTTTCCAAAAAACACGGTAATAACGACGGCCCGCTAGCATGCGCTACCAAAAATAGTGCTTTGTTGTATATCTGACGGACGAAAGCTAAACCAGTTCCACACCACTGAATTTGCAGCATTTTTACAAACCAATTCTGGTTCATCCTGTCATTCAACGATCCGCTTTCGCCCGTCTCATTCTCCGTCGCCGAAATGCTTTTTCCGCCATGTGTATGAAAACAAAGGCACTGCGCATGCGCGTTTTACCCATATTCTATCGCGATATTTCATTTTCTTATCGTTGCCCAACATTATACCGGTATTACCGTGAACAGTATGATATGGCCCAGCCCTACTTTCTATATTTGTGTCAGTACTCAGTGTGAAGCACCAGTAGAGCTTGTGTAGAGAACAAGAAACCCACCAGTGTAACCCACCATTCAGCACCCCACCTGTACATATTACAGGGCCCACCTGCTGGAAGCGAAGGCAAAATTTGAAAAATAAAAAAATTAATTAAATAACAGCAACAGATAAACGATTAATTTGAATTAATATGTGATAATTCCTAATGATTATTACTATATTGAGAGCCAGTGTTATTGTACTAATGTCGGGTAAACTGGGCCCTGAAAAGTCCTACTTGGCATAATTATCTTTTTTCAAAATGCGCATTAGCTCAGATCACATGACCATAGCTGACTGAAGTCTTGGTGTGTTTCACTTCAGCTTTCAGTGGCTTACCCACTGTGTCTAAGTGTAGAACAAAAACTGACGACATTGCAAACTATGGAAATACCAGCAGGCACCAGTTCTACCCCTTTATGCCTACAGCTTAAATCTGAAAATACCCTATCGGGCTTTTAAGGTTGTGGGTAAAAATGCTTAAGAGTCATCAGCAGCACCAGGAGTGGCAACAGCAACCACACCCAGGTTTAGTGTCACCCACAGTATTCACAGTGTAATTACTGATGGCACTGTAGAAGTCAAAAAATACATACCTCACTGATACATAGGGATGGGTATCGTTTAGGTTTTATCCGATACCGGTGCCAAACCAGTACTTTTGAAACGATGCCGGTGCTTAAACGGTGCTCAAACCGATGCTTAAAGAATGGAGAACACAAAATTGGTCCAAAAACCTCTCATGTTCAGCTGTTTTTTTGTAAAAAGATAACAATGTTAGCCTTTTCTGCAGCTATGGGGCATATATGGTATCACTCTTGGCTGGAAGCAGTGCTTAAACAATGGAAAAAACACAAACTTTGTCCAAAAACCTCTCATGTTTAGCTGTTTTCCACTTTTTCTTTGGTCATTTTAGCCTTTTTGGCCAGGGTGACGGGAGTATCTGCCATCAAACAAGAAGACAGCCGCATGTAACTACAACGGTGTTTGCTAGTTCACCTTACATGCATTAATGTAATAACGTGGTTAGCCTACTCAACGTAAATTACACACGAACATTAAGCTACTCACGCAGAGAAGAATGGCTGCTTCTGCTGCCATCATCATCCGTCATCATTTCTGCTACACTGGATGGGGTTGGGGCCAGGACTCTACTCTTCGGGTTTTTGGGGGATGTTGCTAACTCCGGGTCCGATAACAGGCACCACACCCGTAGTAGATGTGCTCGGTGTGAGGTGTGAGGTCTCGCAGCGGCTGTTTCATCGGATTTGAGGTGTTACCTCCTTTGACAGTATCACAGTATCAGCTTAAAGCACTTGTTGCAGGCTGCTGAGTTTGCATCTTTTGCTGTGAAGTACAGCCAGACTTTTGACTGCTTCGCCTCGGGCATTTTTAATCTGTAGCTCTGCTCTAAAAGAACGTACGTACCTGGACCCGCCTACTATCCTCGGAAACATAAAATGATTGGCTAGAATCTAAAGTGTATCACAGCTCAGGAAAAAAAGCACCGAAATGTGCGCTGCTTTTCGGTCTGGTTACTACCGTTTATGACAGAACCGGTACCCATCCCTACTGATACATTTGTTCTAAGGGCACATGCTGCACTAATGTATTTGGAGCAATGATGTGGTGTTTATTCAAATGTTTACATCTTGGAAAAAAAGTAAAAAGAACAAAACAAAACAAACAAAACTTAAAACCAATATACACCCACAAGAAGTGTACTGTTTAATTGTAGTTTTTCCAAGGCTGAGGAGGAGGTTTGTATAAAAATAAAAATAGATAAAAATAAATAATAACTAAGTGCAGAGTCTTTAATATATTAACATGTGTGTACATGCGTGAGACATGCTTCATCAGTCTCAAAGTTTTTCTGGCTTTGGTCAATGAAGATTTCTCCAAATCATGCGCTGGTCATAATTATTGTTAGCCTGGTATAACTTAGGGCTGCTCGATTATGGCAAAAATGATAATCACGATTATTTTCACTGAAATTGAGATCTCGATTATTTGACGATATTTATTTAACAATAACAATGTATTGAATAATGACTTTAAAGATTGTCAAAAAATTATATAAAATAGTGTGCAAATACTGATAACAGTGCAAATGTTTGCAATATAAAAAATAAATGGAAAAGGTAAACATCTATGTTTAGTGAAGTTTGCAGTGTTGCTCTGTAGTGCAGCTACGACACCGTAGCAAAGTTTACACACTATGTCTACTTGATCCACATCTGACTCCACGAACCCATAATGTTTCCACACCACTGAAGTCTTTTTTACCTCTCTTTTCAACCAACGGCAGTCACTCTCCTCTCCAAATAACTTCTGCTTAGCTTTCCGAGCTTCCCTCGGGTCCTGTAATTGTTGTAACACGTGTTCGAAATGCAGAGAGGTGCGCTCGATTTGCCACATGGAGCAGCGCGAGAGCAAAGCACGAGGAAGGGGCTAATAATCGGCTCAGTCATTTTTAATGATCGTTGAAAGCCCAGATTGTAATCGAGATTAAAATTTGATTAATTGAGAATTGTTTAGAACTGTGCAAAACACGTTTGTTGTGTGTTCACAGAGTAGACATCATCAAGACATGACAATAGTAAAAGTGGCCAGTAGGTGTCACTGTGGAAATTGTTTTGAAACCTCAGTACAATCCTGGCACAGCTGCTTCAAATGTTTCACTACTTCACACAGCTGTGCTTTGCCCATCACTAGAAGACACTCACAGCTGTACTTCTCCCCAGAGCTACACCACTGACAACAATTTTAACCAAAAGTTTCACATTTAAATTCATCACTCCATCAGATGTGTTGCCACTGATTTTAGTCCAGTTCTTGTGTAATTTGTCATACTTCAGCCTTTTGTCCCTATTTTCCTTCCTTAAGAATGGCTTCTTGACAGCCACCCTCCAGCTGAGACCATTTCTGAGACTTCAGTGACCATCAGATGGGTCAACAGAAGTGCGAGATGCATCTTCTCAGGTTCTATGTCAGGTCTTTCTTTGATTTTTCCTATTTTTGGAGAAAATGACTTAAATATGTTGTTGCATTTGTTGTAGATTGCCTGCCACTTCTTTTGTCGTCCACTTGTCTACTTTCTTTTAAAGGACATACTGCACACCGTGGTGAGGTTTGCCATGTTTTCGGCATACAAGACATTTTATGCCTTTCAATCTTTTTAATCTCTGGCATTATTGTAGATTTAACTAAAGAAATGGGAATGAATTGTGTTTTCATGACAAGCTGCTATTAACAAAGTGCCTAAAGATACAATTTAAAACTGGTTCTTTGCTAATTTGTCTGTTATGTGCAGCCAACACTGGCTCATCTGAATTAGGTGTCTTTTTTTGTTTGTTTGAATGATTCATAGGTTAGTGTTATGTGGCTTATGTGGAAAAAACACTTCTCTGAAAATTGTGAGGTATAAGAACTGGACCGAAGATAAGTGGAAAAAGCAGACAAATGTCCAAACTCTTTTGCACAACACTATATAATTAATTATATGCAAAAACAAAGCACCACTGAACTAAACAGGGAGATAACACAACTGTATTAACTGACTGCAGAAGTATGGAGGACTAATACTGCAACCTGTGGATGTTACCTCATATCTGTCTTTGGAGGCGGCATAGTGCAGAGGGGTGCATCCATTTTGATTAACTGAGTTGAGCTGAGCTCCTTTGGATATCAGAGATCTTACAATGTCTTCTCTGCCTGCAGATGCTGCAATGTGCAAAGGGGTCCACGAAGCCTGAAAGGGAAAACAAAACAAAACACAGACATCAGTGGCATCACTCTGAAACAATGTGTTCATCCGTATATCTCTTGTATTAATGGTCACATGGCATCTTATAGGGAGAAGTCTGCAGAAGGAAAGAATTAATGTACACACAAACAAACTTACATCATCTTGCAGGTTCACTTCAACTCCCATGTCAAGAAGAAACTCCACAATATCGGTGTGTCCAGCAGAACAAGCCCAGTGCAGCGCGGTTCTCCGGTCCTGAAATCACAGAAAGTTGTGTTGCTTTAAAAAGAAAATTATTATTCCGATTTACTGTAGGGGGGGAAATGAATTCCCGCGGGCTGTACTGGTGGGTCATGTGTTCTTACCTGGTCTGTTTTGCAGGCAAGCGTTTTATCTGACAGGATGCACTGTTTTAATTTCTCAAACTGCCCCGTGTAAGCAAAGTTACACACCTCCACATTGGACACCGACCCCTCCATTCTTAAAATATAGCTAAATGTCCAAATAAATATATTAAAGCTCACTGAGGATACTCTTTAGTTATTTAGTTTAATAAACCACAGAAGCAATGACTCAGGAAATTATGAGCTCTCTTTCCGCGCTGGTTGACCTTTTCTTTTCAAACTAAAACTCATCACCAAAATGGTACTGACTTTGCCACGCCACTTCCGTATTATTGTCCATACAGTCAACATTTACTACCACTATTGTTTCCTTAAAATGTAAAAAAACACCACATGAAAGTGGAACTCGGAAGAGAGAAGCACAAATGAGTCTGAAAGATTGTACTGACATCTTATTTTGGTAGGCAGAGTTGGTGCCCCGAGGAAGTAATACCCAGTGTGATAGAAATGTGTTGGTTGCTAAAGGAATAACAAGAGAAGAAAAGAAGTCTGAATTGTGAAGTTTTCCCAGTCTTTTTGTAATATTTTTGTTTTGAGTTGTTTCCAATAATTTTTCCGTTCATATGGCAACCACCCTGGTAAGCTTTTCCATGCCGTTTCCAAAAAACACACGTTAAATCACCGTGTCCAGCTTTGAGTAATACGTAGTTATCTCTTCAGGATTTCAGGACTCATGCCGACCAGTCATGCAGATATTCAGAAGAATTTGTCAACATTTATTACGACTGTATGGATAAGAAGAGGCGGGTGAGTTTTGTTTCTGGAATTTAACTTAAATTAATTTGTAAGACCAAACAAATACGGTGGCCCGAAAGTGCCGTAAATACGCCCCGTGTTACCTTATTTTCCACATGTGGTCAAGTCAACACATTTCTTTGTCTTAAGTTCTGTAATCCCTAAATGTGAAGGACCAATAAGCGTTGAATCCGTAAAAAAACAACCAACCAACCCCCGGTCATTCCATTAGGCACACATTTCTAGTTGCGCCTCTCTTTTTCCTTCAGTCCCGTCTTAAATCTTCATGGCAAAGATTCAACAAAGTGATTTTGGTGCTTGTGGACTTGACAGCATCACAGATTTGTCAGCTGCATATCCATGATGTAACTCCTGTTCCACTTTGAAAGGCCAAGTTGGATTGTGATCTAATGACCGGAGGCCATTTTACTACAGTGAATTCATTGTCATGTTCAAGAAATCAGTCTGAGACGGCCTGA